>NC_133314.1:11883720-12019727 GCF_012295235.1 Primulina huaijiensis | reverse complement strand
TGATAAACATAAAAATTGTACATTAATTAAATGTTTTATAATATAATTTTAAAGTTTTTGTTTTATTAAATGTTTAAATATTATATTTTTTATAATAAATTGTATAAAATATAAGTTGTTGTGTAATTACAAGTTTTTACTATTTTTTACAGGTTCGATAAAACAAGAATAAACTTGGCGTTGCAAATGGGATTAGGATGATTCTTGGACCTGTAGAAAGTTGGTTATAATATCTACAATATTGTTGACAAGCATGAGATAAAAATCCTCTCACAATTGAGATCAAATTAAGCAACAAATAAAGTTACCAAAGGAGTGGCAGTTTTACCATGCTCTAGTATTTTGACCATATCTCTCAAATTACTTGGTCAAATGGTTTGAAAAAAATACCACAACTAGACAACTCAATTATCCACATGTTTCTTTTTATGAGAAGAAGCAAATATCGGAGAAGAAGATTTTCAAAAGTGATGTGTAATATAATATAATATCTTGGAACACCAATGAAGACTTATGTGTAAAAAAATAATATTTTATTTGTGGTTGTCTCCCCAAATTTGGCTATAAATAGGGGTGCATTGTAATGTATTGAGATATCTCTCATTCTATGAACAAACCTTTGAGTTCATAATATTTTTCTCTATATTTTTCCTTTATTTCTTCATTTAAATACAATTAGAATGTTAATTTCATATTCAAAGTTTTACACTTTGAATAATGAATAGCTAACTTCCTAAAGTTGAGATGATAAGGTGAAACTCTTGGCATGATAATAAGGTTATTAAAAGGTAAGAATCTATGTTTTATATTATTTAATCATTATTTATTGTTCATGTTTTATTTATTTCTTTAAGCATTTTTATACCCTACTTATAAGTGGGAGTTTTGATTTATTGTTGCTATATGTTACACTAAATTCTTGGAACCATTTAAATGTTAGTTTGGTATTACCAACCATTTAAAGTGGATGCCTTGATTTATTATATATGAATATATTATAATATTAAATTCTTGGAACCATTTAAATGTTTGTTTGGTTTTACCAACCATTTAAAGTGGGAACCTTGATTTAGTGTTTACAAATATATATAGCACAATAAATACTTGACCACATTTATAAGTTTTGGTATATATTATATACTTATAAGATAATAATTTATAACATAATATAAATATGATTATTTAATATATTGGAACCATTTTATTAAGTGGATTTCAATATTGTTCGTTAATGTTAACTTTATTAAAATACCAAGAGTGGATCATTTAATCTCAAATACTTAAATTAAAATTTGAACAATTAAAATTTACCCATTAAAGATTCAAACAATTAAAATTAAAAAGAAACAAAAACAAAAACAAAACAAAAAGACATTGTACTGGACTTGTAATTACCTTAGCTTCCCTGTAGATACGATATCGGACTCACCGAATTATACTACTTGTGGACAACCTGCTCTTGGGAGTGCAACAATCAAAGTGACAACATTGATAGGCATGGCAAGAGGCCCTATCAGGCACCTTGTCTTGAGCAATCTTTGTAAGTCATTAAGAAACTTAGGATTAAGTGGATATGAGTACTGGAATTAGGTTATCTAAGACTACTTGGGTTGTGTAAGTTTTAATTTCAAGTTTATGAAAGAGGTGTTCATACGGGGATATTGGGTGAAATAAAAACAAAAGGGAATTTGTTGTATTTAACATAGGTTACCAATGGACGAATATTAAGATTTTTTTTCGAGTAAGAAATCTAAAACCTTTATATGAGGATTCTAGAATTTTATGGGTTATAAGTGAAGTTGATTTATTTGGGTTAGTCTATCATTAACAGTGGGAAACTTATTAAGTTTTATACGTTAAAATGAATTAAGTATTGAGGATACATCAAAGTGTGACATTCGTTCCAATAAGGAAGGTCCAAGTATCTTAGGCCTCAACTATAATGTAATTGGGAAGTAAATAGTTTAAGCATGTGCTTGATGCTAGGAAGGTTTTATTATTTCAGCAAAAGATCGATATTGTATATTTTGGGGTTTTATGGATTAATGTTACTCGAAATTTAAGATTAACAACAACTTTATATTTGGAATGTACTTGTAAATAGCTAAGTTACGTAAGTTTGGTGTCGTAAGGTAAAGATTCGATTCAAGGATCGTAGATCAATATTATTATGAGGTTAAGATAAGGTTTAACTTTTGAGTGTAGTACCAAGGATAGAAGTTGATCAGTAACTTTTGGTGCTAAGATTTATTAGGTTGAACTGCATAAATGCTAATGTAATAGATCGATGAACATTACGGATATAGTATAAGTACAGTAAGATACGATAAGTTTGAACCTCCATTTCTAACATTGGGAATTGTGAGAAAAGTCAGAATTCGAGGTCATAGTAAAGTAAAACTAAGACAGCCTTCATTTCCAGGTATGGGCACTACGAGTTCTTCGTAATGCCATTTGGATTGACGAATGCTCCAGCAATTTTATGGACTTGATGAATCGAGTATTCCAGCCCTACTTAGATCAGTTCATCAAAGTGTTCATTGACGACATTCTCATCTACTCGAAGAACTATGAGGAGCACATTCAACACTTGGGTACAGTTTTGCAGGCATTGCAAAGTCGCAAATTGTTTGCAAAATTCAGTAAGTGTGAATTTTGATTTGAGAAGGTAGCATTTTTGGGTTGTATAATATCTAGTAGTGGTATCGAGGTGGATCCAGCTAAGGTAGCAGCCGTTAAGGAATGGGTTGAGCCGAAGAATGCTTCAGAGATCCGCAGTTTCCTAGGCATGGCAAGCTACTACAGGAAATTTATTCTGGGATTTTCTTCGATATGAGTGCCACTCACTTTATTGACTAAAAAGAATGCTAAATTCGTATGGGGTGATGAATGTTAGAAGAGTTTTGACACTTTGAAGCAAGCTCTTATTTCAGCGCCATTTTTAGCCATGCCAGCAGGGCAAGGCGATTTTGTGTTGTACACCGATGCATCTAAGCTTGGGTTAGGCGCAGTGTTGATGCAGCACGGTCGGGTTATAGCTTATGCATCCAAACAGTAGAAGGTGCATGAGAAGAACTACCTGACTCATAATCTTGAGTTAGCTGTCGTTGTCTTTGCGTTGCATATATGGAAATATTATTTGTACGACGAGAAATTCCAGATATTCACTGATCACAAGAATCTCAAGTATTTTTTCTCGCAGAAAGAAGTGAACATGAGACAAAGACGGTGTTTAGAGTTGGTAAAAGACTACGATTGTGAAATAAGCTATCATCCAGGAAAAGCTAATGTTGTTGCAGATGCTTTGAGCAGAAACGTACAGTCGTAGCACAACTGTCAGTACAAAGATCTCTTCAGTCAGACATTCAGAGTTTTGGTCTAGAAATTTATCCCAAGGGCAGAGCCCCTAAGCTGTCTAATATGACAGTCTAGTCTTCTTTGTTAGACCGAATCCGTAGTGGTCAACTTTCGGATGAGCAGGTGCAGAAATGGAGATTGAAAGATGAGGCCAAGTGCAGTGTACTCTACACATCGTCCGATGGTATTGTGAAATACAGAGGAATAATGTGGGTGCCTAGTGTTAATTCAATCAGAGAGGATATTTTGACTGAGACACATGCATCTCCGTATTCCATCCACCCAGGAGGTACCAAGATGTACAAGGATTTGCAGATAATGTATTGGTGGCCAGGTATGAAGCAGGACATCCGCCGATTTGTGTCTGAATGCCTCACTTGTCAACAAGTGAAAGCAGAGCATCAAAGGTCAGCAGGAATGCTTAAGCCGCTCCCTATCCCCGAGTGGAAATGGGAGAATATCACCATGGATTTCGTGGTTGGTTTGCCGAGGTCAGTCAGAGGATCCAATGCCATTTGGGTTATAGTGGATCGACTTACTAAGTCGGCACGCTTTTTGCCAGTGAAGACGACTTTCTCCATGACTCAGTATGCAGAGCTCTATATCAGGAAGATAGTTCGATTGCACGGGATTCCAGTTTTTATTGTGTCCGACAGGGACTCGAGATTCACATCGTATTTTTGGAAGATCTTACTTACAGCCATGGGAACGAAGTTGCTATTCAGTACAGCATTCCACCCGCAGACAGATGGCCAGCCTGAGCGAGTGATTCAGATATTGGAAGATTTGTTGCAAGCCTGGTGATCAATTTCCATGGGAATTGGGAATCGAAACTACCTCTAGTAAAGTTTACCTACAACAACAGTTTTCAATCATCAATAGGTATGGCTCCCTACGAAGCACTGTATGGGAGAAAGTGCAGATCACCGATTCATTTGGATGAAGTCGCTGAGAGATCAGAACTCGGCCCAGAGATTGTTCAGCAAACCGCAGACGTGGTGGTCAAGATCCGAGACAGGATGAAGACCGCCCAGAGTCGCCAAAATAGTTATGCTGATAAGAGAAGAAAGGATCTTGAGTTTGCAGTAGGAGATCACTTATTCGTGAGGATAGCACCTATGAAGGGTGTTATGAGGTTTGGAAAGAGAGGCAAGCTGAGTCCGAGATTTATTGGACCATTTGAAATTCTTGACAGAGTTGGGACACTTGCTTATCGTGTAGCCCTACCTCCGAATCTGGCTGGAGTACACAACGTATTCCACGTCTCGATGCTGAGGAATTATATAGCAAATCCTTCTCATATCTTGAGTTTTGAGCTGTTGCAGTTGGCTCCAGATCTGTCGTATGAGGAAAGACCTGTCTAAATTCTAGACAGACAAGAGCGGAGGCTTTGGAACAAGGTAACCAAGTTGGTCGAAGTCCTGTGGCTGAATCAATAAGTGGAGGAGGCCACTTGGGAGGCCGAAGCAGACATGAGAAGCTGCTACTTGGAGTTGTTTGGTAAGATTTAATTTCGAGGACGAAATTTATTTAAGTGGGTGAGGAATTGTAGAGCCCAAAATCAGTACACGTAAAATCCATGCAATTATTTAAATTGTTAAATTATTTATTTAAGTTTAAAATGATTTTTAAAGTTGCATGACTTACGATTTGCATTATTTTAAATTATTTATGTTTATTGATGCACGTTAAAATGTTTTCTAGAGTTTTATGTTTCAGGCGAATATTCGAGATGGGTTCGAGGAAAGGAGACCGGCGACAATTTATGCAATTTTAAAATGCGATATTTTACTTAAAGCCAATAAAAATGACGTTTAAATGATTTATTAAGTTTTTATCATTTTTAAAGCTTAATTTAATTATTAGGTGATTTTTAACAATTAAAATTTCAAAGTTTATCACTCGAGTATTTTATTCTAAATTATGGGATTTTTAGTAAAGTTAATATTGTGTTAGTATTCTTAATTAGCAAGTTAATTATTAATTAAACCCTTAATTCTCCACTAACCCACTAACCCACCAACCCATTAATTCATGACAAACGTTACTCACACACACATGCACCTATATATACACACACTTGGCCTTTGCACACACACATCTCTTGCACCCTTTCATTTCTTTTTGGAGAGAATTGGGAGGGTTCTTAGGCTCTTTTTTCAGCAGCCCATCTCCACATTTCTCCTTCAAAATTTCAACAACGACGCGTTGATTTTAGTAGAAAAAATCGTGCCTCAAGTCGCCCGAATCGCTTCCCGCACCGTGTCGCTTCGTTATTCGCCGTATTGTGAATTTTAAAGATCAAAGGCATGTATATTCTTTTGTTTTTACATCGATATTGTCATAGTAATTATTTTGATTTATATTGTATGAAAAACATGTGTATGTTATGCAAACATTTGAGCAAAAATATTTGAAACCAAAAACGAGTCTGCTGCCATTTCGAGTACTGTGAAATTTCGGTCAACTTGTTGAAAAACTATCAACATATAAAACATAGAAATTTTTGATACCTTTGATTTGACAGTAAATGCGTAATTTTTGGACAAGAAACAAGTGAGATATGGTCTTTTTTGTGTGACTGCTCAAGGAAAGAAATTTTTTTAGAACGAAGAACCGTGTTCGATGTCATTTTAAGTATTGTGACTTTTCGGTGGATTTTATGAAAAAATATTCAGCATATAAAACGTAGAACCTTTTGATACCTTCGATTTGACAGTAAATTCGTAATTTTTGGATAAGAAATGAGTGAGTTATGTTCATTTTTGTAGGACTGCTCAAACTGCGATTTTATGAAAATACGTTCTTGAAGCCCTCGACGTTTTTAAGTATGTTCGATGTGCAAAAGGAAAATATTTTATGTTTTTGAGGTATGCTAAATGTCTTGTGACCAATTATGAACGTGTTTGGAAGTCGGTGAACGTGCCCGAGGACCTCTCCACCCTGGTAAAGTATGACCGGGTTTGATCAAGATTGAAAAGCTGTAAAGTATGACCAGGGACCAATCCACCAGTTAAAATATGATCGGGGATCTTATGTATGTGGTAGTGGACATCCTTGGTAGCCCAGTACTGTGGTTTAGTCTGATCAGACGCTATATGATACGGGTCACTTGTTTTTGAAACATATCTCTACGCAAAATTATTATGCTCATGTATGATCAAGTATGTATGAAGCAAGCATGTTTATGAAAGTTCTTATGATACGATGGCACGTCTATGTTTATGTATGTACATTCAAGTTTAAGTATGTACGTCCTACATTAAAAGTGCATGTGGTTTTATTACGCATTATTTGTTATTCTCAGTTTATACATGTTTAGTCTTTAGACTCACTAGACTTGATCGATGCAGGTGAGGACGAGCATGAGGAGACGAGAAGTGGGGACCAGTGAGCTGGCTTGGACTGCGCGGAGGCTAAATCCGAGGACCGCATATGTTTTAAGAACTTTATGCATGTTTCAAATACTCTGATTTTATGAGACTATTTTAAGTTGTTTAAACAAATACTTTTTGAAAACTTTGTTTGAATTGTTTTTATTTCAATATTTTTTGACGAGCAGTTTATTTTTATCACAATTTGGAATATTTTATTTATTTAAGAAATTTTTTATTTTCCGCAAAATTTTAAGTAGTTTAAAAAATACGGTACGTCACACAAACAATCCGGGTTTCTCATTGACCTATGGAGATGATGCGCAGACTACATATATTTATTTAGTACTGTTTTGCTCGGACTCGGAGCATATCAATGTTTGTCATTGCAAATTATTTGTAAGGAATTCAATTTTTGTGGCCCTAAACATAATGGTGTTTAGAAACTGTCGCATGATTTGAATCAATTTTCAGTTAATCACGGTTTGGATTGATTTTAAATCAACAAAACATTAAAAAAAATTGTTTGGTTCAGAATTTGGATAAAAATAAACTAAAAAAAAACTGATCCAAACCGATTGTCAGTACCTTTAGATGTATATATGGTCGCATGATAAAATAAAAAATAAAAAAATTGGATACGAATTGCATGACCAGAACAATGTGAAACCAAAACCAAAATCGTATTTCCATTTTTTCAACTATGCATAACAATCTAAATCTATACTATTATATTAAGTGTGAGGACATGATAATAACTACCTAGAGATGACACCAAATTTTTCTTCCAATTTTACCCTCATATGATATTAATATTACACTTTTGTTTTTTGTTTTTTTTAAAAAATTTCAACACACACTTTTATTTTTGTTTATTTTTATTTTAACAATTCAAATATCAATTTAATCATTCCATAATTTGTCAAATTTCATTTTAGTTCATCGATAATAATAAAAAAGATTGTATACACATACATCACGTGTGCATAATAACTAGTTGTTATAAACAATGTTCGAGTCATATTTTAATTCCTTTCCTCTGATAAAATGATATACAGAATGTTTAGGAAGTATAACTTTTATAAATAAATAAAGCACACAACTAACAAAAGTTACTTGACGCATAACCGTACCGAAAATAGAACCCTTGGAAATGAAAATAGAACTGGCTATGATGGTTATAGTTCTACTTGTTAGAGTAGATGCCCTGCAAGTCAACTGTTGACTAGGGATTTTATTGACTCAGTTGTAAAGAACAATCTTTATTTTAATATAATTCATTATTTCATGATTTGTTATTTCTTTATCTGTATACCCATGATTTCAAACATAGATAAAGACCTTGATTATACTTTAATACAAATGAATCGTAATTCGATGTTGAAACTCATTTGTAAACACTGTATGATCTAAATTCGTTCCTAGTCGATTCAGCCGCCTAAAACGTGGATAAAGGTCGCTTGAGCTCGAGACTACCATCTGTGATGTTGTGTACTGCGTTTCTTGGTAAGGGCATAGAGATGTCCAAACATACAGATGGGTAGTCATATGATGATTATACCGAACAACCCTCCCTCGGACTTTCCAAGTGGTTATCATTCATCGAGAGGATAAGTCCGTGGTTATGATTGTACACCATTAGTCCTTACGACCCGGGACAACACTGAGGCTCTATATGCTAGGGCTGTGCTTTGACTCGTTTACCGACTCCAGGAGAGTCATCAGGTGGCGAGGTTGGGTATAGTTGCGACACATATAGGAGCCAGTGCATTGTAGTCGGGGATTCACCGCTCACCTACAGGTGTGGATATCCTATGTGATCTAATGTAATAATAGTGCATGGAATCTCTGGCCAGAGTATGAGATGTACGTTGAAGAAGGAGTTCTCCAATAGTACACGCGATGCCACTGTTATAGTTATCACATAGTTATCGAATTAATATGCAACCCTCGATGAACCAATGGTTGCAGATTCGATCGGGATATATGAGATGAAGGGACCGTACTGTACGTTAATCATAATCGACTGGTTCTTGCAGGCACTATCAGTGATACCTAGGGGATCATGGGGCGATGCTACTAGACGCTCTTACCATGATCCGATGGGTGCAATCAGAAATGAGTTCTGACATTCTTAATCAAGGTGTTGATGAAAAGAATGGGGCTAACTAGGGTAAGCCCGAATAAAGGATTATGTCCTGAATCACAAAGAGTTGTGAACCCACGGCTAGCTGTATCCCTGAACCATTGAGGGTCACACAAGTACTGGATTGTTTGTTCCCGTTGAGAGAATAAATTCAAGAAGTTGAATTTATATTATATAGTAAATTCAAGGAGTTGAATTTATGATAATTAAATTTTGAGAGAATAAATTCAAGTAGTTGAATTTATAAAATTTGAGAATTTGATTTATTAAACTCAAATGTTGGGTTTATTAAATATTAAATTTTGGAAGTGATAAAAATTCAATGAGTTGAATTTATAATTTAAATAATAAATTCAAATGTTGAATTTATAATGTATTTAATTTATTAAGCTCAAAAGTTGAGTTTATTAATTAATAAATTAAATAAGGTGGGTATGTTTAATGGGCTTGTAAGAGTACAAGTCCATCATAATAAATAATTAAAGTTTTAATAGGCCTTGATTAAATTAATTAAACTAGTTGGACTAGCCCAATTAATTAAATCAAGCCCATTAATGTTAATTATGTCATTAGGCTATTATTTAATTATAAATAATACATGTTGATTACAAAACCCTAGCCCACCCCACCACATGATTTACGTCTCCCACTTTCAAAAAGAAAAAAAAATTGGCCTCTTTGGTTTTTTTTTCCAAGGTTGAGCCGCCTCTCGTTTTAGTCTCCAACGTAAAATCTCTTCCAAATTTTCTAGTGCAATTTGGAAGAGGAACATACCATCCAGTCGTGGACTTGATAGGAGGATTTCATCGAAGAAAGTTCGTAGGGAATCAACAAGAGCTAATCCGTTTATACCGGATTAGTTGGAGTCCAGTGATTTAATTCACAAAGGTATAATTCTTTAAACATCCTATGCATGTTTAATTCCTGAAAACCATACGAGTGTCCAAAAGAATTATTTTGTTTTCAAAATAAAATAAAAATTTTAAACTTCCGCTGCGTTTGGGCACGTAGAAAACCGAGATCCAACAGTGGTATCAGAGCCAAGGTTTTTCTAGATCGTATGGTTTTGATATTGAATAATTTATTTCTAACCACACAAGAAAATTTTTTAGAAAATTATGGCACCATGAAAATTTATTTTTCCAGATTTTCGAAAAAAAAAAAAATTTCGTTTCTGCCCGGAACTGTTCCGGGCAGCCCGTGCGCGCAGGGCCGCGCAGCGGCCGCGCGCGCTGTGCGGAGCGTCCGCACAGCGCTCGGCGGCCGCGCTGGCGCGCGCTGTGCGGAGCGTCCGCACAGCGCTCGGCGGCCGCGCTAGCGCGCTGTGCGGAACGTCCGCACAGCGCGCGGCGGCCGCGCTAGCGCGGCGTGCGGAACGTCCGCAGGCGCCGCGCGCACCTGTGCGCCCAGCGCGCACAAGGGCTGCCGCCACTGCCCGAAACGTTCGGGCAGCGGGCGGGCAGCGCGGGCGGCTGCCCGGGAGTGTCTCGGGAAGCGCGTTGAATAATGGGCTTGAATTGTTTGGGCCTAGGGTGCGATTTTCTGATTTTTCAAAATTTTGGGTAAAATTGATATTTTTTGAAAATTGGTTCAATTTTTCTTTTTAAAAATTAATTTTTGGAAAATTAATAATTTTCTTATGAAATAAATAATTAGAATATGATTTTAATTATTTATGGTAAAAATGAGTTTTTACAAGAAATCAATTATTATTGATTTAATTGGAAATTAAATAAAGGGGTTTATTTAATTTATTAAATTCTTTAATAATTGTGGTGGTTTGTGATAAATTATTAGATATATGATTTATCAATTAATTAAATTGTTTAATTAAATTGATGTTAATATTTGATATTAAATGCATGAAGGATGATCGAGAGCCTTGACCAATGTGTTAGGTGTATGTTAGGATATTTTACTGTTTTTATTCATTTTTATAATATTTGATATTATTAAAGTGGGCCTGGTTTATGGCCCGTTCCCACCCCCATGAGATGTATCCCTTATGTGCCATGGCTATTCAAATGTAATTATTAGAAATAGTGGGAGATCAAGACTGGAAGATGGTGGGCCCGATGATCAAGATGAAGACATGTAAAATATTGGAAGCTTTTGTAATAGTTGCATTTGCATCCCTGCATTCACCTAGGTTTTGGACCTGGATCCATGTATGGCTCACATGGATCCAATAGTGTTGGCGATCGATCATCCTTATTTATTGTTGAATGTCATATTATGATATATGTGATATATAGTAGTATGCATGTATGTATATTATTAAATAATATAGTTGCATGAATCCGGCAAACAAACAAACTCGTGGCACGCGATTTTTAAATTAAAATGATGAGACAATTTTAAAATTAAAATCCCTCATTTTGAATAAGATTCAAAATTTATATCAAACCGAAAAAGTAAAAATTAAAAGAGTTTAATTTTTCCTTGCCTTCCATCAACCGTGGTTGCATGTTGATCGCTACCCGCGGACAGTGTCTGGCTCATATTATTGGGGAGACCTGTACGCCGGAAAGCTGTGACTTCCACCGGACATATGATGTGAATTGAGTGGAACTCCCATGACTTCGGCTCATATTATTGGGGGAACTCATGGCGACCGTCTACTATAATTCAATATTGATGGGTTGGTTTGACACGTGAAAATAAACGGCGTCATATTATTGGGTCCTTATTAAACGTGAGGCAAAACACGCGGAGGTTGCATGGGGATGCAATTGGATTCTACCTTTTAGAAATTATAATTGGCTGATATTATTCGGGATTATAATTGGCTAATTGGACTCTACGTGCCTACTAAGGAAATACGATTTCCCTTTTTCATCAGAGGGTGGTGGAAATGTCAAAATAGTAGGAGGAAATTTATAAAATAAAAATCCATATTTTATATCTTAGAATTATTTTAAAATTATCAGTAACCATTATCTGTTTTTCCATTTTCAGTATATTTACGATGACTACTCGTAACCCGCTTTCAATCATTCTCGATCAAAACAAATTGACTGGCCCTAACTATCATGACTGGTTTCGAAACTTAAAGATTGTTCTGAACTCCGAAAGGATTGCGTATGTGCTTGATAAGAAGCCACCTAAGGAGGCGGCTCCTGATATCAGTAGGACTGAATTAGCTAAGCTTGAGAAACATTGGGATCATGATCTCCAAGCTAAGAGCTACATGTTGGCTTCTATGTCGAATGAACTTCAGAGGAGGTTCGAGGAGGCGGTGAATGCTGCTGACATTCACCTTCATCTGAAAGAATTGTATGCTGTACAAACTCGTTCAGAGAGACATGCTACTGTTAAAGAACTCATGACTACACGCTTGCGAGAGGGGGCTTCGGTCCATGAGCATGGTGTTAGGATGATTGGGCTCATCGAGAAGTTGGTGGGACTCGACTTGGTTATGCCTAGTGAGCTCTCGACTGATATTCTATTGCTGTCTTTACCTGCCTCGTTCGATGGATTTGTGGTTAATTTTAATATGAATAAGCTTGAGGCCACCCTTGAAGAGTTGGTCAATATGCTCACTAATTATGAGGCCACAATTAAAAAAGAAAAGCCTGTTCTTCTGGTGGGTTTTTCGTATAATACGAAAAAGGGAGCCCCAAATAAAGGCAAGAAACGTTCTGCCCCTCCAAAGAAGAACAAGCCCAACAAGAAGCCATACAAGAAACCAAATCCGGGGCCCACAAAGCCTGACAAGTCAGAACAAATCTGTTTCCACTGCAACAAGCCGGGACATTGGAGGCGTAATTGCGCGGAGTATCTTGCCCAGAAGCGTTCGGGCTATGGGATGTTTTATATTGAAGTTAATGTTTCTATTAATTCCTCTTCTTGGGTATTGGATACCGGATGTGGTTCTCATCTATGCAATGATTTGCAGGTGATGGGAAGAAGCAAGAGGCTTAGAGATGGTGAGACCTTTCTAAGACTGGGAAATGGAGCAAGAGTTGCTGCCACTGCCATTGGAGACGTTACTTTAATTTTGGACAATAATTTTAAGTTGTTTTTGAGAGATGTTTTATTTGTTCCTGAATTGGTTAAAAACATTATTTCTATTTCTATGCTTGATAGGGATGGTTATTCTTGTGTTTTTGCTAAAGGTGTTTGCAATTTATACAAGAATGGATGTTTGATTGGAACTGGAGAATTAACAAACGATCTCTATAACTTAAAATTAAAAGATATTCCGTTGAACAATATCCAAGCGTGTACGAAAACAACTACAAACAAAAGAAAAATAGAAGATCCAAATCCCGCACAAATATGGCACGCTAGACTAGGTCATATTTCCCAAAGAAGGATGCACAAGCTAGTGGGAGAAGGCATGTTTGACCTGTCAGACATAAATTCTCTACCAACTTGTGAGTCCTGTCTAAAAGGAAAATTGACTAAAACTCCATTCAGTGAAAACGTGGAACGTGCACATGGTCTACTGGATTTGATCCACACAGACGTTTGTGGCCCGCTAAGTGTTAGCACAAAATTTGGGCATTACTACTTCATTACCTTTACTGATGACCATTCGAGGTATTGGTACGTTTATTTGATGAAACACAAATCTGAAGCATTTGAAAAGTTCAAAGAATTCAGATCTGAAGTAGAAAATCAGCTACAAAGAAGTATTAAAGCACTTCGATCTGATCGAGGTGGAGAATACTTGAGTGCTGAATTTTTGGGTTATCTAAAAGAGAATGAGATTCTCTCACAGTGGACTCCACCAGCAACACCACAATTGAATGGTGTTTCTGAACGTCGAAATCGAACTTTGATGGACATGGTTCGATCTATGATGGGATTCACTGAATTGCCTGCATCGTTTTGGGGCTTTGCGCTTGAAACTACGGCAATGTTGTTGTATAATGTCCATACTAAAGCAGTGGATAAAACACCATATGAGATATGGATGGGGAAACCTCCCAAGTATTCTTACTTGAGAATATGGGGATGTCCTGCGTATGTGAAGCAGACAGTGGGAGACAAATTGGATAGTAGATCCACTTTTTGCTACTTTGTAGGATATCCAAAGAATTCTGTTGGATATTATTTCTATCATCCTAGTGAAGCAAAAGTGTTTGTTTCAAGAAATGCCACCTTTTTGGAAAGGGAGTTTCTATTAGTTAGAAAAGGCAAGTTAATAGAACTTGAAGAAATTCAAGATACTCCCTCAACTTTAGAAGTTGAACCTAATCCCCTAGAACCAGTAGTTGAAGTACAAGCTCCTAGAAGGTCTGATAGGGTTATTAAACCACCTGCCAGATATACACTTCTTCATGAACAGGGCCATGATGAGCCTTGTGTTGGATGTGATCCAATGAATTTCAAAGAAGCAATATCTGATACTGATTCAACCAAATGGCTTGAAGCCATGCAGTCAGAAATGGACTCTATGTATTCAAATCAAGTCTGGACATTAGTGGATCCACCTGAGGGAATTGTTCCCATAGGATGCAAATGGATCTAGAAGAGAAAGCTTGGGGCGGATGGAAAGGTAGTGACCTTCAAAGCAAGACTGGTTGCAAAAGGTTATACTCAAAGGCAAGGGGTTGACTATGAGGAAACTTTTTCACCAGTTGCTATGTTTAAGTCCATTAGAATACTACTAGCCATAGCAGCATGGTATGACTATGAGATATGGCAAATGGATGTAAAGACTGCATTTCTCAATGGAGACATCAAAGAAGAAATTTATATGTCTCAACCTGAGGGATACACATCAGTAGGAAGTGAACATAAGGTATGCAAACTTCAAAGATCAATTTATGGTCTCAAGCAGGCGTCAAGGAGTTGGAACCTCAGATTTGATAGCACTATCAAAGAGTTTGGTTTTGCTAAGAATCCCGAGGAACCATGTGTGTACAAGAAAGCTAGTGGGAGTGCAGTGACATTCCTAATACTTTATGTTGATGATATCCTGCTCATTGGGAATGATGTAGGATTACTGCAATCAACTAAAGTATGGTTGGCCAGTAAATTCTCCATGAAGGACATGGGTGAAGCATCTTATGTATTGGGAATACAGATCTATAGAGATAGATCGAAGAGGATGCTGGGACTCACCCAAGCCACTTATATCGATACCATTCTTAAGCGATTCTCTATGGAAGAGTCCAAGAGAGGATACTTACCAATGTGTCATGGTGTTACTCTATCTAAAGCAATGTGTCCCAAAACTGAAGAAGAGATAGAGATGATGACACGTGTTCCATATGCGTCAGCTATTGGTAGTATCATGTATGGTATGATATCGACACGTCCTGATGTTGCTTACGCTTTGAGTGTTACAAGCAGATATCAGGCGAACCCTGGTCCAATGCATTGGAAGGCCGTGAAAGATATTCTTAAGTACTTGAGAAGAACTAAGAACTTGTTCATGGTCTATGGGGGTGGAGAATTAAAATTGGAAGGCTACACTGATTCTAGCTTCCAATGTGATGTAGATGATTCGAAATCGACCTCTGGTTTTGTATTCATGCTTAATGGTGCGGCTGTCTCTTGGAAAAGTTCCAAGCAAGACACCGTTGCGGATTCCACCACTGAAGCTGAGTACATTGCTGCATCTGCTGCAGCTAAAGAGGCAGTTTGGATGAGGAATTTTGTCCAAGAGTTGGGCGTTATTCCTAACGGAGTTGATCCAGTCCCGGTGTACTGCGACAACACTGGTGCCGTTGCGCAAGCAAAGGAACCAAGGTCTCATCAGCGATCCAAACATGTACTGAGGAAATTCCACATCATCCGGGAGATTGTGGGAAGGGGAGACATATCAGTCCAAAGAGTCCCCTCTGCAGATAACGTTGCCGATCCACTTACGAAGCCCTTGCCAGGACCATTGTTTGAGAAGCATCGCGAAGCAATGGGATTAAAGTTTATGGGTAGTTGGCTCTAGGGCAAGTGGGAGATTGTTAGAGTAGATGCCCTGCAAGTCAACTGTTGACTAGGGATTTTATTGACTCAGTTGTAAAGAACAATCTTTATTTTAATATAATTCATTATTTCATGGTTTGTTATTTCTTTATCTGTATACCCATGATTTCAAACATAGATAAAGACCTTGATTATACTTTAATACAAATGAATCGTAATTCGATGTTGAAACTCATTTGTAAACACTGTATGATCTAAATTCGTTCCTAGTCGATTCAGCCGCCTAAAACGTGGATAAAGGTCGCTTGAGCTCGAGACTAGCATCTGTGATGTTGTGTACTGCGTTTCTTGGTAAGGGCATAGAGATGTCCAAACATACAGATGGGTAGTCATATGATGATTATACCGAACAACCCTCCCTCGGACTTTCCAAGTGGTTATCATTCATCGAGAGGATAAGTCCGTGGTTATGATTGTACACCATTAGTCCTTACGACCCGGGACAACACTGAGGCTCTATATGCTAGGGCTGTGCTTTGACTCGTTTACCGACTCCAGGAGAGTCATCAGGTGGCGAGGTTGGGTATAGTTGCGACACATATAGGAGCCAGTGCATTGTAGTCGGGGATTCACCGCTCACCTACGGGTGTGGATATCCTATGTGATCTAATGTAATAATAGTGCATGGAATCTCTGGCCAGAGTATGAGATGTACATTGAAGAAGGAGTTCTCCAATAGTACACGCGATGCCACTGTTATAGTTATCACATAGTTATCGAATTAATATGCAACCCTCGATGAACCAATGGTTGCAGATTCGATCGGGATATATGAGATGAAGGGACCGTACTGTACGTTAATCATAATCGACTGGTTCTTGCAGGCACTATCAGTGATACCTAGGGGATCATGGGGCGATGCTACTAGACGCTCTTACCATGATCCGATGGGTGCAATCAGAAATGAGTTCTGACATTCTTAATCAAGGTGTTGATGAAAAGAATGGGGCTAAATAGGGTAAGCCCGAATAAAGGATTATGTCCTGAATCACAAAGAGTTGTGAACCCACGGCTAGCTGTATCCCTGAACCATTGAGGGTCACACAAGTACTGGATTGTTTGTTCCCGTTGAGAGAATAAATTCAAGAAGTTGAATTTATATTATATAGTAAATTCAAGGAGTTGAATTTATGATAATTAAATTTTGAGAGAATAAATTCAAGTAGTTGAATTTATAAAATTTGAGAATTTGATTTATTAAACTCAAATGTTGGGTTTATTAAATATTAAATTTTGGAAGTGATAAAAATTCAATGAGTTGAATTTATAATTTAAATAATAAATTCAAATGTTGAATTTATAATGTATTTAATTTATTAAGCTCAAAAGTTGAGTTTATTAATTAATAAATTAAATAAGGTGGGTATGTTTAATGGGCTTGTAAGAGTACAAGTCCATCATAATAAATAATTAAAGTTTTAATAGGCCTTGATTAAATTAATTAAACTAGTTGGACTAGCCCAATTAATTAAATCAAGCCCATTAATGTTAATTATGTCATTAGGCTATTATTTAATTATAAATAATACATGTTGATTAAAAAACCCTAGCCCACCCCACCACATGATTTACGTCTCCCACTTTCAAAAAGAAAAAAAAAATTGGCCTCTTTGGTTTTTCTTTCCAAGGTTGAGCCGCCTCTCGTTTTAGTCTCCAACGTAAAATCTCTTCCAAATTTTCTAGTGCAATTTGGAAGAGGAACATACCATCCAGTCGTGGACTTGATAGGAGGATTTCATCGAAGAAAGTTCGTAGGGAATCAACAAGAGCTAATCCGTTTATACCGGATTAGTTGGAGTCCAGTGATTTAATTCACAAAGGTATAATTCTTTAAAACATCCTATGCATGTTTAATTCCTGAAAACCATACGAGTGTCCAAAAGAATTATTTTGTTTTCAAAATAAAATAAAAATTTTAAACTTCCGCTGCGTTTGGGCACGTAGAAAACCGAGATCCAACACTACTTTCCTCTAATACCGAAACGTTGGTTCTGAAATCAAAACCATTGGTTCTAAAACCACTTCTCAGGCCTAGGTTAGTAAACAACGAAGATCCCTTACAATAAATGTAATTCCGCGACTATTAGCCTACAATGAACTACAGAAAATAATCAGAATGCTTAAATGTACAACAAACATGGAATCAAATTCGATAATTTGTTCCATATAACGGAACAACATGAGGTGAGGTAATTGCTCTCCATACATTCCAACAACATACAGCCATCTTTAACTCACTCTCAAGTAAAAGAGTGGCAACTCTAGATAGAAACTTGATTTTATTAGTAGCCCTCTTGAAACTTTCAAGAATTGGATACAGAACAAAGAAGTTTAAGCATTTTCTAGGCAAGAGCAATACACTATTCTTTCTTGATGAATTGCCAGTGGAAGCTGAATTCTTTACCTGCACAATTCTTACATTGGTTTCTCAAAGACATATATGCCAACTCGTTAATCGCAAGTATACATGGTAATCGATGTGTGGATAACAACTATCTCACTCCTATTGTTGTTACAGAATAAAGAACTTTGACACCATTAAATAAGTTGTGCCTTCTTGAGGTCGGACATAACTCCTCTATCTTCATCACCCCTTTCATTGTACAGAACCTACAAATAATAGGAGGAAGTGTAAAATTGTGATATTTCAGGGCTAAGCAAAAAAAGTATTCCACTATTCGGAGTACCTTGTCTATGATCCCATATTCCACGGCCTCACTCGGACTAAAATATTTTGGACGCCTTATGTCTTCTTCAATCTGCTCCGGTGATTTTCCAATGTGTTTTGCATAGAGCTTAACCTTTCAAAATCAAACATGAAACTGCGAAGTATAGGTAGGTTCCAATGCAAATATAGGTACTGCGTTGGTTTCTTGTTTCAGTGATACAGAAAAGTGGATCCAAGAAATTGGCCAGTCTATAGCTAAATGTTTAAAAAATAAAGGTGATAAACAGTTTCCGATTGCATACAACCGAATCAAAAACTTTTCCAGACAATAAATTTCACACACGGCATAGAATCCCACGTGTATAAGAGAAACATAAGCAATCTTCTTTTCGGTTTTGTCAAGGGGCCAAAATGAGTGACACAATTGCCAAATATGATTGTCAAGCTTACCAACTCAGCCTTCACATTTCTAATCTCTTTCCTCATAACCTCTACATCAGTGGCTTGACCCTGAAATCTGGCAATTGGCTGTAAAATTACACAGGTATCCTGTATCAGTGTCAAAACAACATAATGTAGAAAAATAAAAGAAGAAAAGAAAAGATGATGATTTTTGAGCATCATTCTTAAACTAGACCAGTTATTTGGAAACTAAGCCAGATGAGAAATCCCTATATTTGGGTTTACGAACAAAAAATAAATGTGCTTTAAAGCGACCTGTTTTATCATGATTGTTGAGGATGGTAAGGCAGAACGATTCCCCTTAGCACCAGCAGCCAATAGCAAAGCTGCTTCTCCCCAAGCATTACCAACACACAGTGTAAAAATCGGTGGCTTCACATACCTATAGGGATTTTACAATTTTGAAATTATGTACAGAAACCGAGGTAGTGAACCCAAGACAAGTTAACATATTCATTCAAATTTTGGAATACCTTTACGAATTCAAGATCAGAATTGTGTCTGCGATTTTAAAATATAAGGGAAAGATTTATAACCTCATAACATCATATACTGCAAAAGCTTCTGTCTCATAGCCCAACTTCTCCCCACCCTGAAAAATGTACAAACTATAGTACAAACATGAATAGATACTAGCATATACATGCAGACAATTTCTTAGGCAAATAATGCATCACAATCAAATGAGCTCCTGCAAGTGACATGATTAATCTCTGCATGACATTGCTATGGTGATTATTCTGAAAACATTTATCCAAAAATAATGCAACATAGTAGACAGATAAGATTTAAATTGCCAATGTATCTGGGTTCATTTGCAAAGATTAGGGACTTTGTTAGGTAAAGTCATCAAAATGATGTTACCCTTTTGTTGAGAAACTAAATGATGCTCCCAAAAGGAAAAATAAAAAGAAAAAAGCATTGTCTAACCTTGGTTGTCCCAGTCGAATTTATATAAAGGTAAATTGGTTTTTCCTCATCTTCGTACTGCAGGTAAAGAAATTCTGCAAGTATCAATTCAGTGACAGATGGAACCAAAGACATTCCCAAGTAGACAATCCGATTCTTGTACAAGTACGATGCCAAATCTGGTGGAGCTTGCTCCCAAGCACTTCCCCTAGAGAAGGGAATAACCTATAACAGGTTGGAGGCAACCACAAGTGAGATAATAAGCAAGACTGGCACTAGCATTATTAATAATAGAGAGGAAATCACAAGCAATGTGCATGAAAATATATTTTATTTTTTAGATTAATGTAATTTGGTTAAAACATATTTAATAACTAATTAAAAAATCGATTTAAGTATTTACGATGCAAAATTAACTAAAATATCGTTAGGTTTTTGATTTCAGTACCTCTTATGCTTATTATACAATATTGACAATGGATAATATATTATGTTGCATGGATACGAGTACAGGTATCGTATCGAATATGCAACGGATACGGTGATACAANGAAATATACATACATATTTATGTAAATATACACAATGTACAGCTTCAATGCAGTGATTTAAAAATATAAAGCTAAAAAAATTTTAAATTATTTTTTTAATGAAACATATCTCCGCCGTGTCCATGACTTATCCTAACCATGTCCAAAACATAACCGACTGATCAAACCTACAAAAAGTCAACAACACGGATTTTGCCGTATCTGACACGCGTATTCACGTATCGTATCAGTGTCCGATACTTAAAAAAAAAATTTAGGAGTATCCGTGCTACATAAATAATATATAGTTCAAGTGGAGTATTTTTTAAAACGAACAAATGATGAGTGCATTTTGGAATAATTTCTTTGACACACCAAAGAAAACAATCTAACATGCTTTGAAGCCAGTACTCGCATCCTGAAAAAAGTAGCATATTATCACACAAGAAACTTAACAGATTCCCCTGTCTCTGCAAAGTAAACACTTATCTCAGAAGCAGCGGAACAAAATAAGATAATGAGTTCAAAATACAAGTATGAGCAATTTTGGTGACACATGCACATAACATTTTTTCCAAGGCGACGCATAGTTTCTTTTATTCTTGTAATGACCCGAATCCTTATTTTAATAAAGTACTAATTAAGACATGATTAAATAGTTGTTAATTAATCATTATTAAGAAATTGATTATTTGAGGATCAACATTTTGGGATACACCGAAGTTAAAATAGATCACCCAATCTACTTCAAATTGTATTTTCTCGAGAAATCCAACTGACGAATGAGATTATGACACGTGGTTGATAAGATTGAGTTCAGATCTTCTGAACTAGTCCGGATACAGCCTATAAATAAGAGTTGATTTCATTTGTTTCCTGCATCGCTTTCTCTCATCTTCTCTCTCGAGTTCTAGTCTATATCTATCTTAGTTTTTTAGCCAGTTTCTAGGGTAGTTTAGTGTCGAGAAGCTTCGGAGTGGTTGGTGAACTGGGACACGCAAATCGAGACGTTATCAGCGGGCTGACGACAGACACATGTATAATCCTAAAGCTTTAAATAGTGATTTAAAGATCATTAGGACGTACTTTGAAGCATGTTTAATGATTTTGTATCAGGCATGATAGCGATTTCATTTTGTTGGTATTATCTAAGTTTAGATGAATAGACTTTCTGTCATATTGTTTTAGTGAGGTAAATGATATACTGACTGAGATATCCAAGCGTAGTATACACACTTATATGCTTCATATTTATCTGTTGCATGATACATGTTTTATTGTTTTAACATATTATGCATGACATATCAGATAGGGCCTGATATCTTTTGAGATATACCTCGTTTGTTTGGGCTGTTCAGTCATGTTCTGTATTGTAGGTTCACGTGTTTATGATGAGTGTGTAAGCCAAAAAATGCCTATGACAGATAAGAGACTACACACTCAGGCACCTCTGGACTAAGCATGAGGTTCTTGACTTGATTATTGATATCCAAGCATATGCATTTCACATGCATCATATTGGTTTGCATACTCGTACATTCTCGTATTGGACGAATGTCGTTCACGTTCTTTTTTCATCTTCGACACCCCATTCCACAGGGCAGGTATTAAGTTGGACGTTCGGACGGCCAGAGCAGTGGTTAGAGTAGTTGGGCTTTCGGTGGTGATCCAATAGAAGTTTAATATGGTTTCTCGTATTCTCGTGATAGATTGTGAATATGATATGACTGTATCAACGATTAAGACTGGAACTATTTTTCTGTTTCGTTTGGGTTATAACATGATAAAGTAATTTGGTTGTTGTTGTTTAATTGTTATTATTAAGTTTTGATCATGCATGCTTATTAGTCTTTTTAGTAATGGCTTGGATAAGGGTGCTACAATTTTTTTGTTTGGTTATTTTTAGGTATTTACTTAGCAGTGCTGGCAGCGACAAATTCCCTCTCAACAGTAAGGAACACAATATTTTTCCTTACCTGAACTCAAAACAACGGTCCTTAATTCCAAATAGTGCCACAAAAATCTGACACATGACATTTATTTCCTCTTCTCACCATCTCTATTTGGCATAAACTAACACACACCAATGGTGGACAACTATACATTACACGAAAGTAAAAAATATACCACCATAATTTAGTGTAAAAAATGAATCTTAATGACACAATGAGATGTCTTTTTATTGAAACAATCTGCAGGATAATACCATTTTCACAGTTTCACTGCCTCAAAACAAGTAGTAAGTATAAATCACAGCGTCAATCACAAGCAACAGAACATATTTCTCATAACTAATCAACTAAGTGTCCAAAAAGATCATTTCTTTAAAATCATCCAACAACCCCCCATTTCACCAATCAACAAAACAAGCACAACTACACATAGAAAAACCATATATATATGATTAATTACCATTGTGACGACACCCCTTTTGCCACAAGAGATTGAGTAAAAAGGTTTGAGTGAAGCGGGGTAGATTTTTTGACCCGAAAAGTCACCCGAGACCCAGCCACCCACGATTGGAGATAGAAAATTGGAGCAAAGAGAAGGTTTAAAAGAAGAGTATGAAGATGCTAGAAGTGGGCTCATGCTAAGGGTGATTCCGGCTGTGGGCAAAACGTGAGAAGCCATGGATCCTGCCGAAGAGGCCGAAAGGTTTTAGGATGAAATGGGATCGGGTTGTTGGATTGTGGATCCGTTTCTTAATAATATGGGGTTGGAAAATGAATTCGGGTTGTTGGGTTTTGGATTGGGTTACAATATGAAAATGATCCTATAATTGGAATAATAATGATAAATATAAAAATGAAAGAACATTTTGATTATCACTATGATTGTAGAGTTCAAAATCAGTAAATGAAAATTAATGCATTTATTTAAATTATAAAATTATTTATTTAATTTTAAAATGATTTTTAACGATTTATGATTTATGATTTGCATTATTTTAAATTATTACATGTTTATTTGATGCATGTTAAAATATTTTCTGGAGTTTTATGTTTCAGGCGAGTATTCGACACGGGATCGGGAAAAGAGACTGGAGATGATTTAGACGATGTATGAAATATATGGTATTTTATTTTAAGTCAAGAAAAATGGTATTTTAAATTATTTATGAAGTTTTAAACATTTTAAAGCCTATTTTAATTTATTAAGTGATTTTAAGAGTTTAAGCTTTTCAAAATACTAATTTGAATAGTTGGAGAATTTTAAATCTTGAGAGTTTATCACTTGTACATTTTATTTAAAATTAAGGGTTCTAATAAGTTAGTGATGTGTTAACATTTTCTTTAACATGTTAATGGTTTATTAGTATTTTTATTAACCTAATTAGCTCCTAATTAACTCCTAATTACCCCTCACACACACGTTACACACCCACACACACCATCGGCTGCACACACACACACACATTGTGTTTTCGTATTTGAAGAAAAGAAGTAGGATTCTAAGTTTTTTCCGGCAGCCACCCCTTCCTCTTGCAAAATTTCTGGAGACTTGCGTTTTTTTTTTCGAGCAAGAATCGTGTAGCAAGCGTCTCTCGGTCATCTCCTGCAATCCACCGCGTCGGTATTTGATAAACATAAAAATTGTACATTAATTAAATATTTTATAAAATAATTATATAGTTTTTGTTTTATTAAAGGTTTAAATATTATATGTTTTATAATAAATTGTATAAAATATAAGTCGTTGTGTAATTACAAGTTTTTACTATTTTTTACAGGTTCGATAAAATAAGAATAAACTTGACGTTGCAAATGGGATTAAGATGATTTTGGACCTGTAGAAAGTTGATTATAATATCTACAATATTGTTGACATGCATGAGATAAAAATCCTCTCACAATTGAAATCAAATTAAGCAACAAATAAAGTTACCAAAGGAGTGGCAGTTTTACCATACTATAGTATTTTGACCATATCTCTCAAATTACTTGGTCAAATGGTTTGAAAAAAATACCACAACTAGACAACTCAATTATCCACATGTTTCTTTTTATGTGAAGAAGCAAATTCGGAGAAGAAGATTTTCAAAAGTGATGTGTAATATAATATAATATCTTGAAACACAAATGAAGACTTATGTGTAAAAAAATAATATTTTATTTGTGGTTGTCTCCCCAAATTTGGCTATAAATAGGGGTGCATTGTAATGTATTGAGATATCCCTCATTCTATGAACAAATCTTTGAGTTCATAATATTTCTCTCTTTATTTTTCCTTTATTTCATCCTTTAAAAATAATTAGCATGTTAATTTCATATTCAAAGTTTTACACTTTGAATAATGAATAGCTAACTTCCTAAAGTTGAGATGATAAGGTGAAACTCTTAGCATGATAATAAGGTCATTAAAAGGTAAGAATCTATGTTTTATATTATTTAATCATTATTTATTGTTTATGTTATATTTATTTCTTTATGCATTTTTGTACCCTACTTATAAGTGGGAGTTTTGATTTATTGTTGCTATATGTTACACTAAATTCTTGGAACCATTTAAATGTTAGTTTAGTATTACCAACCATTTAAAGTGGATGCCTTGATTTATTATATATAAATATATTATAATATTAAATTCTTGGAACCATTTAAATGTTAGTTTGGTTTTACCAACCATTTAACTTGGATTCCTTGATTTATTATATATGAATATATCATAGTATTAATTTATTGGTACCATTTAAATGTTTGTTTGGTTTTACCAACTATTTAAAGTGGGAACCTTGATTTAGTGTTTACAAATATATATAGCACAATAAATACTTGATCACATTTATAAGTTTTGGTATATATTATATACTTATAAGATAATAATTTATAATATAATATAAATATGATTATTTAATATATTGGAACCATTTTATTAAGTGGATTTCAATATTGTTCGTTAATGTTAACTTTATTAAAATACCAAGAGTGGATCCTTTAATCTCAACTACTTAAATTAAAATTTGAACAATTAAAATTTACCTATTAAAGATTCAAACAATTAAAATTAAAAAGAAACAAAAACAAAAACAAAACAAAAAGACATTATAGTGGACTTGTAATTACCTTAGCTTCCCTGTGGATACGATATCGGACTAACCGAATTATACTACTTGTGGACAACCTGCTCTTGGGAGTGCAACAATCAAAGTCACAACAAGTTTTTGGCGCCGTTGCCGGGGAAGTATAATTTAATTTCAAGTCTATTTAATTTTCTTTCTTTGAATTTTTTATTGTTTTTGTGTGTTTTTCTTCTTTTTCTTTTGCATTTGCTTGAGCATTTTTTGGTCATGTATACTTAGTGGTCGACTCATTCGAAATAACCCTTTATTTTGACAAAACATGGCGGAAGAACCCATCCAAGAAAATGAAGATGAAATTCAATCTCAACATGATCATGATAGACGAAGAACACTTAGAGATCACATGAATCCTACACGTACTAGTGCACCTTCATGTCTAGTTTTTCCTCCTTATGCATCTCATTTCAATTTTAAGCCTGGTATTATCCAACTTTTACCCAACTTTCATGGTTTAGATTCTGAAAATCCATACATGCATTTACGAGAGTTTGAAGAAGTGTGCAATACATATAATGATCTAAATTGTAGCATGAACACCATTCGAGTTAAGCTTTCTCCTTTTTCTTTAAAAGATAAAGCTAAAACTTGGCTACAAAATCTTAGATCGGGATCCATTCGAACATGGGATGAATTGCAACAACAATTTTTGAAAAAGTTTTTTCCATCTCATAGAACAAATTCTTTCAAAAGGCAAATCATCACTTTCACTCAAAAACAAGGAGAAACTTTTTATCATTGTTGGGATAGATATAAAGAATTGCTTAATCTTTGTTCACATCATGGTTTTGAAATTTGGAGGGTTGTTTCTCAATTTTATGAAGGCTTAACACCTAAAGATAGGCAAATGGTTGAATTTATGTGTAATGGAACATTTGAAGATAAAGATCCAAATGAGGCAATTGAGTATCTCGATTCATTAGCTGAAAATGCTCAAAATTGGGACACTATAGGTACAATCGAACCATCAAACAAGATTCAATCTCCTACATCTGGTGGAGGTATGTACACTCTCAAAGATGAACATGATCTTCAAGCTAGATTTACCTCTTTGGCAAGAAAAGTTGAGGCACTTGAATTGAAAAAGAATGGTCAATTAAAATCTGTTCAAGAAATTGCATGTCACATCTGTGATACAAATGATCATTCTACAAAAGATTGTCCCACTTTGCCTTCTTTTAAAGAATGTCTCCATGAACAAGCCAATGTTTTAAACAATCTCAAAAGGCCAAATTTTGAACCATTTTCTCAAAGTTACAATCCAGGTTGGCGAAATCATCCAAATTTTAGTTGGAGGAATGATAATGCTGTACAATTTTCACAACCACATTTCCAAAATCAACAAAATTTTCAAAATTATGCACCTTATGTTCCTCCATCTAAAAAGAATTTGGAAGATATATTGAATTCTTTCATTGCAAAGCAAGAGTATATCAATACTCAAACTGCTCAAACCATGACAGATTTGAAAGATACTCTTGCTAAATTTGCATCTGCACTTAATGTTCATGAAAAAGATAAATTTCCTTCACAACCTCTGCCTAATCCCAAGGATCATCATTCACAAACTGGAATTTCTGGAACTCAATCGATGGATCAGGTAAAATTTTTTATTACCCTTCGAAGTGGTAAGGTTTTGGAAAAATCCATTCTTGAACCTTGTGAAGATGATGATAAATCAACTCCAAAGGGTAAGGAAGTGGAACCCATAACTTGCGAAGAGGAGGATCAACAGATAGTGCCACCACAATTCTCTCATGCATTAAAAAATACAAAAAAATCAAATTTGAATTCTGATATATATGATATTTTTAGACAAGTAAAAGTTAATATTTCTTTATTAGATGCAATAAAGCAGGTACCATCATATGCCAAATTTTTGAAAAACTTGTGCACTGTGAAAAGAAAATTGAATGTGAAAAAGAAAGCATTTTTAGCCGAACAAGTAAGTGCAATCATTCAAAATAATAATGCTTTGAAATACAAAGACCCTTGTTGTCCTACTATTTCTTGTATTATTGGAGAACGAAAGATTAAAAAAGTCTTGCTTGACCTTGGAGCTAGTGTGAGTTTACTTCCATATTCAGTTTATCAAGAACTCAATCTAGGCGAGTTAAAACCTACTTCGGTAACACTTTTACTTGCTGATAGATCTGTTAAAGTGCCAAGAGGTATGGTAGAAGACGTGTTGGTCCAAGTTGATAACTTTGTATATCCTGTCGATTTCATAGTTTTAGATACACAACCTATCGAAGCTTGTAATGCAATTCCTGTAATTTTAGGTCGTCCATTTTTAGCAACTTCTAATGCTCTTATAAATTGCAGGAATGGAATAATGAAGTTGTCATTTGGTAACATGACCTTGGAGCTTAATGTGTTTAATCTTTGTAAGCAACCACATGACAAAGGAGATGAAAGTGAAGATGAAAATCTTATTGAAACTCTTGTGGAAGAAAACATTCAAGAAGGGAGTACTCGTGATCAATTAGATATTTGTTCAATTGAAACTGTTAAAGAAAATATTGAAATTGATCTTGATGATTTTATCAGGTATCACTCGTTACCAGGATCAGAGAAAGAATTTGATGCAAAATATGAGAACAAAGACGAACCACCCATATTGGAGTTAAAACCCTTGCCAGAAGAATTGAAGTATGCATTTCTTGGAGAAGATGAAACATATCCGGTGGTAATTTCTTCCAAACTAGCAAGTGATGAAGAAGGTAAATTAGTTGATATGCTTAAAAGACATAAAAATGCAATTGGTTGGACACTAAAAGATCTCAAGGGCATTAATCCACTAATTTGCACTCACAAAATTCACTTAGAAGAAAATGCAAAAACATCTCAACAACCACAAAGGAGATTAAATCCACACATGAAAGATGTTGTGAAAACTGAAGTTCTCAAACTACTTGATGTTGGGATTATCTACCCTATTTCTGATAGTAAGTGGGTAAGCCCAACACAAGTAGTTCCGAAAAAATCTGGCATCACAGTGATAAAAAATGAAAAAGGTGAATTGTTAACAAGTCGAGTCCCATCTAGTTGGCGGATGTGTATTGATTATAGAAAATTAAATGACGCCACTAGAAAAGATCATTTTCCATTACCATTTTTGGATCAAATTTTAGAAAGAGTAGCAGGTCATCCATACTACTGTTTTCTTGATGGATATTCAGGTTATTATCAAATTCCCATTGCACTCGAAGATCAA
Organism: Primulina huaijiensis; assembly: GCF_012295235.1. Lineage (NCBI taxonomy): Eukaryota > Viridiplantae > Streptophyta > Magnoliopsida > Lamiales > Gesneriaceae > Primulina > Primulina huaijiensis. Next base: position 11,991,048 of record NC_133314.1, on the reverse strand, counting down.
GATAAAACTACATTCACATGTCCTTTTGGAACATTTGCATTTAGAAGGATGCCATTTGGATTATGCAATGCCCCAGCAACATTTCAAAGATGTATGCTAAGCATTTTTTGCGACATGGTTGAAAATTGTTTGGAAATTTTCATGGATGATTTAACTGTCTTTGGGAATACATTTGATAATTGTCTTGAAAATTTGGAAAAAGTTTTAAAAAGATGCGAGGAAAAAGGTCTTATTTTAAATTGGGAAAAATGTCATTACATGATTACTTCTGGAATTGTTTTGGGACATGTCGTGTCATCTCATGGAATTGAAGTTGATAAAGCAAAAGTTGATGTCATTGCCAATTTACCCCCTCCAAAAACCATTAAAGAAATTCGCTCATTTTTGGGACATGCTGGATTTTATAGGAGGTTTATAAAGGACTTTAGTTTAATCTCTAAACCCATTTGTAACCTCTTAACAAAAGACAGTGCATTTGAGTGGACTCAAGAATGTCAAAATGCTTTTGATAAAATCATTCGACATTTAACATCAGCTCCTATCATGCAACCTCCTGATTGGTCTTTACCATTTGAAATCATGTGCGATGCGAGTGATTATGCAGTCGGTGCAGTATTGGGTCAAAGAAGAAACGGTAAGCCTTATGTGATATATTATGCAAGTAGAACTTTAAACAATGCTCAAATGAATTACTCCACAACTGAAAAAGAACTACTTGCTGTAATATTTGCATTAGATAAATTTCGTTCTTATTTGATTGGATCAACAACTATCGTGTTTACTGATCATTCTGCTATTAGATATTTGTTGACCAAACAGGATGCAAAGCCACGACTGATACGATGGATTTTGTTGCTCCAAGAATTTGACATTGTGATCAAAGATAAAAAAGGAACCGAGAATGTCGTAGCCGATCATTTATCGAGACTAGTAACAGGATCATCTTGTGAAATGACACCAATTAACGATAATTTTCCTGATGAACATCTATTTTCAGTTACTACTACACCTTGGTTTGCTAACATAGTAAATTTTCTTGTGACAGGAAAAATGCCACCGCAATGGAGTTCTCAAGATAAAAGAAAATTTTTGAATGAGGTAAAAAACTTTTATTGGGATGATCCGTATCTGTTCAAGTATTGTCCGGATCAAATTTTTCGACGTTGCATACCCGACAATGAGGTAAGTAGTGTCATTAAATTTTGTCATTCAGAAGCATGCGGAGGACATTTTTCTTCAAAGAAAACAGCTGCAAAAATCTTGCAGTGTGGATTTTATTGGCCCACTTTGTTTAAAGACACCCACGAAATCTGCAAGATCTGTGAAAATTGTCAAAAATTGGGTGCGATTTCAAAAAGAAACATGATGCCTTTGAATCCTATTATTGAAATTGAAATCTTTGATTGTTGGGGAATAGATTTTATGGGACCTTTTCCACCGTCGTTTGGATACTTGTATATTTTAGTTGCAGTTGATTATGTTTCCAAATGGATAGAGGCAATTCCATGTCGAACAAATGATCATAAAATCGTCATCAAATTTTTAAAAGAAAATATTTTTAGTAGATTTGGAATTCCTCGAGCCATGATAAGTGATGGGGGAACTCACTTTGTTAATAAACCATTTGCTTCATTAATGAAAAAATATGGTATTACTCACAAAGTAACTACTCCTTATCATCCTCAAACAAATGGACAAGTTGAATTAGCTAATAGGGAGATAAAGCAAATTTTGGAAAAAACTGTTAACTCAAATAGAAAAGATTGGTCTCTGCGACTTAATGATGCACTTTGGGCATATCGAACAGCTTTTAAAACATCATTGAATATGTCTCCCTATAGGTTGGTTTATGGAAAACATTGTCATTTGCCTGTGAAATTGGAACATAAAGCTTATTGGGCGATCAAAACATTAAATTCAAGCATGGATGATGCCAACAAATTGCGTAAATTGCAACTTAATGAACTTGATGAACTTAGAAATGACGCGTATGAGAATTCAAGGATTTATAAAGCAAAAATCAAATCATTTCATGATAAAACAATTCTTAGAAAATCTTTTGAGATTGGGTAAAAAGTTTTGCTTTATAATTCTCGACTTCACATATTCCCAGGAAAATTACGATCAATATGAACAGGCCCATATGTTGTAAAGCATTTGTATACTTATAGAGCTGTGGATATTGAAAATCCTAAAAATGATGATGTTTTTAAAGTAAATGGACAAAGGCTTAAACCATTTTTGCAAAATGAAATCTTTCAAGAAGAGTTTATTTCTCTTTCCGATCCTTGATTTTTTTTTGTGTTGCATTTAATTTTGTTTGTTTTTATTTCAGGTTTACTTAATCTTTTTATTTTCCCGGTTAAATGGCGGATAACGGTACTCCGTGACTCTAATATTCGGTTTAATCAGTTTCCCATAATTGCTGATACAAAAATAAAAAAAAAGTCATTTCTTTTCTTTTCAAAATGGATGAAATTCTCTCAAAAATTTGTAAATATTTTCCCTCTGTTTCTGAAAATGTTCTAAGAAAAATTTATGCAGGAAGGTGTGAAAGATTGAGATTGCTAATGCAAAAAGCAATTCCAGAAGATATTCGTCTTGTAATAGAAGCTAAGGTCCGATTAGGAGGAGAAGTTCCACAATCATTGCTCATTCGGAATTTGCCTGGACTAAGAAAAAGCACTTATGCGAAAAAGCGAAGGGCCAAAAGTTTAGGAGTTTGTCATAAGTGTGCAAGATGGACTTGTGACAAACGATGCAGATATTTGGGATGTGTTTCCAATAACAGAGAAGATAAAATTGGTTTCATTAAGAATGGGCTGAGTAAGGAGACTTTAGATAACATCTTATTGACTCTTGAGACGCATTCTAGTGGACATGTGCATATTGAACTTTCCGTTTATGGAGACAATTCCAAGATGAGCGTCATAGTCTTGGGAATCCGACTAAAAAAGACCCTGTTTGCCAATTTATAAGAAAATTGGATGGGAAGCATACCCTCGACTCGTAGAAGGCGTTGAAGCCGTTTCTGGACGTAAAACCAGAGGAAAATTGTGACCACATTCACACTACTGTTTACTTGCATGTGTGTCATCATTGTTTTTACTGTTTATTCTGTTTACAACTGTAACGGCCTCTAAATACGTATTTGAAGGAAAATTTAAAATTTTTCTTTTTAATTAATTAAAATGCATCATTCATAAATAAATAACTGATAAAAGTTTAACCATTCAAAATAGCAGCGGAAGTAAATGTTTGTTTGCAAGATAATAATTTAAAAAAATTCAACAACGAAGAAATTTGTTTGAGTCAAAATAGTAAATGCTAAAAACATGAGGTCCTCGGGTACCACTACTGCCGACCCAAGCTAGCTCACTGGTCCCCGCCCTCGGTCCCTGCATCATCGGTACCTACAACAATCAAGTCTAGTGAGTCTAAAGACTCAGCATGCATATATCGTAAATAACGAGTAAATAAATAATAAAATTGCATGCAAGTGAAAATATCATGTCGTGAGGCATAACGTAAAATATCGTGTCATGATTAATTATAATACGTGCATAACTGAACTGAAAATCATAGTGAAAATGTTTGCTCCTTGGAGCCCTGTAATGAAATAACTTGTAATAATTTTCTTGGTGAGATTATGGTCTACGCAAGTGGCCCCTGAACTGAACTGAACTGACCGGTAACTGGCGACCGGGTGGTACCAAACTGAACTGACCGGTAACTGGCGACCAGGTGAAATAATAATCCTATGATAGTAAAGGGACCACAAGCAATATCGCATAAATCTCAAAATGAATATTTTGCACGCAATATAATTAAATAACATAATTGAATATGAACAATTTCGATTTTCTAGCATTAAAATCATGTACTTGCGATATTTAAAAATACCTATAGGGCTTGATTGAAGAGTGAAAGAAGATATAAACATGCCTCGGTTTGTTTTGACAGAAAACAAACGAAATAACGACGCGGCGCGGTGGAGACGGAGTGCTCTTCACTTTCTTACTTTTCCTCTCTTAATTCCTTTAAACCAAGCATGCACCATAATTATTATAATAGCGAAAAAAATCGCAAACATGATGCATGAACATTTAAAATATCATAAATTTGTGCTTAGGGCGCTGCCTTGACCAAAATCTCACCCCGGGTGAAAAATGAACATTTTGCCCCTAGACTTAAAATTTCACGTTTTTGACATTTTCTTAATTCCATTGACTCTAACATGTCCCAAATAATTATTTAAGCCTACATGAATTTTCCATTATTTTTATTTGGCCTAAATCGATAACTTTTAAATTAATATATAAATATAACATATTAATGTGTTTTAATCCCGAATTAAACCAAACCTTAGCATAAAATTCCCAAATTAAAAACCTAGACTTCTAAAAATTATTTGAGCTTAAATATAATTTTCCATAATTTTATTAAGCTTAAATCTAGGTATTTCAATTAATTCTTTAATTAACGTTTCGTGCGGCGATTATATCACGAATAATTCCAAAACTCATCATTTTGACCCGAAACTTACCAAAATCCTTAAAATATCCCAAAACATATTTATAAGCATTCCTAGACGTAAACTCGAGCCCATTTTACAACTTAACCAATTCTTTTTAAAACTTAGCTCAGGGTCTAGGTTTTAATCCGAATCGAGCCGAAACTTAACCAAAATTTTACCAACTTTTTACCACCCTTTCTAAACACATAAAAGGCTCTAAAACCACTAAGCCAGCCCCCTTAGACCTTCGAACAAGACCCTGAACAGCTGCTGGAAATGCCAGCAAGCCATCGTCCAACTCTAGCCTTGACCCTAGCATGCTTCTACCGATTTCATGCTTAAACCGGCTCAAACCGGACCCGAACTAGGCCCTAGACTTAACCCTTAGACATAACTTAAGACCATGGTTGAGCCCTTTTTAACTCAGAACCAGCGCCTAAGCCCCAAAAATTCAGAAACATGACAGCAGCTACAAGGGACTCAAACTGTGCAGTTTTCATGTTTCCGGTTGTACAGCTTTCTCCAGCCAACCAAGCCACGAACCACCTTAATTAGACTCATCCTAGGACCCTTAGAGACTTCTTAAACCATAGCCAAAATCCCTAGACCAACCCATGTCAGAATCGAACAACGAAACCCAAACTTCCGATCTTGTACTCAACCACCACAATGGCTACTATCCCGAGTGTTGCCCCTTCGAGCTTGGAAAAACCGAGACTCCCTTATTCATTTGCCCTTACACACGACACATACAGCCCTTTGCATCATGCATTTAGCAGCCCCTTGCACAAATACTAACAAGAAACGTGAGTTGGATGAAGAAGGTGCAAGAACTATGAACAAAACCGAAGCCTTCCTATGTTATATGCAAGATCAAGAATTTTATGCAAATAAACCCACGTAACAAAAAGTATCTAGCATGTATGATGCAGAAATAAAAGTACAATGCGTGCCTGATGATGTTTCCTACGCAAGAAGATGAAGAAATGAGCAACGGGGAGCGCCGGAGAAATTCCCACGCAAGAATAAGCTATGGCCGATGGGTTGTTGCTTTGGAGATGCTGAAACAGAAAAGAAATAATGGTGGAGGGGAAGGTGTAGGTTGGTGGGTTGTGAAATAAAAGATGTAGGGTTAATTAGGTATTAATGTATGATTAACAATTATATTAATTAGCTTTTATTTTAAATTAAAAAAATTTAAGCCCAATAAGCTTAAAAATAGGCCTGTTAAATCCCAACGCACTCCCGAAAAATATTTCGTGTTGAAAAGATTTTGAAATATTAGCCGAACCCTTAAAAAGTCCTCCAATTTGATAAAATTTGCGTACCGTTACAAATTAGAATCCTGCGGGTAAAAATACCAAAAAATTCACATTTTTAAAAATACACTTAAAAACGTTTTAACTTAATTTATAAAATAAATCGAGTAATAAAAATAATTTTCCTGAAAATTCTCCGGTCTCCGTTCCTCGTTCGAGCGTGAAATGCACCTAGAAACCCTGATGCATGAACTGATAAAATTCATGAAATAAATCCCTATCATGCAATAATTATGCCTAAAATACATGAAAATAATTAAACACAATTTAATAAAATAAACATGCGTTTTATGCTTTAAAAGAATTTAATAAAATACCAAAGAAATTTAATAACTTGCATGCATGCCAACTTTTTAAATTATANAATAGCTCTGGGTACCGGCTCCTCATCTCTGGCTCAGATTCCCACGTAGCTTCCTCCTCTGAATGGTTAAGCCACTTGACTTTAACTCGCTTAACCAGTTTGTTCCGAAGCTTCTTTTCCTGTCTATCTAGGATCTGCACTGGTCTCTCCTCATAAGACAGGTTTGGAGTAAGCTGCAACGGCTCGAAGTTCAGAACATGCGAAGGATTTGCCATATACTTCCTCAGCATAGAGACGTGAAACACATTGTGTACTCCGGCCAGATTCGGCGGAAGAGCAACATGATAAGCTAGCGTCCCAACTCTGTCAAGGATCTCGAATGGTCCAATGAATCTCGGACTGAGCTTCCCTTTCTTCCCAAATAGCATGACACCCTTCATAGGTGCCACTTTCACAAAGACATGGTCGCCCACGGCGAACTCTAAATCTCTCCTCCGCTGGTCCGCATAACTCTTCTGTCGACTCTGAGCAGTCCTCATCCTGTCACGGATCTGGGCTACTACATCGACAGTCTGCTGAATAATCTCTGGACCCAGCTCGGCTCTCTCTCCTACCTCATCCCAATGAACAAGAGATCTACACTCGCGACCATAAAATGCTTCATACGAAGCCATTCCTATAGACGACTGAAAGCTGTTATTATAGGTGAACTCTACTAATGGCAAGTTCGACTCCCAACTCCCGGAGAAATCGATAACACAAGCACGGAGAAGATACTCCAAAATCTGAATAACTCGCTCCGACTGTCCATCTGTCTGCGGATGGAAAGCTGTGCTAAACAGCAACTTCGTACCCATGGTCGAATGCAAACTCTTCCAAAACGAGGAAGTGAATCTAGGGTCTCTGTCAGATACGATAGAAACGGGAATACCATGAAGTCGGACTATCTCCCGGATATACAACTCAGCATACTGAACCATGGTGAAAGTCGTCTTGATAGGCAAGAAGTGCGCTGATTTGGTAAGACGATCGACAATCACCCAGATAGCATTAGATCCTCTGACTGACTTCGGTAAACCGGTCACAAAGTCCATGGTAACATTCTCCCACTTCCACTCGGGAATAGGGAGAGGCTTGAGCAAACCTGCTGGTCTCTGATGCTCTGCCTTCACTAACTAACAAGTCAGACACTCGGATACAAAACGTCTGATATCCTTCTTCATTCCTGGCCACCAGTACAACAACTGCAGGTCTTTGTACATCTTCGTACTCCCTGGATGAATCGAGTACGGCGACATATGGGCTCTGATAGAATATCTTATCGGATAGAATCACTGCTAGGAACCCATATCCTGTCTCGATATCTGACAATACCGTCACTAACAGTATACAAGACACTGCCCTTGGCCTCATCTCGCTGCTTCCACTTTGCCAACTGCTCATCTGCTGGCTGACTACTGCGAATACGGTCAATGAGAGAAGACTGGATAGTCAAGGTAGATAGACGGGGAACTCTACCTCGAGGATATGTCGCTAGATCAAACCTCTGCATCTCAGACTGAAGAGGTCTCTGAATCGTCAAATGAGCCATCACTGCGACTTTTCTGCTCAATGCATCCGCAACTACATTAGCTTTACCCGGGTGGTAGCTAATGTCACAGTCATAATCCTTCACAAGCTCCAACCATCGCCTCTGACGCATATTCAGCTCTTTCTACGTAAAGAAGTACTTGAGGCTCTTGTGGTCGGTAAAGATCTGGCACTTCTCTCCATACAAATAATGCCTCCAAATCTTCAAGGCAAAAACCACGGCGGCCAACTCTAGATCATGGGTAGGGTAATTCTTCTCATGAGTTTTCAACTGTCTAGCAGCATATGCTATTACCTTTCCATGCTGCATCAATACTGCGCCTAGACCGAGCTTCGAAGCATCGGTATACAGAACAAAATCTCCGGGCCCTGATGGCATAGCCAAAACTGGTGCTGAGATAAGAGCTTGCTTCAAAGTATCGAAGTTCTTCTGACACTCCTCGCTCCACACAAATTTAGCATTCTTCTTGGTCAATGATGTGAGTGGAACGGCAATAGAGGAAAATCCCTGAATGAATTTCCGATAATATCCTGCTAACCCAAGAAAACTGCGGATCTCAGATGCATTCTGCGGCACAACCCAATCTCTGACTGCTGCAACTTTTACTGGGTCTACCTCAATACCGCTGCTAGAAACAATGTGGCCTAAGAACGCCACCTTCTCTAACCAGAATTCGCACTTACTGAACTTGGCGAATAACTTGTGCTTCTGCAAGGTCTGCAACACTGTGGTCAGGTGTCTGCTTTGATCCTCGTGATTCTTTGAGTAGACAAGAATGTCGTCTATGAAAACTATCACGAACTGATCAAGATACGGCTGAAATACGCGATTCATGAGATCCATGAAGATCGCTGGCGCATTCATCAAACCGAACGGCATCACAAGGAACTCGTAGTGGCCATAACGAGTCCTGAAAGCAGTCTTCGAAACATCGGCGTCTTTCACCCTCAACTGGTGATAACCAGAACGCAGATCAATCTTGGAGAATACTGAAGCTCTCTGCAACTGATCAAATAAATCCTCAATCCGCGGGAGTGGGTATTTGTTTTTCACTGTAACCCTGTTCAATTCCCGGTAGTCAATGCAGAGCCTCATCGAGCCATCCTTCTTCTTCACAAACAAAACTGGCACACCCCATGGTGAAAAACTCGGGCGAATGAACTCCTTGTCTAGAAGTTCCTGAATCTGCTTCTTAAGCTCTGCCATCTCTGTCGGCGCTAAACGGTACGGCGCTTTGGATATCGGAGTCGTACCTGGCATAAGCTCAATAGAAACCTCCACCTCTCGCTCGGGTGGCATACCAGAGACGTCCTCGGGAAAAACATCTGAGAAATATTTGACAATCGGAACATCTGCGGCTGACTGACTGGGTGCCTCGAGGAAAGATATAAAGGTTGCTAAAAATGCCCGACACCCTCTATGGATGAGCTTCCTAGCCTGAACATAAGGTATAATGCGCGATAAAGGAAAGTACCTGTCTGGCTCAAATAAGAACTGCTCCATTCCCGGCGGTCGGACTAGAACAGATCTCTGCTGGAAGTCTATCAACACTCTGTTCCGCAATAGCCAGTCCATCCCTAAGATGATGTCAAACTCTGGCATCGACAACACTATAAGATCCGCATATACAAGATTTCCATGCAGCTCCAGGTCTATGTCTCGGATCACATTGGTAGCTGCCATCTCCTCGCCTGACGGCAATACTACTGAATAGGCTACATCTAGCCCAACTGTCTTGACCTTGAGGAAATTAGCAAAGACCTCCGAAATAAATGAGTGAGTGGCCCCTGAATCTATCAAGGCCTTCGTAGCGGAACCAGATATAAAAATCCTCCCTGAAAGATCGGAACTCTAAGTTGAACCCAACAGTTACAAGAACTCAACTTATAGAGATGCAAAGGCCAGAGTTCTTCTATCCTAATTCCCTAAACTAATACTGAGTAGAGCATGCAATCCTATCGCAATTTCTAAGTTCAAAATCTTAATCCCGATTCCCGAAACATTGAATATCAAATATTAATTTAAAGCTTAAAGGTACCTGTCAAAAGCATGGTCTCCGGGTTCGTCTCCGCTGCATGGAGAGCAAACACCCTGCCTTGGGTAGGCAGGTTCCTCTGAGGGCACTGCGTCAGCATGTGGTCTGGGCTACCATACTTGTAACACTTCCCTGAGCCATACATACATACTCCAGCATGGCGGCGAGTGCACTTGGGACAGACTGGTTGCTCAAAGGTCTTAGGGACTGCGCGTCCCCGCTGCAGCTGCTGACCGCGATTTCCGTGTGGGCCATGGAAAGGCCTCTTATTCTGCTGCTGATGCTGTTGCTGAGGAGGAGGGCGGTGTGGTACCTGGACTGGTCGCTTACCCAAACGATCCCTCTCAATGTCAATCAGATCTTGCTCTGCGGCAAGAGCTCTAGAAACGGCAACTTCAAAAGTAGTAGGGCCAGCAACCCTAACATCGCGGCGTAATATCGGCCTCAGTCCATCAAGAAAGCGCCTCAGCTTGGCACCCGGATCATTCGCAATCAAGGGCACAAAGTGACAGCCCCTCTCAAACTTACGGATGAATTCTGTAACAGTCAGCTCTCCCTGCCTCAGGGTCATAAACTCCCTGGTCAAACGCGAACGCACCTCATCAGTAAAATATTTGGAGTAAAATACCTCCGTGAAGCGTGTCCAACTCAGCGTAGCCAGGTTCAGGGCTACTGATGCTCCTTCCCACCATAAGTGGGCATCTCCTCCGAATAAGTAGCTGGCCCACCGGACTCTGTCTGCATCTCCAAGCTCTATGAACTCGAAGATAACTTCAAGGGACTTGATCCAGCCCGCGGCAATCATGGGGTCTGTCGTCCCTGAAAACTCCTTAGGACGCATCTTCATGAATCTCTCGTAGACAGCCTCAGGCCCTGTCGGCCTGGTCTCCACAGCATTGTTCCCTGCAAATTGTGCGAAGAACTGAGTCATACCAGCTAGCATCTGGGCATTCATATTTGGTGGAGGGGGTGGAGGTCCGTTCCCCTCCTGTCTCTGCTCCTCTATGTCCTCATGACAAGGCTCATCATCACCTCTCGGGCGTCCAACTTGGCGTCTAGGAGGCACACTGTTCCATAAATAACCCATACGTAACCAACATGCATAATTCCATGATTTATTTAAATGTAAATAAATATTGAACGATTAAAATATAAACGTAAAAATACTTCATGAGAACATGCAGTTAAAATAATTCCGGCTTTAAATAAAATGCATGAATGTAAAACTTACAGACCGAAGACGTGACTTCATGAGCTTCTCGTGGTCAGTAGTAGTACAACCCTTTACAAAAACATAGGCTCTGATACCAGCTGTAACGGCCTCTAAATTCGTACTTGAAAATTTGCGGAAAATTTAAAATTTTTCTTTTTAATTAATTAAGATGCATCATTCATAAATAAATAACTGATAAAAGTTTAACCATTCAAAATAGCAGCGGAAGTAAATGTTTGTTTGCAAGATAAAAATTTAAAACAATTCAACAACGAAGAAATTTGTTTGAGTCAAAATAGTAAATGCTAAAAACATGAGGTCCTCGGGTTCCACTACTGCCGACCCAAGCTAGCTCACTGGTCCCCGCCCTCGGTCCCTGCATCATCGGTACCTACAACAATCAAGTCTAGTGAGTCTAAAGACTCAGCATGCATATATCGTAAATAACGAGTAAATAAATAATAAAATTGCATTCAAGTAAAAATATCATGTCGTGAGGCATAACGTAAAATATCGTGTCATGATTAATTATAATACGTGCATAACTGAACTGAAAATCATAGTGAAGATGTTTGCTACTTGGAGCCCTGTAATGAAATAACTTGTAATAATTTTCTTGGTGAGATTATGGTCTACGCAAGTGGCCCCTGAACTGAACTGAACTGACCGGTAACTGGCGACCGGGTGGTAACAAACTGAACTGACTGGTAACTGGCGACCGGGTGAAGTAATAATCCCATGATAGTAAAGTGACCACAAGCAATATCGCATAAATCTCAAAATGAATATTTTGCACGTAATATAATTCAATAACATAATTGAATATGAACAATTTCGATTTTCTTGCATTAAAATCATGTACTTGCGATATTTAAAAATACATATATGGCTTGATTGAAGAGTGAAAGAAGATATAAACATGCCTCGGTTTGTTTTGACAGAAAACAAACGAAATAACGACGTGGCGCGGCGGAGACGGAGTGCTCTTCACTTTCTTACTTTTTCTCTCTTAATTCTTTTAAACCAAGCATGCACCATAATTATTATAATTGCGAAAAAAATCGTAAACATGATGCATGAAAATTTAAAATATAATAAATTTGTGCTTAGGGCGCTGCCTTGACCAAAATCTCACCCCGGGTGAAAAATGAACATTTTGCCCCTAATCTTAAAATTTCATGTTTTTGACATTTTCTTAATTCCATTGACTCTAACATGTCCCAAATAATTATTTAAGCCTACATGAATTTTCTCATATTTTTATTTGGCCTAAATCGATAACTTTTAAATTAATATATAAATATAACATATTAATGTGTTTTAATCCCGAATTAAACCAAACCTTAGCATAAAATTCCCAAATTAAAAACTTAGACTTCTAAAAATTATTTGAGCTTAAATATAATTTTTCATAATTTTATTAAGCTTAAATCTAGGTATTTCAATTAATTCTTTAATTAACGTTTCGTGCGGCGATTATATCACGAATAATTCCAAAACTCATCATTTTGACCCGAAACTTACCAAACTCCTTAAAATATCCAAAAACATATTTATAAGCATTCCTAGACATAAACTCGAGCCCATTTTACAACTTAACCAATTCTTTTTAAAACTTAGCTCAGGGTCTAGGTTTTAATCCGAATCGAGCCGAAACTCAACCAAAATTTTACCAACTTTTTACCACCCTTTCTAAACACTTAAAAGGCTCTTAAACCACTAAGCCAGCCCCCTTAGACCTTCGAACAAGACCCTGAACAGCTGCTGGAAATTCCAGCAAGCCATCGTCCAACGCTAGCCTTGACCCTAGCATGCTTCTACCGACTTCATGCTTAAACCGACTCAAACCCGACCCGAACCAGGCCCTAGACTTAACCCTTAGACATAACTTAAGACCATGGTTCAGCCCTTTTTAACTCAGAACCAGCGCCTAAACCCCAAAAATTCAGAAACATGACAGCAGCTACAAGGGACTCAAACTGTGCAGTTTTCATGCTTCTGGTTGTACAGCTTTCTCCAGCCAACCAAGCCACGAACCACCTTAATTAGACTCATCCTAGGACCCTTAGAGACTTCCTAAACCATAGCCAAAAGCCCTAGACCAACCCATGTGCAGAATCGAACAACGAAACCCAAACTTCCGATCTTGTACTCAACCACCACAATGGCTACTATCCCGAGCGTTTCCCCTTCGAGCTTGGAAAAACCGCGACTCCCTTATTCATTTGCCCTTACACACGACACATACAGCCCTTTGCATCATGCAGTTAGCAGCCCCTTGCACAAATACTAACAAGAAACTTGAGTTGGATGAAGAAGGTGCAAGAACTATGAACAAAACCGAAGCTTTCCTACGTTATATGCAAGATCAAGAATTTTATGCAAATAAACCCACGTAACAGCAAGTATCTAGCATGTATGATGCAGAAATAAAAGTACAATGCGTGCCTGATGATGTTTCCTACGCAAGAAGATGAAGAAATGAGCAACGGGGAGCGCCGGAGAAATTCCCACGCAAGAATAAGCTATGGCCGATGGGTTGTTGCTTTGGAGATGCTGAAACAGAAAAGATATAATGGTGGAGGGGAAGGTGTCAGTTGGTGGGTTGTGAAATAAAAGATGTAGGGTTAATTAGGTATTAATGTATCATTAACAATTATATTAATTAGCTTTTATTTTAAATTAAAAGAATTTAAGCCCAATAAGCTTAAAAATAGGCATGTTAAATCCCAACGCACTAGCTCAATTGGTACCAGACTTGTGCTAAGTATTTATATGTCCAGGAGATCTTAGGTTCGAGTCTGGGGAGGTACAAACTCCAGTGCCTGGGCTGGAGGAGTCATTGAGTAATGGGCCATGGGATAACCGACTCCCGCCAGTTGGATCGGGAACAGCCCATGGGCATTACAATAAAAGGCGCCTTTTATTGTAAAGCCCATGGGCTGTTCACGATCCAACTAGCGGGAGTCAGTTATCCCATGGCAGCATTACTCAATGACTCCTCCAGCCCAGCCACTGGAGTTTGTGCCTCCCCAAACTCGAACCTAAGATCTCCTGGACAAATTGGTACCAGACTTGTGCTAAGTATCTATATGTCCAGGAGATCTTAGGTTCGAGTCTGGGGTGGCACAAACTCCAGTGCCTGGGCTGGAGGAGTCATTGAGTAATGCTGCCATGGGATAACCGACTCCCGCTAGTTGGATCGGGAACAGCCCATGGGCTTTACAACAACTGTGACCCATAGTTTTGTCCTGATAACATATTACCCCTATAAAATCTCTCTTCTTTCTCTCTATTTTCGCAGAAAAAAAAAAGAAAAAAGTAAAAAAAACATGGCTGGAACCTCTCCACAATCATTGAAAAATATTTGTGTATTTTGTGGGTCGAGTCCTGGAAAAAATGAAGTGTTTGTAGAAGTAGAGAATAATCTTGGAAAGATATTGGCTGAGAGAAAAATTCACTTGGTATATGGGGGAGGTAATATTGAGTTAATGGGATCTGTTTCAACATCTGCTCATCTTGGAGGTAGTCAGGTTTTGGGTATTATTCCTACAGCTTTAGCTGAAGGAAATATTACAGGTGTTACGATTGGGGAGGAATTAAAAGTTTTTTCTATGTATGAAAGAATCACTCAAATGATTGAAAATTCTGATGCTTTTATCGCACTACCAGGTTGTTTTGGTACATTAGAAGAAATTTTTCACAATGTTTCTTGGGCACAACTTAATATCCATAATAAACCTGTGGGCTTGTTGAATATCAATAATTATTATGACAGTTTGTTGACATTTCTTGATAAAGATGTGGAACAGAATTTCATTTCAGAAAATTCACGACGGATGCTCATCTGTGCTTCGACTGCCGACCAATTAATTGATGATTTGGAAGCTTTTGTTCATAAGCCTGATCCGATGATAACAAAGATCAATTGGTCGCAATCAAGCAATAAGAAAAGGAAGTTGGATCATTGATTCAAAAGTCGTGGATTGGTTTGCGTTTGTTTCAGTTTGTTATCTTCAATAAAATTCCAGGTGATATCTCTTTCATTATGTACTCTTTATTAATAGTTATTTTGACATTAGGGACAATGTCATATTCTGATTGGGGGAAGAACAAACTTATAAAAAAAAATTAAAAAAATATTTATATATATATATATATTATTTTAAAATAAAATCATGTTTATTGTTTGTATATTAGTAATTTTTGCAAAAATGTCATACATTACATGCTTGAAAGATTTAAATTAGAACATGCATTAATCTATTTAAGAATGTTTAAATTATTATTTGAAAAAAAAAGTCAATTTTAATATTCTGATCAATATAAAAATATGATTTATGAAATTTTTTTAGTGATTAACCATTGTGATAAAATCAGGTATTAAAGTATATGGCCCAAGATATACCTTATAAGAGTGCCTAAAATTTTAAACTCACACATATTTTGTGAGTGAGTGGAGATTACTGAGAAAACAGCTTTCGAGCCTTTATTGATCATGAGAGAGACTATCTATTGTTTAGATCTTGAGTTCTTATTTTGAAAGAAAATATGATATTTCCTGAAAAAAAAGGAGAAAAATACAAAAAGAAAGATATTGAAGATCTATGTAATTTTTAAGTTATATGCTACGACCCATATATCTCTCATAATAAAAAAAATATAAAAAAAAAGAAAGAAAGAAAGAAATTTATTTATTGTACAAATTAAATAAATATGTGGTCAAGAAGCATAAACTTAGTCTGATTCCATGATGTTATGAAAATATATATATATATATATCAGGAAAAAATATATAATAAGAACAACTAGATTTTGAATCAATGGATTTTCTATCTTTTGATTAGTTTGGCTCGTTTGTCTGTCTGCATTCTGTAAACCATTTTTTTGAGCATTTATCTGTATTCCAACTCCATGAGAGAAACGTTGCCATAAATTGAAACATTTATTATCCTGTGAGGATATGGAGTTGAGACTCTTACTAGGAATTTCTGAAGGCCGTGTACATTTAACTACTTGAAATAAGATTTGAATTAATCATCTCAAATTATTTCATAAATTATAATTATGATGATCTTGATATAACTTTGACAGTTTTCAAATTTAATTTAAACACTTAGATAGTTTTGATTACATTTCTATTTAAATTAATCAATATGTTTTGTATTGCTATTAACGCTTAAATTGCTAGGGACTAGCAATAAGCTGGTTGGGAGGTGTGATAAACATAAAAATTGTACATTAATTAAATGTTTTATAATATAATTATATAGTTTTTGTTTTATTAAATGTTTAAATATTATATGTTTTATAATAAATTGTATAAAATATAAGTTGTTGTGTAATTACAAGTTTTTACTATTTTTTACAGGTTCGATAAAACAAGAATAAACTTGGCGTTGCAAATGGGATTAAGATGATTCTTGGACCTGTAGAAAGTTGATTATAATATCTACAATATTGTTGACAAGCATGAGATAAAAATCCTCTCACAATTGGGATCAAATTAAGCAACAAATAAAGTTACCAAAGGAGTGGCAGTTTTACCATGCTCTAGTATTTTGACCATATCTCTCAAATTACTTGGTCAAATGGTTTGAAAAAAATACCACAACTAGACAACTCAATTATCCACATGTTTCTTTTTATGTGAAGAAGCAAATTCGTAGAAGAAGATTTTCAAAAGTGATGTGTAATATAATATAATATCTTGGAACACCAATGAAGACTTATGTGTAAAAAAATAATATTTTATTTGTGGTTGTCTCCCCAAATTTGGCTATAAATACGGGTGCATTGTAATGTATTGAGATATCCCTCATTCTATGAACAAATCTTTGAGTTCATAATATTTCTCTATTTATTTTTCCTTTATTTCACCATTTAAAAATAATTAGCATGTTAATTTCATATTCAAAGTTTTACACTTTGAATAATGAATAGCTAACTTTCTAAAGTTGAGATGATAAGGTGAAACTCTTGGCATGATAATAAGGTTATTAAAAGGTAAGAATCTATGTTTTATATTATTTAATCATTATTTATTGTTTATGTTGTATTTATCTCTTTAAGCATTTTTATACCCTACTTATAACTGAGAGTTTTGATTTATTGTTGCTATATGTTACACTAAATTCTTGGTACCATTTAAATGTTTGTTTGGTTTTACTACCCATTTAAAGTGGGAACCTTGATTTAGTGTTTACAAATATATATAGCACAATAAATACTTGACCACATTTATAAGTTTTGGTATATATTATAAACTTATAAGATAATAATTTATAACATAATATAAATATGATTATTTAATATATTGGAACCATTTTATTAAGTGGATTTCAATATTGTTCGTTAATGTTAACTTTATTAAAATACCAAGAGTGGATCCTTTAATCTCAACTACTTAAATTAAAATTTGAACAAGTAAAATTTACCCATTAAAGATTTAAACAATTAAAATTAAAAAGAAACAAAAACAAAAACAAAACAAAAAGACATTGTAGTGGACTTGTAATTACCTTAGCTTCCCTGTGGATACGATATCAGACTCACCGAATTATACTACTTGTGGACAACCTGCTCTTGGGAGTGCAACAATCAAAGTCACAACAGTATTCGTTATCTTCGTGCGTTTTAATACAAAGGCATGTATATTCTTTTATTTCTGCATCGATCTTATCATAATAAATATTTTGATGCATATTGTATGTAAAAATCCGGTTATGTTATGCAAAGTTTGAGCTATGATGTTGAAATGATTTTTAGATCTCAAAAATCAAATATGTTGTCATTTCGAGTCCTGTCAATTTTCGGTCGTTTTTCTGAAAAATCTTTCAAAATATAAAATGTAGTACTTTTTGATATCTTCGATTTGACAATAAATTCGTAATTGTTACCCACGACCTAGAGTTGGCAGCCATAGTATTTGCCTTGAAGATTTGGATGCATTATTTGTACGGAGAGAAGTGCCAGATCTTTACTGACCATAAGAGCCTTAAGTACTTCTTTACGTTGAAATAGTTGAATATGCGTGAGAGGCGTTGGTTGGAGCTAGTAATGGACTATGACTGTGACATTAGCTACCACCCTGGCAAAACTAATGTAGTTGCGGATGCATTGAGCAGGAAAGTCGCAGTGATGGCTCATTTGGCTATTGCGAGACCTCTTCAGTTTGAGATGCAGAGGTTTGATCTAGAGACATATCCTCTAGATGGAGTTCCCCGTCTATCTACTTTGACGGTTCAGTCTTCTCTTCTAGACCGTATTCGTAGTGGGCAGCCAGCAGATGAGTAGTTGGCGAAGTGGAAGCAGAGAGATGAGGCAAACGGCAGTATCTTGTATACAGTTAGTGATGGTATTGTGAGATATCGAGACAGAATATGGGTTCCTAGCAGCGGTTCTAATCGAGCAGATATTTTATCCGAGGCCCACATGTCGCCGTACTCTATTCATCCTGGGAGTACGAAGATGTACAAAGATCTACAGTTATTATATTGTTGGCCCGGAATGAAGAAGGATATCAGCTAAAAACTTCACTGTCTTGCCCACACAATCAATCACCGCACGATAAGCAGATAACCAATCCATACCAAATATGACATCAAATGCAACCGTCGGAATAACAATAAGATCAGCAAATAATAATCTAGTACCCACTTGCACAGGATATGCCTTAAGAATACTAGTGAGACAAATTTCATCTCCCGAGGGCAACACAATATTCAAGTGTAATGTCATAACCATAGGTTCAATAGATAAAGAATGCAAAAATACTTCAGACATAAAAGAATATGTCACACCAGTATCAATCAATGTAAGTGCTTTCTTGCCAGATATTAAAATATTACCTGATATGACTGAAGAATCAGGATTAGTACCTTCTTTTGTCATTGTAAAAATTCTACCTTGCACTCTTCCTTGATTCGAATAAACAGGAACCTTCTGTGCTGTGTGCCCCATTTCCTTGCATCTGTAACATCGGCCACTTCCAATCAAACATTCCCCCTTGTGTGGCTTGCCACACTTGGGACACAATGGTCTATCAGTATCTGAGGAAGGCAAAGAAGGTTTATTAGGATGATCCATCTTGCCCAGACCTTTGTGGCCACCTCGAACATTTGCACTTGCACCTTGACCTCTAGCTTGGAAAGCTTGCTTTCTTAACTGCCTCTCTTTCTCAATCTCTTGCTCATCATGTTCAACAAGCAAAGCTTTCTCAACAATGTCTTGGTATGTGACCACCTTTGACATATGAACATCTATTCGAATCTCTGGTTTCAAACCACGAAGGAAGTGTTCTCCTTTATCTTAATCATTTTCAGCAATAAAAGGAACAAGACACATCCTTCTTCGAACTTCAAAGTATACTCAGTAACAGACATAGCATCTTACCTCAATTAAAGAAATTCCTTCACCTTCTTGGCTTTTACTTCTCTTGAAAAATATTTGGCATAGAATAAAACTTTAAACTCATTCCACTTGAGTTCTCGAACATTAACAGTTACCTTGGTGGCTTCCCACCAAATGCGAGCAGCTTTGACCAACATAAACAAGCAGAACTTACCTTATCTTGGTCAGTGAACTTCAAGTAATCGAATATGGCTTCCAATGACTTGACCCATTCAAAAGCCACTAGTGGATCAGGGCCACCAATAAAATCAGGAGAGTTCATCCACCTGAAACGATCATAAGCACCATCTTCAGAACTTTCCGTTCTACCTTGACCTCTTCCTTGGCAACGACCCAGGGTCGGAGTTTGCATGCTCAATAACGGTTGAATTTGTTCGCCATGAACCTTCGCTTGTTCTTTCAATAACTCACTGAATTCATCTATAACCTTGGCAGTCTTATCGGTAGTAGGGGTCATATCATCTCCTTCGGTACTCTTTCTCTTGGGAGGCATATCCTATACATATGCTCACTTTAACATAGATAGGAAGAAAGAATACATCAATGCCAATGAAATAGAATCAATTCTCAATGTTAAAATCAATAGATGCAGGATCGAAAACATACCGGATTGTCCTAGGTAGAAGAATTCATATATGGTCCGAAGAACTTTCGTTCTGATACCAATTGAAACACCCCACTCCCATGACATTTAAATTTAAGAAGAAATAACATACGCGGAAGCCTTAGCATTGAAAAGGGAAAGAACTATATAACATTTGATCATAAACATTTTTCACTAATTACACATATCCATTTACAAAATATCCAAAAGCCACCACAAATTTTAAAATACTAATTTCACAATAAACATTTTCGAACTTTCATGCAAATTCATTCACAAAATATCATACAAACTATAGTCAAAAGCCATCAAAAATTTTTCCCTTGGTTCATTTTACAAAATACATGTTCCTTAAGATTCCAATGTTCACTACAACAAAATAAGTGTGACATGACCAAAAGTTCAAAAGTTTTCCCTTTCCATTAGCCATATGACTTCTTCCGCCTCGGACAATCCATTTCATTCATTTTTATCACATGACATTAACTAGAATGAGATAAAACTCAGTAAGTAGAAAGCTATACATAACAAGTACATATACAAGGGCTTGGTTTAAAACATGGTTATAGCAATGGCAACGAAATATTGAACAATACCATCTTCAATGAACCATAAATATCAAGGCAATATAGATGGTAATCCTTTGATTAATGAATATATATCAACAGATACATCAAGAACATAACAAGGAAAGAAGCTAGACATCAATATCATGGCTTTTATACATATATATATCTTGTGAGCACAAAGAAAAGCTTCTACTTACAACACAACAAAGAAAAGATGGCTAAGGTGATCTTGAATGATTCTTACAACAATAAGCCCAATAACCATAAATCATTACCATTAATCCAAAGAATCAATCAATTCAACTTAACCCTCAATACTCAAACCCTTCCAACTCCCAAAATATAGAACCCTTACCTTGAAGCTTGAAAACTTAATGGAAGAAACTAAGAAATTCAATAAATCCTTGACCTTGTAGTGGAGAAATGGAGTAGAGAAAATCTTGAGGGAAAAGGGTAAGATACGATCCAATGAAAAAGAAGGAAGAAAAAATATGACGAAGCCTCTAGAAAAGGGTTTAATAAGCCATTCCCACGCCCAAAAACGCATTTTCCGAGTGGCAACTCTTCCGGTCTAGCGCTCGGCGTCCAGCAGCACTGCTCCTCAGCGCTACGGCACTGCCCCTGCACCTAAAAACCATGCTCAACTCACCTTAAATCCAACCTTCTCAATACCATTCAATCCTAATGAAATTAGCATCCAAAAACATCCTCAATCATCCAACACAACCATCAACAAAACTCATTTATTTCCATAATGATCTACCATTCCAATAAACATAACCACCATAACCATAAAAATATCCATTACCAATAATTACATCATAACAATAGCATGATAAAAGGTTGGTATATTACAGTGGAAAACCTCTGCCATCTCCAGGATTACCATCCTGCCTGTCAGAGCTAGGAGCTCGTCTGGAAGGCATTTCTAAATACAGTCCAAATTCTAAACGTAACCAACATGCAATCCAATCTAGCTTTTAAATCTTTCAACGTCAACACATAATCATTTCAACATGTATTGAAACACGTAAATCGTATAAACATATAGTTGATAGCATTAAAAATATTTAAAACGTTTAAAGCTTGTAATCTTACAGACTTGAGGATTGACGGCTGAGCTTCTTAAGCTGGAGGTGGCACAACTCTCTACAAGAAACCTTGCATTGATACCAACTGTAACGTCCATACTAAACTACTATTGATATTTTAAAAAAAAATTCACTAAGTCTCGGCCGAAATATATGTACAAAAATTACATAAAAATTCAAAACATGCATAAAAATAAATCCAGCTGCTGACTCTAACCATTGCAATTAAAATCTAAAAAAATGTAACCACCTGAACGGATACTGTTTAAAAATAAAACACCAAGAATATTGAAATCTGTCAAACCAACAACGTGTCATAATAATAAATATTTGAAAATATTGTTTTAGACCCATATCTCATAAATCATACTATGCAGAAGAATCGTAAGTTCCTCGGGTTTCTCGTAAGCCACCTGCTCAGTACACTCAATCCTCAGCACCTACAGTCTCCTCGAAATCACGCTCATCTGCATCAAACACACCTAGTGAGTCTAAAAACTCAATACACCTGAACCGTGATAACAAAATACATATACATATCATGTAACAGTGAAAAGTAATGTAAACAAAATAACTTTCATGATCTTTAAAAGCATGAACATAAACATAAACATAAACATATTCATATCTAATAATATCATATCATGTAATCGTATATATATTCATTTTTCTTTTATTGAATTCGGATCATTAATTGTGATTTTCGTACCATTTGTTGGTCGATAGATCCATCTACGTATAACCATGGCACCAGGCAGCGGGGACATCAGCGACACACTCACCAGTCAACTAAGACTTTGCCTTACATGTTTCGTGTTCGTGTTCGTGTTCGTATTAGTCACAACTGATTCACCTCCTTCAAAGCATATCATCTTATTCATTACTTAAAAAAATTCATGCATATACATACATTTTCTTGAAACCAATCATGCAACGTATTTTCAACATTTTTCATAAAAATTTCATATTCATTCAAAATAAACGTTTAAATGTAAACATTAAGTTATCAGGGCGCTGCCAGGACTGCTAACTCGACATAGGTGCAAAATGTTACATCACGTGCTAAAATAACTAATACCACTTTAAAATTTAAAGAAAAATAAAAATTTTATTATTTAAATATTAACCCTCGCTTTCTGTATTAAATAAAATGTTTGACTAAATTCTTGAAATTAGTCCAAGTGCAAAATATTTCAAGGGCATAAAAATATCATTCATAACAATTGAAAAAGCATTATTCTAAAATGAGCATAAGAAAATACTTGGTTATAAACAAAACATGAATTAATAAAATCAGAGTAAAAATGTTTAATGTGCATAAGACCCTTTCATAACAATATCGGTCCTTGGGTTTGCACTGCACAGAGTCCGAGCAAGCTCACCGGTCAGCACCTCCTGCCTCCTCAAAAGCATCATCATCTGCATCGATCAAGTCTAGTGAGACTAAAGACTCGACATGCATAAACCACAAATAGCAAGTAATACTTAATAAAATTCATGCATTAGAAAGTAGCGCGTATGTAGTAAAAGCTGTGCATTCATGAGCATAAACGTTTCATAGTTGCATAAACATTTTAATAAAAGTTCTTTCATCATAGGTGGCACATCTGACCCTGTCAGCATCCCTCATGTCAAGATATCAAAAGTGTAACTCCAGGGACCTGATCCTACCCTCTGCCATAAACGAGTCGGTAATGCCAATGAACTCCTTCGGGTTCATCCTTCTGAACTACTCATAAATGTCCTGCTGAGGTCTAGGAGCCTGCTGGGCTTGCTCCATCAGTTGAGCTATGCCCTCCAAAACTCAGGTGGCGGATATCCGGGTGGTGGTCATGGAAAAAGTCTACCATCTCCAGGATTACCATTCATCCTGTCAGAGCTAGGAACTCGTCTGGGAGGCATATCTAAATACAGTCCAAATTCTAAACATAACCAACATGCAATCCAATCTAGCTTTTAAATCTTTTAACGTCAACACATATAATCATATCAACATGTAATGAAACACGTAAATCATATAAACATGCAGTTGATAGCATTAAAAATATTTAAAACAATTAAAGCATGTAATCTTACACACTTGAGGCTTGACGGCTGAGCTTCTGAAGCTGGAGGTGGCACAACTCTCTACAAAAAACCTTGCATTGATACCAACTGTAACAACCATACTAAACTACTATTGATTTTTCTAAAAAAAATATTCACCAAGTCTCTGCCGAAATATATATACATAAAATACATAAAAATTCAAACCATGTCTAAAAATAGCATATTGAAATCTGTCAAACCAACAACATGTCATAATCATAAATATTTGAAAATATTGTTTTAAACCCATATCTCATAAGTCATACTATGCGGAAAAATCGTAAGTTCCTCGGGTTTCTCGTGCGCCCCCAGTTCAGTCTACTTAATCCTCAGCACCTATAGTCTCCTCAAAATCACGAGCGTCAAACACACCTAGTGAGTCTAAAGACTCAATACACTAGAACCGTGATAACAAAATACATATACATATCATGTAACAGTGAAAAATACTGTAAACAAAATAACTTTCATGATCTTCAAAAGCATGAACATAAACATAAACATATTCATATCTAATCATGTCATATCATGTAATCGTATATATATATATATATATATTCATTTTTCCTTTATTAAATTTAGATCATTAGTTATGATTTTCGTATCATCTGTTGGTCGATAGATCCATCTACGTATAACCAAGGTACCAGGCAGCGGGGACATCAGCGACACACTCGCCTGTCAACTAAGACTTTGCCTTACATGTTTCGTGTTCGTGTTCGTGTTCGTGTTTGTATTAGTCACAACCAATTCACCTCTTTCAAAGCATATAATCTTATTCATTACTTATACAAATTCATACATATACATATATTTTCTTGAAACCAATCATGCAACGTATTTTAAACATTTTTCATAAAAATTTCATATTAATTTAAAATAAACGTTTAAATGCAAACATTCAGTTATCAGGGCATTTCCAGGACTGCTAACTCGACGTAGGTGCAAAATGTAACATCACGTTATAAAATTATTTAAATAGTAACCCTCGCATTCTGTATTAAATAAAATATTTGACTAAATTCTTGAAAGTAGTCCAAGTACAAAATATTTCAAGGGCATAAAAATATCATTCATAACAATTGAAAAAGAATTATTCGAAAACGAGCATAAGAAAATACTTGGTTATAAACAAAACGTGAATTAATAAAATCAGAGTAAAAATGTTTAACGAGCATAAGACCCTTTCATAACAATATCGGTCCTCGGGTTTGCACTGCACAGAGTCCGAGCAAGCTCACTGTTCAGCACCTCCTGCCTCCTTAGAAGCATCATCATCTGCATCGATCAAGTCTAGTGAGCCTGAAGACTTGACATGCATAAACCACAAATAGCAAGTAATACTTAATAAAATTCATGCATTTGAAAGTAGCGCGTACGTAGGAAAAGCTAAGCATTCATGAGCATAGACGTGTCATAGTTGCAGAAACATTTTTATAAAAGTGCTTCCATCATATCATACATAATTTTGCGTAGAAATATGTTTCAAAGCAAGTGGCTCATAACAAAAATCGTCTGATCAAATTAAATCACAGTACTGGACTGACTGGGATCATTAAAGCCTTTCGACAGGATGTCCACTCCCACATACAAAAATCCTCGAACATATTTTACCGGGTGGAGAGGTCCAAGGTCATTTTTTACCGCTTTCCAATCCCATAATCATAAATCCCCAGTCATGCTTTACCGGGTGGCCACAAGACAAGTCACATACCTCCAAAAAAAATAATTTTTCACGTCAATCATACTTAAAAACGTCGTGGGCTTCATTGGATCTCGCTTGGGCAACAGCTGGAACATTATAAACAATTAATTAATAACAAAAAAAAATTTCATAACGTATCTGTACGACTCCCGAATTAAATAAAATAGCTTACGACATAGCGAACAACTCGGGACTCAAACTACACTTAGCCAACGTCCTAACCTATCGTCCAAGAGCCAAAATTATCCTATATCATGATCGAAGCACCTTAAAAGATGGACTAATCGCCCATGCAATAAAACTGCCCAAGGAGAGACGCTTCGACAGATGAACGCTTCTAACGACTTCATTCTTAGGCCGACTCGAACCGGACACAAACCAAGCCCTAGAATCGACCCTTAGACATGACTTAAGCCCACTGTCAAGCTATTTTTAACTCAGAAGCATTACCAATGCCACAAAAATGCAGTAGCCGTGAAACTCCCACCCGAGAAGCACCATGCACAGCTGCTGTCAATTTGGGTCCAGTCACCTTCTCGACCAACCCAATCCTGATCCAACACCACGAGACCCTAGCCTTGGACCGACCCAAGCCTGAACCCAAGCCCATAGCTGTGACCATGCACTCATGAAAACCAATCCTGTACAGCTGCTGGTTTCCTGGTTCCAGCCACCTAACTGCCACTCCAGTCCATGAACCATCATAACAAGACTCATCCTAGGAACCTAATACATGCCCGAGACAATAGCCAAGAGCCCTGGTCAAGCCATACAGTGAGCCGCACGATCAATCCCAAGAACAGCCCCTACATCACGTAACTTGCGCAAAACTTCATCCCAGGAGCTCACGTAACTTGCACAAAACTTCATCCCACAGCTCCTGCTGTACCAGACCACTACCAGCCCTTACCAGTTCGCTTAGCAACATCTAAACACACCCTAAATCATATCTAAACACAGCAGCAAAGGTCCAGGAGATCTCAATGAAGCCTGCAACCAAAAAACTTGAGGAAACGAGAAGAACATGAACAAATTTTCACAACTTGAGCGGTTTTACGATAAAAATCATATCTCTCTCATTTCTTATTATAAAATTACGAATTTGCAATCAAATCTAAGGTATTATATAGAACTACAAATCATATGTTGAAAACATTTCCAGAAAGCCGACCTATAGGCTGCAGGAATCGAAATGATAGCAAATGGCCGGTTTTGTGATTCAAAATTTTCCAGAAATCGTTTTGACCATAATCCATCAAACTTTGCATATAACCATCGAATCTTCATGCACAATATATATCAAAATTCTTAATATGACGAGATCGATGCGTTAAAGAAAATTTTATACATGCCTTTGCGTTAAAACACACGAAGATATCGAATACCGACGCGGTGGATTACGGGATATGTCCAAGAGATGCTTGCTGCACATTTCTAGCTAAGAATTTGAGTGTGAACCCTCTGATATTTGCAAGGAAGAGGTCGTGATGGTGGCTGCTGAAGGATGTGCTTAGCACCCTAGTTTTTCCTCCAAAATGTAACACGTGTGTGTGTGTGCGCGCCTTGGTGTGTGTGTTTAGGTGTAGAGGTCTGTGGTTAGTATAAATAATTAGGGTTAGGAAAAGTATAATAAAATAAATTAATAGACTTAACTCATTCTAATTTAATTATTTAGACCCATTCAAAAATTTAATAAAATATCCGAGTACCAAATTTTTAGATTAAAATCTCCAAATTTCGAAATAGCTAAATGAAGTACTTAAAATCCTAATTTAACTTAAATAATAATTAAATATATTAATTAAGGCATAAAATTCATTATAAAATATTTTACACCCTATTTAAGGATTAAATACTCAAATTTTCGAAATTTACTTTTAAAGTGATTCACCTAAATCGTCTCCAATCTATTTTTCCCGATCCCGCGTCGAATATTTTCCTGAAAAACTAAAACTCAAGAAAACATTTTATTGTGCATAAAAATAAACATATAAACATTTAACATCATTTAAATCATGTAACATGCACCATTTAACTCATTTTAATTTAATTAAATAGGTTAACAAATTAAACCACAAATGGAGTTTACGAGTGCTGGTTTTCGGGCACTAGATTCTCCCCACTAAAATAAATTTCGTCCTAGAAATTAAAGCTTACCAAACAACTCTGAATAGCGACTCTTCATATCTGCTTCGGCCTTTCGAGTAGCCTCCGCGTCTGAATGATTCCGCCATTGGACCTTAACCAACTTGGTCACCCTGTTCCGATGTCTCCTCTCCTATCTATCTAGAATTCAAACAGGCCTTTCCACATATGATAGGTTCTGTGAAAGCTGCAACGGTCAAAGCTCAGTAAATGTGAAGGATTTGCCATGTACTTCCTCAACATAGAAACATGGAACACATTGTGTACTCCAGCCAGACTCGGCGGTAGAGCCACACGATAAACCAGTGTTCCTACTCTGTCAAGGATTTCAAATGGTCTTATGCATCTCAGACTCAATTTGCATGTCTTTCCAAATCTCGTAACACACTTCATCGTTGCTAACTTCACAAACACGTTGTGAGAACCCGGGATTTTATGATCCAAAGCAAATCAAGTAAGTAATACGAACTTGAAATTTAACTCAAACTAAGCTCGAAAATTTTCTTTCCAACAAAATAACTTGAATATTAACTTAAGATTTAAGCTAACTTAACTCGAGGAAGCATCTTCAAAGCTCGAGAATTAGCTCCATAGGAAGCCAAACTACAAGTAACCACATCCATCGAAGTATTGTCACGGGAGGAGAAAAACCCCAGCTCAACAACTTGATCTGTCAGCTCAAAGAAGCTCAACCAAGCTTGTCCTAACAAGACCAAAAAGGGAGATAAGGGAAGGGCTAAAGGTTTGGACAAATTAAGTATGCAAGAAATAATCAATGAAGGAGCTAGGAGTTAAGACAAACTTAATATGCATGGGATTTTGGATGATCATTCTAGAACTTGAAGAATGCATGGGAGTTTGGATGATCATTCTAGAACTTGAGGAATGCATGAAACTTTGAACCCACCATTATAACTAGTCTTTGAATTTGGAGAACACATGGAATTTTGGTCTACAATTGATCACATTCAATCTTTTCTTGATGGCCAAGAATTCGGCCAAGGGGGTGGCAAGGTGGAGAGTTTTTTTTGTGCCTATAAATACTACTCATTTGGTTGAGAGATGACACACCACCAAACCTCTAAAATTTCGGTCCTCTCTCCCCCTCTCCCTAACCCATTCGGCCGAAATAAAGGAAGAAAAGAAAGGGAAGATTTTGTGCCGTCTAGAATTGCCATCCTGTGCCGAGGTGCTGTCGGAATAAAGATAGTATTTGTGAAAGATATGTCGAGGTGCTGCAGAAATTTCGAGAGGCAAGGTGCCAAAGTTTGCAAAGAAATCCGGTTCTACCTTCAAGATACTGTAAGTGGGCTTTTGTTATGTATTTCGTTGTATTTTTAAACATTGATATAAATAACGTGACATGCATGTTGGTGTGTCCCTTTTTTTTCGAAAATATTAGTCTGTTCCATTTAAAATTACGATCGATTATGTGTTCTCTTCTGTGCTTCGAACCTCTTGATTCTGCTGTGTCAGTATGAAAACTCTGAAATCTGAATATCTGAAAATTTTTGTCTGTGATTTCCAAATTCGGTTTGCACTGTTACGATTCAAAATTGAAATGGGACGAGAATTGTAGTTCTGTTCTGGCCCCCATTGGTGGGTATAAAACCATGTTTTGTTCTGGCCCCATTGGTGGGTATAAAACCATGCTCTGGCCTCACCCCTTAGAGGACTAACGTATTAGGGACAATTTGACCATGAATATGAGATGAGTACCAGTGTTGTGTTTTGTCTGTTCTGAAATGATCTGAATTGTTTCTGTTCTGTACTGAATAATTTGATAAGTTCCGTCTTTTATTCGGTTCGTTTCCGTCTGGTTAAGATAAGAATATAAATTTTGAAAGCATGTTAAAGGAAATTTTTAAAGATTAAGTTTTATATGTATCTTGGAATCGATCGACCCCCACTTGCTGAGTGTTTCCCAAAACACTCACCCCTTACAAATTTGAGATAAAAATGAAGAACAAATAAATGAGGAGGAGCAGGAAGCTTTTTGGGGTTGGTGAACGATGATCAAGATCAAGAATCAATTTATCCTTTTTGTTTAGTTTTCCGCATTTCGCAACTCTGATGTATTTATTTCATCGTCATTATAAGACAATACTTTACTTATGAAAAAGACTGGTTTGATTTGATACGAGGCTTTATTGTTTTCAATATAATTGTTAAACAATGCCGGATGTCACCATCGCTTCGGACACGGGGCGTGACATTTAAGTGGTATCAGAGACGCCAGGTTCATAATCCCGCTGGGATTTTGATAGACAAAATTTGGCGAAGTAAAATTTTGGAAAAAGCCTATTGTATCCCGAATCTGAATCCAACTTTCATCTGTTTCCTAAATTTCTGAGAAACTCAAAAAACTATTCCTTCAATCGTTCCGCAAACTCTTAGTATCGAAAATTTTCCACGACAACTTTGTTTTTATTATTTGTGCCTTTCTATCCTTTATAAGATTCTGATGCTTTACCTCGATCTTTATCCTAGGAAATGGCTGCTCCACATACGCGAGAACAGGCTGTCCTTCGTATGCATCAGCTTACCATCGATAATCAATCTAGGGAGATAGCGACCTTGAAAGCACAACTGGCCAAGGAAATATTGGAGAAGCTGGAGCTTGGTGAGATTAGGCACATACTGGAGACTGACGTGCAGTGATTGACTCATCACTTGGACTTGGCTGAGAGCCAACTTCTACAGATACCGCCTGATTCGGCTCGCATTGCGCGCTTAGCCTCACTAAACAAGGATCTGCTGGAAAGAGTTGGGACAGAGGGAGAGCGCGCTACTCAGGCTCGTCAGCGTCAGGAGGAGATCAGCGCCAAGCAAGAGCGGTACATCTCAAAGCTCCACGGCACTATGGACAGACTTCAAGATCAGAACAACTATTTGCACCTAGTAATAGGGAACATGGAGGAAGAGGAAGAAGCACCGATGGAGGTGGCCGATGACGACACTGACAGCGACAACGACGGAGGAGAGATGATAGATTAGATTAGTATCAATATTATGATAAAAGCATCTAGATTGTAATAAAATTGCGATTAAGAAAATATTATGTGTATCAAATTATTTTAGATGAAACTTCATATTATCTTATTGCATATTTAAAATTGGATGAGTATACTATCAATAAAATTGTGTTTTTATCTTTATAGGAAAACAAACATGGATCTTCAAAGTATTATAAATGAACTTCAAAAACAACTTCAGGAAAAGGAGACAGAAATTAAAACACTGAAAGAAAAAAATGAAAAACTTGAGAGAGACAACTACCAGCCGGATGGGAATAACGTATGCATGATGGAGGATCTTCGCGAGGCCAGAAAGGAAGAGAAGAGACTACGCGAGGACGTTAGATGTTATGTTGCTTATCATCTAGAGTCGGAACGTCGACACGAGATCACCAAGCAAGAGTTGAACAAAGCTCAGGATCGGATTCTTACACTCCAAATCCGGGATGAGAGCCTTCTCAAAACACAGCGCCGTCTTGAAGAACGGATTGAAGAGCAAGAAATTGATGAAAAAGTAAGCCAATCAACAATACAGGAGCTTCAGGAGCAAGTAAACATTCTTGAACACCACAACACTCAATTGCAGAATCACATCGAACACCTACAAAATGAAATGATCAACATGGAAGAACTCATGGAACAACTAGAAAAAAACCCCGTGGAAGAAGAAATTAATGAAACAGAAGGAGACGGTGAAGTTACAGAAGAATAGGGAAGAGAACTCTAGATTAAATATCAATTGTAACCAGAACTATCTGATTAATCATTTATTAGAAACTTTTGGTTGTATGAAAATTTTTACAAATTAATGAAATTATTTCTTTGATTAAATATTTTGACAAACAAATTAATAAATTACATGTTTATAGGATATGGCAGGCAGACCATGTAACGACCCATTACAGGCCCAGTGGACCGCCCATACGGCCCACTGCCCCAATCGACCCAAGGCTATCCCGATCTTGGGCTCTGCTCTATGGGCCTTGGCCCATCTATGGAACTCTTCCCTCACGGGCTTTCCATAGGCGTCGTATGAGTTACTCATAGAACTCTCCAGCCCATGCACTGGAGTCTGTGCCTTCCCAGACTCGAACATGAGATCACATGGATATATAGGTACTTAAAAAAATTTTGGCAGAGTTTCCCCGTAAAAAGGACTTGCCACCTGTCTCAAGCAAAATATTTTAAATAATGTCAATAAGACCACATTCCATATAACAATCAAAATACTTATATTAATAACCAAAAGTAGCAAATGACATTATCAAAAACCATTACAAATAAAGTTTGCACTTCAAAATAACTTTTCCATTTTTAATACAAAATATACTTCATTATCATTTCCTCCAAGATTGGCACTAGTTCTTCTTCTTTTGTCTTGACACTCCGTCGTATCTATTCTTTGTTACCTGCATCTGCATCTCATGAACATAACTGAAATGAGTTATAAAAACTCAGCAACTAGACCTTTAAATAACAAGTACATATACCATAGTGTAAAGAAGAAATCCATATCATTTCTTAACCACAATATGCCATCAGTCAATAAAATTCATATATAACAATTATAAGATGGCATCTATAGAACAATTCATGTCTTTTCATTTGTATGGCATTGATAGGTCATCCGTTGATGGTATACATGTACGTCTCAGTCAAAATCAGTCACAGTACATGTCATTATATTGATCAATTCCGTCAAGTGGGTTTAGAATTACCATAGGTAACACCACAATACCATATAACCATCAAGCCATAAAAACATTCATTGAAACATTTTATCAAACACGTGGTGTGCGTGCTAAAACCTTAGCTACTTTACTTTGCCATTGGCATCAATTCCATTTCTTTCCAATATATCAATACATACAATATACATAATCAATGAATTAAAGGATCAATAGAAACTTCATTTATCATATACATAGATCATGAGATGCATTCAAAGGAAAAGTCTACTTACAACCCAATACACAAGTGCTTGCTAAGTTCTTGAGGGATTCCTACAACACAATAATAATAATAATGCCATCAAACATTAAATTAAAAATCTTACCTCAACATTCAAACCAAATAACCCAATATTCTCCTTTCAATCACTAACCCAAGGAAACAAGCTTTCTTACCTTGCTCCTAAACTCTTGAGGAGAAGAACTTCTAATCTCCAAGCAAAGTGTAACGCCCCGAAAATTTTAAGGTCTACGTAAACCACATGCATGCAATTATTAAATTCGGTTGTATTTTAATTAATTGTTTTAATTGAATTATTTAATTATATTGTGCATATTTGCATGTTTAAAATATATTTTTCTACATGGTTGCATTAAAATGTATTTTTAAAGGTTATTCGAGTTGCGATCGAGGAAGGGGGACCGAAGGCTGAAAAACGTAAAATGTTTTATTAAATAATTGTTTTTAATATGAGTGTTGCTTTTTAGTATTTTTGAAAATATGGGGTTTTGAGGTGATTTTATACGCCGGGACGTAAATTTTATCGGTATTGGTTTTTCAAATAAAATACGAGCTTTTTAGCAATTCGGCTAATAAATTCACAAATTTATTTTTACCAAAACCTTGTTAATATTTTATTTAAAACCTAATTAGACTAATGGGCTTAATTTAATTGGCTTATTAGGCCAAAGCCTAGTTAGTAGTTAATTAGTGTATAAAATATATTAAACCCCACCCCAAATTAAACATAACCCACGCCTCCACCTAGCAACACAATTCAGAATTTCTTTACACTCCAAAAACCCACGGCACCCACAATCACATCAAGGAGAGTTTGGTTTTGTCATGTAAATTCAAGCCATGATCGTTCGTCGTCGTTCTTCGCAATCGTCAACGGTTTTTCGTGCGTTTAAAATGCAAAGGCACGCCATATTCTCCTTTTACTCATCCATCACACCATAGTATTTATTTTTGTTTGAAATTGCATGAAAATAAGTTGCACCTTTGAAGATTTTCGTTCGTGCCTCTTTTGTGGTTTTTAAAACATGCATGTTGATCTAAGAACCATGAATTTCATTCACCTAAGGGGCTGCCATGAATTAGGATGATATAGGGCATGTTTTACACGAGTTTGAGGGCCTAAAAAATGCACAAACGGGCTACACACACACACAGGAACAAGATGGAACAGAAAATTTGAGGTTGAGAGATTAAGGGGCTAGGTTTTATGAGTTGTTAGCTTAGCTTGGGTTCGGTTGGGACCAGGGCTGGGCTAAGGTCATGTGTGGGTCAGGGGAAGAGTCCTAGCCACGCTAGGACTCGAGACCAAGGGCTGGGGAGGAGTCCTAAGTTCAAGGAAGAGTAGAGCAGGTGGGCAGCAGCTTGTGCAGGGCTTGTTGGCTCGGTCAGGGGCTTTGGGCTGGGCTAGGTTAGGTCATTAGGGTCCTAAGAAGATGCACAATGGTCTGGTTTGGTGGTCAAGTAGCTAAGCAAGAAAACGTGGAGTCCTAGTCTAGTTGGGTTTTCTCGGCCATTCTTGTGCTGAAGTGGGGGGCTTCGGTTTTCAAGCTTGGGGCTCAGTTCCTATGGGTTCTAAGGGTCCAGGAGGGTGCCTAGATGGTCTGGTCATGAGTTGGTGCAGGGTAGCTCGATGGGGCTCAATCCAAGCACAGAAAACGTGAGGGAGAGCTTTTTGGCAGCATGTTAGGCGTGAGTTGCTGTCAAGGTTCAGGGGCTTTGCTGCTTGGGTTCAGGGGCTGGGCTGGTCTGGGCAGGAGCTGGGTGTGATCCAGGGAAGGTTATGGTCATGAGGGGTCAAGTGGTTAGGGGCTGGAAGTGTCCTAGTTCAATTAGGAGTCCTAAATATCCTAGGAGACACACACACAAAAACATGCAGAATTTGGGTTAAGTTCCAGGGGGCTTTTGAGCTGGCTAGGGCTTGTTTTATGGGCTGGGCTTGCACAGTAGGGTCCCTAGATAGGTTGGCTAGGTTTTGGTTCAAGGTAGCTCGGGCGTGGCTCGGGTAAATTTCAAGATGGCTCGGTGCGTTCGATAAGGTGTCAAAAACGAAAATTTAAGAAAGAAAAATTGATCCAAGGGTCCACGTTGGTGGCTCATGACTTGTAAGGGTAGAATAAATAATAAAAAGGTTATTTTAAAAATTTGGGATCAAAATAACTAGTTTTGGATGTAATCGGGATTTAATCGCCGCACGGAACGCTAATTAACGAGTTAATGGAAACGCCTAGTTTTAAGCTTTATAAAATTATGAAAAATTAGGTTTAAGCTTAAATAATTATTATAATTCTAATTTTTTAATTTCGGAATTTTATATTAAGGTTTGGTTTAATTCGGGATTAAAACACATTAATACGTCGCATTTAAAGATTAATTTAAAAGTCCTCGTTTTAGGCTAAATAAAAATATGAGAAAATTCATGTAAGCTTAAATAATTATTGGGAACATGTTAGAGTCAATGGAATTAAGAAAAATTCAAAATGTAAAATGTCGA
Organism: Primulina huaijiensis; assembly: GCF_012295235.1. Taxonomy (NCBI): domain Eukaryota; kingdom Viridiplantae; phylum Streptophyta; class Magnoliopsida; order Lamiales; family Gesneriaceae; genus Primulina; species Primulina huaijiensis. Next base: position 11,955,977 of record NC_133314.1, on the reverse strand, counting down.
GTCCAGGGGTAAAACGGCCTTTTCACACCTAGAAATTAGTAAACGTCATGGCAGTGCCCTGAATGTTGTTTTACATGCTAACATGATTATTTTCAATGATTGCGGATGTTTATGAATTTTTATATGTTAATATGTATATTTTAAATGTTTAAGGATTTTCATATGTTAAATGGGTATTTTAAATGTTTATGATTTAAATGTCAAAATGTTATTTTAAATGTTTATGACGTTAAAATGTTGATTTTAAAACGTTTATGGCTTTTTATGATTTTAATATGTTAAATTACGATTTTTAAATGTCTATGATTTTTATGATTTAAATATGGGCATTTAAAAGATATGTTGCATGCTTGGTTTCAAAAATAAAACGATATGTATATACATGATTTTTATTAAGTGATGATAACATGTTGAAGGATGTGAAGGGATTGTAACTACTACATGTTGGAAATATCGTGAGGGTTATGGTCCCAGTGGGAGCCCGACGATCGCGTTTCCTTGGATACGGATACGAATACGAATACGAATACAAATGTGTTAATACGTAGGCCAGGGCCCAGTTGACCGGTGAGAGTGTTGCTGGTGTCCCCCGCCGCCCCGTACTGTGGTTTTCTTTAGATGGATCCATCGCCCATAAAGATTAAGAATACGAGTCACAATCACGATCTGAATTCAACATACACGAATATGAATATGAATATGGATACGAATATGTATATGGGTATGAATATGAACACGATCTGGTTGATATGAAAATGTTTATGAAAAGGTTTATGAAAATGTTTATGTTTAAAGAGGATGCATCATTATGAAAATGTTTTTATTTATAGTTTATGCATCATGAAAATGGTTTTGTTTAAAGTTTATGCATCTTCATGAAAATGATATTTTAATTACAAGTATTTTTCACTGTTGTATGTGAACTGTATTACGTATTACTTGTTATCAAGGATATGACGTGTTGAGTCTTTAGACTCACTAGGTGTAATTGATGCAGGTGATTATGATAATGATGTTTATGGAGGTCGTGATGGTTGATCTGACTGGACTGAAGGTGCACATAACCCGAGGACCGATGCTAGTTTTCCGCACTAGTTATTATTTATGATTTTCAGTTATGTTAAGAATATTTTTATGACTTTTATTTATTTATTAGTGGTTTTTGAGAGGTAATAGTATGGGCTATACTTTTCAAATGTTATTTTTAGATTTAGTAAAATGTTAGTGGGTTGAATTATTTTAAAAATGAGGTCAAAAATATTTTATGGCTCGGCCGAATGCTAAGTGAGGTTTGAAAAAAAAAAAAATTCTAGTACTTTTTAAGAAAACGAATAGCAGACGTTTCACAAAGATTAAGGTTTCAACCAAAGATTAATTTCTTGGAAGAAGTTGGATTGAAGAGAAATGAGGAACCCTAGCTTCCAAACCGTGAGAGAAGAGAAGAAGAAGGGAGAAAAATGAATCCCCATTCGATTTATGCCTCTCAAACTTCAAAACACGTTTTTTAACTTGCTGGGCGCTCGGGCGGTCACATAATACCGCCCTAGCGCCGACTTCTCGGCCAAAACACCAAATTTTCAGAGCGAGGCGCGCTCGGGCGGTCAAATATTACCGCTCGGGCGCTGCTCTGCGCACAGCCACATCAAAGATTGCTCCGGAAATGCCTCTTCCTTTAAGAATTAGGAAAAGTGGTAAACATGAAAGTTATAGCCTTATATCTTATCTTTCTAATGGAAGTAGCCTCACATCATTTGGATCAAAATACAAAACATTATGCTAAAAACCACAACTACTGCCACAGTTTCACACCGTTTCAACACTTCCATTACCTATTTAACTCGAATTCAACCTTCTATTCTACCCATACATTATCTATTCCATTCTATAACATTCATTACCATTCATATTATAATGTGAAGTCATAAACCATCACCATAAAATACCGTAATTCATAATAAATGAAATGAACGATCGATTATTACAGGACATGACGGTGATGGAATACACTTCACGGTTCAATGATCTAGGAACCTATGTCCCAACGATCATGTCTGATGAACCGCTAAAAATGCATCGTTTTAAAAGGGGACTCAACAGCAGAATTCAGTCAGCTTTGGCAGTGTTCAAACAAAACAGTTTTGCAGATTTGATGGGCGCTGCAATGAGCGCCGAAACGGATATCAAACGCCGCGAGGAAGAAAATAAGAACAAACGATTGATGGTCAATCAATCCACTCAGAATGATCCCAAGTTTAAGAAGCCAAATTATTCAGGAGGGCCTTACAAAGGAAATTCTGGCAATACTGGCAAAAAGGAAGGGAAGTGGTGCGATACATGTCGACAGAAGCATGTTGGAGAATGTTATCGGAAGACAGGCGCTTGTTTTAAATTCGGAAAGGTGGGTCATACGATTAAAGATTGTCCAGACAACAAGGACAAAGGAACGGGGCCCAGCAAGCAAAATGAAAAAAAAACCAATGCACGGGTATATGCAATCACCCAAGAAGAAGCTGATAACACCAATGAAGTGGTAGCAGGTACTATCTTACTCAATGAAATGCCTGCATATACCTTGTTTGATTGTGCTGCTACGCACTCATTTGTGTCTAGAAGATTTGCTAAAAAGCTTAAACTTGAACATGATACTCTTAGTGAACCATTAAGAGTGGCAACACCAACGAGTAAAATAATTGAGACACGCAAAGTGTATCGAAACTGTAAAATTGGCATCAGTAAACAAACTTTCGAAGTGTAATTGATTCAACTCAATATGGTTGAGTTTGACATCATTCTTGGAATGGACTGGTTAGCTAAAAACCATGCTGCGGTAGACTGTCAAAAGAAAGAAATTAAACTTCAGACTCCGGCCCAAGAGAAAGTCGTATATCACGGAAAATCTAGAGAAAGGAAATCTCTGCTATCTGCCTCACAAGCCTGGAAGGCCATAAAGGAGGAGAAAAAATTTATCTGGCAATGATCACTGAGATCAAGGGAGAAGAAGTCCCAAAGTTGGAAGATATTCCGATTGTTCAGGAATTTCCAGAGGTTTTTCACGAGGAGTTATCGAGTGAGATACCCAATAGAGAAGTAGAATTTGAAATCAATTTGGTCCCTGGTGCTGCACCCATTTCAAAGGCACCATACCGAATGGTTCCAGCCGAACTAAAGGAGTTAAAGGAGCAACTGCAGGAATTACTGGACAAGAAGCAGATCCGCCCCAGTGCATCCCCGTGGAGAGCCCTAGTAATATTCGTCAAGAAGAAGGACGGGAGTATGAGGCTATGTATTGACTACCGGGAGTTAAACAAGATCACCATAAAGAATAAGTACCCACTCCCGAGAATAGACGATCTTTTTTATCAGCTGAAGGGAGCCAAAGTTTTCTCAAAACTCGATCTAAGATCTGGATATCATCAACTGAAAGTCAAAACTGAGGATATCCCTAAAACTGCTTTTAGGACAAGATATGGACATTACGAATTTACAGTAATGCCTTTTGGTTTAACAAATGCTCCTGCAGCATTCATGAACCTGATGAATCGAGTGTTCAAACCATATCTCGACAAGTTTGTGGTTGTTTTTATAGATGATATCTTGGTATACTCACCAAGTGAGGAGGAACATCGAGAACATTTGCGTCTCACGTTGCAGACATTGCGAGAGAAAGAACTATATGCCAAATTCAAAAAGTGTGAGTTTTGGTTAAAGAGTGTGGCATTCCTAGGCCATATAATTTCTGAACTTGGAGTGTCAGTAGACCCAAAGAAGGTAGAGGCAATCAAGGATTGGCCACAACCAAAGACAGTAACTGAAGTAAGGAGTTTTCTTGGTTTAGCTGGCTATTATAGGAAGTTCGTGGAAGGATTTTTGTCAATTGCCATTCCTCTTACCAAACTTACTTAGAAGAACTCAAAGTTCATTTGGAATGAAGCATGTGAAAAGAGTTTTGAAACCCTGAAAACAAAACTCGCAACTACACCAGTATTAATCCTCCCTGAAGATGGCAAGGACTTCACAGTATATAGTGACGCTTCAAAAGGAGGGCTGGGGTGTGTACTAATGCAAGAAGAACAGGTAATTGCATATGCCTCATGGCAATTAAAGTCGTATGAGAAAAATTACCCAACTCACAACCTGGAATTAGTTGCGGTTGTGTTTGCACTCAAAATCTGGAGGCACTATCTTTATGGAGTAAAATGTGAAGTATTTACTGATCACCAGAGCCTCAAGTACATTTTCACTCAAAAAGAGTTAAATATGAGGCAAAGAAGATGGATGGAACTTCTGAAAGACTATGATTTAGTAATCAACTATCATCCAGGAAAAGCGAATAAGGTGGCAGATGCATTGAGTCGAAGAAATTCTGGAAAGGTAAACTCATCTTCACTATCAGCACAACCAGGACTTCGAGAAACCATTAAATTGAAGCAAAGTCAGTACACCTCTCTCCTTAAAATTAAAGAACAGATCCAAGGAGGAAAACTTCCAGAATTTCAAATTGATGAGAATGGTATCCTTTGGATGAGAGGACGATTGTATATACCCGATGTCGATAGAATTCGAGAAGAAGTAATGACCGAGGCACATAAATCGAGATTTTCAGTATATCCAGGAAGCACCAAAATGTACAGAGACCTGAAGAACAACTACTGGTGGAATGGAATGAAGAAAGACGTAGCCGTCTTTGTTTCCAAGTGCCTAACCTGTCACTAAGTCAAGGCAGAACATCAACGACCTGGAGGACTTCTACAACCATTGGAAATACCAACATGGAAGTGGGATGACATCTCCACGGATTTCGTAGTAGGGCTACCGAAATCAAGGCAATGGCACGATGGAATCTGGGTAATCGTTGATAGATTGACCAAGTCTGCACATTTCTTGCCGGTACGAATGACTTACAACCTGGATAAGCTAGCTACTTTGTATATGGACAATATAGTAAGACTACATGGGGTTACAGCAAGTATATTATCTGACAGAGATCCAAGATTTGTATCGAAGTTCTGGAAAAGTTTTCAAAAGGCGATGGGAACCAAGGTTACTCTCAGCACGGCCTATCATCCTCAGACTGATGGCCAAACCGAAAGGACAATTCAAACCCTCCAGGATATGCTGAGGACATGTGCGCTGGATTTTTCTGGAAATCGGAGTGAACAGTTACCCCTGATCGAATTCACCTACAACAATAGCTATCACAGTAGCATCGAGATGGCTCCGTATGAAGCTTTGTATGGAAGAAAGTGTAGGTCGCCCCTATATTGGGACGAGGTCGGAGAAAAGGCCGTTACTGGACCAGAACTTGTTCAAATGACCATTGACAAGGTCGCTATAATCAAATAAAGACTCAAGGCAGCCCAGGATAGACAGAAGAGCTGGGCAGATTTGAAGAGGAGACCGTTGGAATTAGAAGTTGGTGAAAAAGCTTACGTCAAAGTCTCTCCTATGAAAGGAGTAGTTCGGTTCAGTAAGTCCGGAAAGTTGAACCCAAGATATGTGGGACCGTTCGAGATACTGGAGAAGGTGGGAACCTTAGCCTACCGTCTAGCTTTACCGCCTGATATGTCCAGAATACATAATGTTTTCCACATCTCACAGTTGAGGAAGTATGTCTCAGACCCTAGTCACGTACTCAAAGTTACACCACTGATGATTGAAGGAAACCTCAAAGAAGAACTCAAATACGAAGAAGTCCCTACCCGAATAGTGGACTCAAAAGACCAAGTGTTGAGAAATCGGACAATACCTTATGTCAAGGTACAATGGTCAAATCATACTGAAAAAGAGGCAACTTGGGAACTCGAGGAGAAGATGCGATCACAATACCCTCACCTATTCGAATGATCAAGCTAATGCAAGTTTCGAGGACGACACTTTTAATAAGGAGGGAGGGATGTGAGAACCCGAGATTTTACGATCCAAAGCAAATCAAGTAAGTAATACGAACTTGAAATTTAACTCAAACTAAGCTCGAAAATTTTCATTCCAACAAAATAACTTGAATATTAACTTAAGATTTCAGCTAACTTAACTCGAGGAAGCATCTTCAAAGCTCGGGAATTAGCTCAACATGAAGCCAAACTACAAGTAACCACATCCATCGAAGTATTGTCACGGGAGTAGAAAAACCCCAGCTCAACGACTCGATCTGTCAGCTCAAAGAAGCTCAACCAAGCTTGTCCTAACAAGACCAAAAGGGAACTAAGGGAAGGGCTAAAGGTTTGGACAAACTAAGTATGCAAGAAATAATCAATGAAGGAGCTAGGAGTTAAGACAAACTTAATATGCATGGGAGTTTGGATGATCATTCTAAAACTTGAAGAATGCATGGGAGGTTGGATGATCATTCTAGAACTTGAGGAATGCATGAAACTTTGAACCCTCCATTATAACTAGTCTTGGAATTTGGAGAACACATGGAATTTTTGTCTACAATTGATCACATTCAAGCTTTTCTTGATGGCCAAGAATTCAGCCAAGGGGGTGGCAAGGTGGAGAGTTTTTTTTGTGCCTATAAATACTACTCATTTGGTTGAGAGATGACACACCACCAAACCTCTAAAATTTCGGTCCTCGTTCCCCCTCTCCCTAAACCATTCGGCCGAAATAAAGGAAGAAAAGAAAGGGAAGATTTTGTGCCGTCTAGAATTGTCATCCTGTGCCGAAGTGCTGTCGGAGTAAAGACAGTATTTGTGAAAGATACGTCGAGGTGCTGCAAAAATTTCGAGAGGCAAGGTGCCAAAGTTTGCAAATAAATCCGGTTCTACCTTCAAGATACTGTAAGTGGGCTTTTGTTATGTATTTCGTTGTATTTTTAAACATTGATATAAATAACGTGACATGCATGTTGGTGTGTCCCTTTTTTTTTACAAAAATAATAGTCTGTTCCATTTAAAATTACGATCTATTATGTGTTCTCTTCTGTGCTTCGAACCTCTTGATTCTGCTGTGTCAGTTTGAAAACTCTGAAATCTGAATATCTGAAAAGTTCTGTCTATGACTTCCGAATTCGGTTTGCACTGTTACGATTCGAAATTGAAATGGGACGAGAATTGTAGTTTTGTTCTGACCCCCATTGGTGGGTATAAAACCATGTTCTGTTCTGGCCCCATTGGTGGGTATAAAACCATGCTCTGGCCTCACCCCTTAGAGGACTAACATATTGGGGACAATTTGACCATGAATATGAGATGAGTAACAGTGTTGTGTTTTGTCTGTTCTGAAATGATCTGAATTTTTTCTGTTCTCTTCTGAATCATTTGATAAGTTCCGTCTTTTATTCGGTTCGTTTCTGTCTGGTTAAGATAAGAATATAAATTTTGAAAGCATGTTAAAGGAAAATTTTAAAGATTAAGTTCTATATGTATCTTGGAATCGATCGACCCCCACTTGCTGAGTGTTTCTCAAAACACTCACCCCTTACAAATTTTAGATAAAAATGAAGAACAAATAAATGAGGAGGAGCAGAAAGCTTTCTGGAGATGGTGAACGATGATCAAGATCAAGAACCAATTTATCCCTTTTGTTTAGTTTTTCGCATTTCGCAACTCTGATGTATTTATTTCATTGTCATTATAAGACAATACTTTACTTATGAAAAAGTCTGGTTTGATTTGATACGAGGCTTTATTGTTTTCAATATAATTGTTAAACAATGCCGGATGTCACCATCGTTTCGGACACGGGGCGTGACACACGTGATTCCCTACGACAAATTTTGAGATCTCTTTTTCGCTTATCAGCATAACTCTTCTGACTGCTCTGAGCAATCTTCATCCTGTCTTGGATTTTGACTACTAAATCTGCAGTCTGCTGAACAATCTCTGTGCTAAGTTTTGATCTTTCGCCCAATTTGTCCCAATGAATTGGCAATCTACATTTTCTTCCGTACAGTGCCTCGTAGGGAGCCATACCTATAGATGAATGAAAATTTTTGTTATAGGTGAACTCCACTAGAGGTAGCCTTGATTCCCAACTCTTATGGAAATCGGTCGCACATGCTCGTAATAAATCTTCCAAAATCTGAATCACTCTCTCAAACTGGTCATCTTTCTGAGGGTGAAATGTTGTACTGAAAAGCAACTTTGTCCCCATAGCTGAATGTAAACTCTTCCAGAAGGACGATGTGAACCTCGGATCCCTGTCAAAAAAATCAAAACTGGGATTCCGTGCAATCTTACTATTTCGCGAATGTAAAGCTCTACATAATGAATCATGGAAAAATTCGTCTTTACTTGCAAGAAGTGTTCCAATTTAGTAAGTCGATCAACTATAACCCAAATAGCATTAGATCATCTAACTGACCTCAGAAACCCAACTACAAAATCCATGGTGATATTCTCCCATTTCCACTTAGGAATAGGAAATGGCTTGAGAATCCATGTTGGTATTTGATGCTCTGCTTTCACCTACTGGCAAGGGAGGCACTTAGATACAAAGTCTCGAATTTCTAGCTTCATACCTGGCCACTAATAAAAATCCTTATACATCTTGGTACTCCTTGGATGGATGGAATACGGAGATGTATGTGCTTCTGACAAGATATCCTCTCTAATTGAATCAACATTAACACCCACATTCTTCATTTGTATCTAATAATATCATCGACCCATGTATAGAGTATACTGCCCTTAGCTTCATCTATCTATCTCCATTTCTGCAACTGCTCATCAGAAGATTGACCTCTATGGATGCGGTCTAGAAATGAGGACTGAACTGTCAAAGTAGACAACTTAGGAGCTCTGCCCCTAGAATAAATTTCCAGACCAAACCTTAGAATTTTTTATTGAAGAGGTCTCTGCACTGACATTTGCATTACGAATGCTACTTTTCTACTCAATGTATCTACCACAACATTAGCTTTCCCTGGATGGTAGCTAATGTCACAATCGTAGTCCTTTACCAGCTCCAACCATCGTCTTTGTCGCATGTTCAGCTCCTTCTGCGTGAAGAAATATTTGAGACTTTTGTGATCGGTAAATATCTGGCATTTCTCGCCGTATAAGTAGTGTATCCATATATTCAAATCAAAGAAAACGGCGGCTAACTAGAGATCATGAGTCGGATAGTTCTTCTCATGCACCTTTAACTGTCTGGAGTCATAAGCTATAACCCGACCATGCTACATTAGAACGGCGGCTAAACCAAGCTTAGAAGAATCGGTGTTAGCATGGCTAAAACTGGCGCTGAGATAAGAGCTTGCTTCAAAGTATCGAAGCTCTTCTGACAATCCTCACTCCAAACAAACTTGGCGTTCTTCTTAGTCAACGAAGTAAGTGGCAATGCAATTGAAGAGAAACCCTGAATGAATTTCATGTAATAATCTGCCAGGCTTAGGAAACAGCGAATCTCAGATGTGTTCCTCGGTTCGATCCATTCTTTCACTGCTGCCACTTTAGACGGATCAAACTCAATGCCACTGCTAGAAATAATATGACCCAAGAATGCTACCTTCTCCAACCAAAATTCATATTTACTGAACTTCGCAAACAACTTATGGCTCTGCAAGACTTGCAAAACTGTACACAAATGCTGACTATTCTCCTGTTGATTATTCGAGTAGATAAGGATGTCATCAATGAATACTATGACGAACTGATCCAAGTACGGCTGAAACACGCAATTCATGAGATCCATGAAGATCACTGGAGCATTTGTCAACGCAAACGGCATTACTAAGAACTCTTAATGCCCATAACGAGTCTTGAATGTTGTCTTATGCACGTCTGTATCTTTTACCTTCAGTTGATGATACCCAGAACGTAGATCTATCTTGGAGAACACTGTAGCTCCCTGCAATTGATCGAATAAATACTTGATCCTTGGTAATGGGTACTTGTTCTTAATTGTTATCTTGTTGGTAGTCGATACATAGTCTCATGATTTCGTCTTTCTACTTCACGAAAAGCACTGGTGCGCCCAAGGTGAGAAACTAGGGCGAATAAATTCCTTGTAAAGAAGCTCCTGAATCTGTTGTTTGAGTTCTAACATCTCTGCTGGCGCTAAACGATACGATGCCTTAGATATTGGCACAATACCTGACATGAGATCAATAGCGAACTCCACCTCTCTCTCTCTCTAATGGAATGCGAGTAACGTCATCAGGGAATACATCAGGAAAGCCCCTGAAAACTGGCACATCTGATAACGATGAACTGGGTGCATCAGTGGTTGAAATAATACTTGCTAAGAATGCCTGACACCCTTTTTTGAATAAGCTTCCTTGCCTGAATGCAAGTTATCATACGAGGTAAGCTTCTCCATCTATCTGGTTCGAATAGGAACTGCTCCATGCCAAACAGCCTAATCAAAACCGACCTCTACTGAAAATCGATCAAGACTCTGTTCTTCATCATCAAGTCTAGCCCATAATGATATCTGAAAGGGGATCGATTATGTAATACCCTGTCACTCGTACAAATGATTAATAATGCGTTTATGTCATTTATTATGTGGTTATTTGACTCATTATGTTTCACGTATTGATTGAGGTATCGATAGTGAGATTGAATATGATTTATATATTGTACATGGTGTATTGAGAATGAATATATGCCTAAATAGTGATAGTAAGATGTGTAGAGAAAAGAGTGTAATGGAAGTTGGTATGGAAATACAGGAAATGAGATGAAAAATATAACAGTTCTTACGGGTTTTAGCATAATGATTTAGATATTGATCCAAATTGTGTGAGGTTACAACCATTAGAAAGTTAAGATATAAGGTTACAATTTCATGTTTTGAGTTATGTCCAAATCATTGTGGAAGACAGGCCAAAAGCGCCTCAAAATGTGTCGTGTGTATTATTATTCCTATAACAACACATTTTGATAGATTGAGCATAACGTTTTACTCAGACCTTCAAATGACATGAGGCTAATTGGAGAATCAAGCAAAGATATAGAGCTACAATGTTCTTGTTTACCACGTTTTCAAATTATGAAGGGAAGAGACGTTGCTGGAGCAATCTTTGATGAAACCGTGTGCCGAGGCAGAATGTGTGGCGCCCGAGCAGTAAAATCTTACTGCCCGAGCGCTGGTGCACGAAATTTTTAGTGTTTGGACAGAAAGTTCCACGCCCGGGCCGTAAGATCTTACCGTCCAAGTGTCGCTGATTATAAGAAAAGATAATTTTCGAATTTTAAAGGCATTTACACCATTCCTTCTCTTATTTAGCAGCAAACACACGAAAGAAAGCAAGATTTCTTCCTCCAAGTGAACTTTTCCTTCTTCTTCTTCCACATCTTAAGTTAGAATGAGTTCTCCATAACAAGAGCATCCTAGAGTTGTAAGTTGTTATCTTTTTAATAGTTGATATATATGTAGAAGACCATAAAGACACAGTGATTGGATTTTGATATATTTGACACTATAGGAGCGAGAAACATCGTCTCAAACCAGTGTTCTTACGCTTGGACTGTAAGTTTGCATTGTTAGAGTAGGTGCCCGTCGAGCCAAGTGTTGACCGAGTGTTCACAATGAAACTCTTTGTATAAACAATATTTATTTTAATTATATTTGAAATTATTGTTTTGGCGCATTTTTAATTGTATACCCATGCTAGTTGCATAGATAAAGTCTTTGCATATACAAATAGTAGAAAGAATATGAGATGCTCATATGATGAGTATCATGAAACTCATATTTGGAATACTGTATATTCTAAACAGTTCCTAGTCGATTCAGCCGCTGCTAAGAAGGATATAGGCCGCTCGAGTTTGAGACTAGTATCTGCGATGTGAGTACCATGTTTTATTGGTAGGGGACATTGTGATGTCCGATCATGCAGATAGGTGCTCCTGGTAGAGTGCACTGAACAACCCTCCATTTAGGACTTTCCAAGTGGTTCTCACTTATCGAGTGGAAACGTCCTCGTTTATGGTTGTACACCCTTAGTCCTTATGACCCGGGACAGCATTGAGACTCTATATTCTAGCACTGCACTTTGACTTGTTTACCGACTCTCATGGGGTCATCAGGTGGCAAGGATGGGTGTTCTGTAGAAACATATAGGAGTCGATGCATAGTAGTCGGGGATTCACCGCTTACCTTTGGTTATGGATATCCTATGTGTATGTAGTATGAAATCTCTGATCAGAGTGTTGGTGGTAATTATGAAAGGGGTTTCATAGATTACACCATCGATGCAACTACGACATGACATATAGTATCGATTCTTTGACAGCTCTCGATATACCAATAGTTGTCGAATCGGTTGGGATTTATGAGATGAAGGGACCGTACTGTACGCTAACCATAATAGATTGGTTCATGCAGGCACTATCATTTGATACCTAGGGAATCATGTAAGCGATGCTGCTAGGTGTTTAACATGATTGGTTGGGTACTATCAGACTTGAGTTCTGACGTTCTTATTATCAAGGAGTTGATAAGTAAGAATGAGCAATTGGGGTATGCTCATATAAGGACATGTTTAGTCCCGAATCACATGGAGAAGTAAACCCACGGCTAGTTGTATCATTGAACAATTGAGGGCCACACAAGTGCTAAACTTCTAGATCCCGTTGAGAAGTAAAATATTTCAATGTGTTGAACGGCTTATAAAGGAGTTTATAAGCGTAAACAAAATAGAAGTATGACTTCTATAAGAAGATTATTGAGAATGTAAATTTTTAATTTATGGAAGTGTTCCTAAATTAAAAGTTGGCCAAAACAAATAATGTATTTGAAAATTGTGATTTTCAAAAACATTATTATGGACTAAATTAAATTAATTCAGGTGTTGAATTAATTAAACACTAGTTGACCTAGTAGAGTCCAAATAAGTAAATTAATTCAAGTGTTGAATTAATTAAAAAATATTGGGTCTTGTAGAGCCCAATAGAAAATAATTTTTCAACTTGTGGGCTCGAGTAAAATCAAATAAAGTTTAAATGGTATCAAATCTGTTTGAAACATTTAAATAAAAGTCCATGAGCTTTGTAATTGTTACAAACCCAAATAGAATTGCATGCTTGGGAGGTGAAGGGTTGGAGGCAACTTTTGAGTTAATGGCATGGCATGCACATACAACTTTTTACTTCAACTTTTTCATACACCAAGAAAAACACTCTTCCCTCTCTCCTCCAAGGCTTTGGCCGAAATTTTGAAGACATTCCCTTCAATTTTCGCTTCTTCAATTTGTTGAGGAAAGCTTAGTATTCTCAAAGAAAAATGCCTTACATTTTCTAGTGCGAGTGTAAGAGGGATTTAGCTTGTTGGTGGTGGGCTTGATTTTGAGCAAGGAGTGCTCAAAAGAGGCTTGTAGATTAGTCTACCATTCATGTGACGTACAGTTATTTTTAAACTACTTAAAATATTGCGGAAAATAAAAAATTTCTTAAATAAATAAAATATTCCAAATTGTGATAAAAATAAACTGTTTGTCAAAAAATGTTGAAATAAAAACAATTCAAACAAAGTTTTCAAAAATTATTCGTTTAAGCAACGTAAAATAGTCTCATAAAATCAGAGTATTTGAAACATATATAAAGTTCTTAAAACATATGCGGTCCTCGGATTTAGCCTCCGCGCAGTCCAAGCTAGCTCACTGGTCTCCACCTCTCGTCTGCTCATGCTCGTCCTCACCTGCATCGATCAAGTCTAGTGAGTTTAAAGACTCAACATGTATAAACTGAGAATAACAAATAATACATAATAAAATCACATGCACTTTTAAAGTAGGACGTACACACTTAAACTTGAATGTACATACATAAACATAGACGTGTCATCGTATCATAAGAATTTTCATAAACATGTTTGCTTCATACATACTTGATTATACATAAGCATAAAAATTTTGCGTAGAGATATGTTTGAAAAACAAGTGACCGTAATATATAGCGTCTGATCAGAAAAAACCAAAGTACTGGGCTGGCAGGGATGTCCATTACCACATACATAAGATCCCCGGTCATACTTTACTGGGTGGATTGGTCCCTAGTCATACTTTACTGGTTTCCGATCCTGATCAAACCGGTCATACTTTACCGGGGTGGAGAGATCCTCAGCCACGTTCACCGACTTTCAAACCCGTTCATAATTGGTCACAAAACATTTAGCATACCTCAAAAAGATATAATATTTTTCTTTTGCACGTCGAACATACTTAAAAACGTCGAGGCTTCAAGAACGCATTTTCATAAAATCGTAGTTTGAGCAGTCCCAAAAAAACGATCGTAACTCACTCATTTCTTATCCAAAATTACGAATTTACTGTCAAATCGAAGGTATCAAAAAGTTCTATGTTTTATATGTTGAAAGGTTTTTCAGAAAATCGACCGAAAAGTCGAAATATTTAAAATGACAGCGAACACGGTTTTGCGCTCTAAAAAAATTTCTTTCCTTGAGCAGTCACACGAAAAGACCATATCTCACTTGTTTCTTGTCCAAAAATTACGAATTTACTGTCAAATCGAAGGTATTAAAAATTTCTACGTTTTATATGTTGATAGTTGTTCCAAAAAGTTGACCAAAATTTCACAGTACTCGAAATGACAGCAGACTACGTTTTATACGTTTTATATGTTGATGGTTGCCTTTTTTTTAGTAGTGATAGGTGCATGTGTGTGTGAGTAACGTTCGTCATGAATTAATGAGTTGGTGGGTTAGTGGGGAATTAAGGGTTTAATTAATAATTAACTTGCTAATTAAGAATACTAACACAATATTAACTTTAATAAAAATCTCATAATTTAGAATAAAATACTTAAGTGATAAACTTTGAAATTTTAAATCTTAAAAATCACCTAATAATTAAATTAAGCTTTAAAAATGATAAAAACTTAATAAATAATTTAATCGTCATTTTTCTTAGCTTTAAGTAAAATACCACATTTTAAAATTGCATAAATTGTCGCCGGTCTCCTTTCCTCGAACCTGCCTCGAATATTCGCCTGAAGTATAAAACTCTAGAAAACATTTTAACGTGCATCAATAAACATAAATAATTTAAAATAATGCAAATTGTAATTCATGCACCGTTAAAAATCATTTTAAACTTAAATAAATAATTAAACAATTTAAATAATTGCATGGGTTTTACGTGTACTGATTTTGGGCTCTACAATTCCTCCCCCACATAAATAAATTTCGTCCTCGAAATTAAATCTTACCAAACAACTCCAAGAAGCAGCTTCTCATGTCTGCTTCGGCCTCCCAAGTGGCCTCCTCCACTGATTGATTCAGCCACCGGACTTTGACCAACTTGGTCACCTTGTTCCAAAGCCTCCGCTCTTGTCTGTCTAGAATTTAGATAGGTCTTTCCTCATACGACAGATCTGGAGCCAGCTGCAACAGCTCAAAACTCAAGATATGCGAAGGATTTGCTATATACTTCCTCAGCATTGAAACGTGGAATACGTTGTGTACTCCGGCCAGATTCGGAGGTAGGGCTACACGATAAGCAAGTGTCCTAACTCTGTCAAGAATTTCAAATGGTCCAATAAATCTCGGACTCAGCTTGCTTCTCTTTCCAAACCTCATAAAACTCTTCAAAGGTGCTATCCTCACGAATACGTGATCTCCTACTGCAAACTCAAGATCCCTTCTTCTCTTATCAGCGTAACTATTTTGGTTACTCTAGGCGGTCTTTATCCTGTCTCGGATCTTGACCACCACGTCTGCGGTCTACTGAACAATCTCTGGGCTGAGTTCAGATCTCTCACCGACTTCATCCCAATGAATCGTTGATCTGCACTTCTTCCCATAGAGTGCTTCTTAGGGAGCCATACCTATCGATGATTGAAAACCGTTGTTGTAGGTAAACTTTACTAGAGGTAGCTTCGATTCCCAATTGCCATGGAAATCGATCACCAGGCTCGCAAAAAATCTTCCAATATCCGAATCACTCGCTCAGGCTGGTCATCTGTCTGCGGGTGGAATGCTGTACTGAATAGCAACTTTGTTCCCATGGCTGTATGTAAGCTCTTCCAAAAGGACGATGTGAACCTTGGGTCCTTGTCAGACACAATAGAAACTGGAATCCCGTGCAATCGAACTATCTCCCTAATATAGAGCTCTGCATACCGAGTCATGGAGAAAGTCGTCTTCACTGGCAAGAAGTGTGCCGACTTAGGAAGTCGATCCACTATAACCCAAATGGCATTGGATCCTCTGACTGACCTCGGCAAACCAACCACAAAATCCATGGTGATATTCTCCCATTTCCACTCGTGGATAAGGAGCGGCTTAAGCATTCCTGCTGGCCTTTGATGCTCTACTTTCACTTGTTGACAAGTGAGGCATTCAGACACAAATCGGCAGATGTCCCGCTTCATACCTGGCCACCAATACGTTATCTACAAATCCTTGTACATCTTGGTACCTCTTGGGTGGATGGAATACAGAGATGCATGTGTATCTGTCAAAATATCCACTCTGATTGAATCAACACTAGTCACCCACATTCTTCCTCTGTATTTAACAATACCATCGGACACTGTGTAGAGTACACTGCACTTGGCCTCATCTTTCAGTCTCCATTTCTGCAACTGCTCATCCGAAAGTTGGCCACTACGGATTCGGTCTAACAAAGAAGACTAGACAGACATATTAGACAGCTTAGGGGCTCTGCCCTTGGGATAAATTTCTAGACCAAAACTCTTAATGTCTGACTGAAGAGATATATGTACTGACAGTTATGCTACGACTGTACCTTTCTGCTCAAAGCATCTGCAACAACATTAGCTTTCCCTGGATGGTAGCTAATTTCACAATCGTAGTATTTTACCAATAATAACCACCGTCTTTGTCTCATGTTCAGTTCTTTCTGCGAGAAAAAATACTTGAGACTTTTGTGATCAATGAATACCTGGAATTTCTCGTCGTACAAATAATATCTCCATATATTCAACGCAAAGACAACGACAGCTAACTCAAGATCATGAGTCAGGTAGTTCTTCACATGTCCCTTCTACTGTCAGGATGCATAAGCTATAACCCGACCGTGCTGTATCAACACTGCGCCTAACCCAAGCTTAGATGCATCGGTGTACAACACAAAATCGCCTTGCCTTGCTGGCATGGCTAAAAATGGCGCTGAAATAAGAGCTTGCTTCAAAGTGTCAAAGCTCTTCTGACATTCATCACCAAATACGAATTAAGCATTCTTTTTAGTCAATGAAGTGAGTGGAACTGCTATTGAAGAAAATCCCTGAATAAATTTCCTTTAGTAGCCTGCTATTCCTAGAAAACTGCGGATCTCTGAAGCATTCTTCGGCTCAACTCATTCCTTAACGGCTGCTACCTTAGCTGGATTCACCTCGAGATTCTTCGAGTAGATGAGAATGTCGTCAATGAACACTTTGATGAATGATCTAAGTAGGGCTAGAATACTCGATTCATCAAGTTCATAAAATTGCTGGAGCATTCGTCAATCCAAACGGCATTACGAAGAACTCGTAGTGCCCATACCTGGTTCTGAAGGCTGTCTTAGTTTTACTTTACTATGACCTCGAATTCTGACTTTTCTCACAATTCCCAATGTTAGAAATGGAGGTTCAAACTTAATCGTATCTTACTTTCCTTATACTATACCCGAAATTTTCATCGATATATTACATTAGCATTTATGCAGTTCAACCTAATAAATCTCAGCACCAAAAGTTACTGATCAACTTCTATGCTTGGTACTACACTCAAAAGTTAAACCTTATCTTAACCTCATAATAATATTGACCTACGATCCTTGAATCGAATCTTTACCTTACGACACCAAACTTACGTAACTTAGCTATTTACAAGTACATTCCAAATATAAAATTGTTGTTAATCTTAAATTTCGAGTAACATTAATCCATAAAACCCATAAATATACAATATCGATCTTTTGCTTAAATAATAAAACCTTCCTAGCATGAAGCACATGCTTAAACTATTTCCTTCCCAATTACATTATAGTTGAGGCCTAAGATACTTGGACCTTCCTCATTGGAACGAATGTCACACTTTGATGTATCCTCAATACTTAATTCATTATAACGTATAAAACTTAATAAGTTTCCCACTATTAACGATGGACTAACCCTAATAAATCAACTTCACTTATAATCCATAGAATTCTAGAATCCTCATATAAAGGTTTTAGATTTCTTATTAAAAAAAAAAATCTTAATATTCGTCCATTGGTGACCTATGTTGAATACAACAAATTCCCTTTTGTTTTTATTTCACCCAATATTCTCGTATGAACACCTCTTTCATAAACTTGAAGTTAAAACTTACACAACCCAAGTAGTCTTAGATAATCTAATTCCAGTACTCATATCCACTTAATCCTAAGTTTCTTAATGACTAACAAAGATTCCTCAAGACAGGGTACCTGATAGGGCCTCTTGCCCTGCCTATCGACCTCAATGTCCCTCTGGTCCTGCTCTGCCGCCAAAGCTCTCGACACAGCAACTGCATAAGTAGTAGGACCAGCAACTCTCACGACACGGCGCAATATCGGCCGCAACCCATCAATAAAATGCCTCAGCTTCTCCCGGGCATCATTCGCAATCAGGGGTACAAAGTGACACCCCCTCTCGAACTTCCTCACGAACTCAGCTACGCTGCTATCTCCCTGATGCAACGTCATGAACTCCCTGGTCAGTTGGGAGCGTACTTCCTCATTGAAGTTCTTGGAGTAAAAAACCTCCTTGAACCCATCCAAAGTCAGTGTTCGCAAGTTCACTGACATTGATGCGCTCTCCCTCCACAGTCTGGCGTCCCCTGTCAGTAGAAATGTGGCACACCTGACCCTGTATGCATCTTGCATATCCATAAACGCAAAGATCACCTCGATGGACTTAATCCATCCTTCTGCTATCATCGGGTGAGTAGTCCCCGAGAACTCATTCTGGTCCATACTCTTGAACCTCTCATAAACAGCCTCTGGCCTGGGCCTCGCCCCTGTATAAACTCCAGCATTGTTCTCCACAAACTGTGCGAAGAGTTGAGTCATACCTACAAGCATCTGTGCCTGCATATCTGACGGTGGGCGAGGAGGAGTGACCATATCCTTATCCTGAGTCTCTCTATTCTCACCACCAGACCCACGGGCAACCATACGTCTAAGAGGCATATTGTTCCAATATTTACCCAACACGTAAACCCAACATGCATGAACATAATATCTATATCATAAGATGCACGTAATTTGAGCTTAAAACATGTACATGCTGAAATCATGACTTGAAGCTTACTACATGAAAGAATATAAAACGTTAAAACTTAAAGACTTGAGGTGTGACTTCGTGAGCTTCTCGCAACTCACAGTAGGCATAACCCTTTACAAAAACACCGCTCTGATACCAACTGTGACGTACTGTATTTTTTAAACTACTTAAAATTTTGCGGAAAATAAAAAATTTCTTAAATAAATAAAATATTCCAAATTGCGATAAAAATAAACTGCTCGTCAAAAAATATTCAAATAAAAACATTTCAAACAAAGTTTTCAAAAAGTATTCGTTTAAACAACATAAAATAGTATCATAAAATCAGAGTATTTGAAACATACATAAAGTTCTTAAAACATATGCGGTCCTCGGGTTTAGCCTCTACGCAGTCCAAGCTAGCTCACTGGTCCCGACCTCTTGTCTCCTCATGCTCGTCCTCACCTGCATCGATCAAGCCTAGTGAGTCTAAAGACTCAACATGTATAAACTGAGAATAACAAATAATACGTAATAAAACCACATGCACTTTTAAAGTAGGACGTACATACTTAAACTTGAATGTACATACATAAACATAGACGTGTCATCGTATCATAAGAATTTTCATAAACATGCTTGCTTTATACATACTTGATCATACATAAGAATAATAATTTTGCATAGAGATATGCTTCAAAAAAAAGTGTCCCTAACATATAGCGTCTGATCAGACTAAACCACAGTACTGGGCTGGCAGGGATGTCCACTACCACATACAAAAGATCCCCGATCATACTTTACCGGGTGGATTGATCCCTGGTCATACTTTACCGCTTTCCGATCATGATCAAATCCGGTCATACTTTACCGGGGTGGAGAGGTCTTCGGCCACGTTCACCGACTTCCAAACCCGTTCATAATTGGTCACAAGACATTTAGCATACCACAAAAACATAAAATATTTTTCTTTTGCACGTCGAACATACTTAAAAATGTCGAGACTACAAGAACGCATTTTCATAAAATCTTAGTTTGAGCAGTCCCACAAAAACGATCATAACTACTTCATTTCTTATCCAAAAATTACAAATTTACTGTCAAAGTGAAGGTATCAAAAAGTTATACGTTTTATATGTTGAAAGTTTTTTAAGAAAATCGACCGAAAAGTCGTAATATTTAAAATGACAGCTAACACGGTTCTGCGTTCTAAAAAAATATCTTTCCTTGAGCAGTCACACGAAAAAGACCATATCTCACTTGTTTCTTGCCCAAAAATTACAGATTTACTGTGAAATCGAAGGTATCAAAAAGTTCTACGTTTTATATGTTGATAGTTGTTCCAAAAAGTTGACCAAAAATTCACAGTACGCGAAATGACAGCATACTCGTTTTTGAGATTTTGATCCAAAATCGTTTCAAATATTTTTGCTCAAACTTTTGCATAACATACACATTTTTTTCATAAAAATATAAATCAAAATAATTACTATGACAAGACGATGTAAAAACAAAAGAATATACATGCCTTTGTTCTTTAAAACTCACGATACGGCGAATAACGAAGAGACGCGGTGCGGGAAGCGATCCGGGCGACTTGAGGCACGATTTTTCTACTAAAATCAACGCGTGGTTGCTAAAATTTTGAAGGAGAAATGTGGAGATGGGCTGCTGAAGAAATAGCCTAAGAACCCTCCCAATTCTTTCCAAAAAGAAATGAAAGAGTGCAAGAGACGTGTGTGTGCAAATGCCAAGTGTGTGTATATATAGGTGCATGTGTGTGTGAGTAACGTTTGTCATGAATTAATGGGTTGGTGGGTTAGTGGGTTAGTGGGGAATTAAGGGATTAATTAATAATTAACTTGTTAATTAAGAATACTAACACAATATTAACCTTACTAAAAATCTCATAATTTAGAATAAAATACTCAAGTGATAAACTTTGAAATTTTAAATCTTAAAAATCACCTAATAATTAAATTAGACTTTAAAAATTATAAAAACTTAATAAATCATTTAATCGTCATTTTTCTTGGCTTTAAGTAAAATACCGCATTTTAAAATTGCATAAATTGTCGCCGGTCTCCTTTCCTCGAACCCGCCTCGAATATTCGCTTGAAACATAAAACTCTAGAAAATATTTTAACTTTCATAAATAAACATAAATAATTTAAAATAATGCAAATCGTAAGTCATGCACCGTTAAAAATCATTTTAAACTTAAATAAATAATTTAACAATTTGAATAATTGCATGGGTTTTACGTGTACTGATTTTGGGCTCTACAATTCCTCAATTGGTATCAGGATTACTGCCAAGATCTATATAAGTCCAAGAGGTCTTGGGTTCTAATCTTGGGAAGGTAAAAAATCCAGTGCTTGGGCTGGAGAAGTCCTATGAGTGACGGTGCGTGGGTATGGGCTGAGGCCCACGCTATGCCATGGCCCATGATCGTTACAATAAAAGGCACCTTTTTTGTAACGGTCACGGGCCATGGCATAGCATGGGCCTCGGCCCATACCCACGCACCGTCACTCATAGAACTTCTCCAGCCCAGGCACTGGAGCTTTTACCTTCTCAGGATTAGAATCCAAGACCTCCTGGACTTATATAGATCTTGGCAGCAATCCTGGTACCAATTGAGCTAGGCTCCGGCGACGGCGATGACGACTAGGGTTTCCAAAAGTGTTTTGGATTATCAAAGTGCCATGGGCTTTGAAGTTGTTGGGTCATTAGATGGCTAACATATTTGTGAAATTTAAATGGGCCAAAATATTTTTGGTGAAAAATGATTTTTTGGGCCCTTTAGTTTAAATTTACAAAATTTTTAAATATTTTCTCATGAAATAAATAATTGAAGTTGGACTTTAATTATTTATACTAAATGGTGATTTACAAGAAATTCGGTTATAAATAAATTAATTAGAAAGTAGACAATGGTGTATGTTTACTTTGTTAATTTAGTTTATAATCGTGGCAGTTAGTGATTAGATCAAGATATATAATATTGGATCAATTGATTTTTGTGATAATTAATTGATGGTGTATGATATGTGATATTATGCATGAAGGATGATCAAAAGCCCAAGCCTAATTTGCTAGGTGTATGCTAGGATATTTTGTGTTCAATGATTGTAATAATTATCAATTTACAAGTAGGCTTGGTTTATGGCCCGTTCCCACCCCATGAGATGTATTCCTATTTGCCTTGTATATTTAATTGTAAATATTAGTATAGTGGAAGATCAAGATGGGAAGATGGTGGCCTTGATGATTATGAAGATCGAAGACATGTAAATATTGGAGGCTTATTTAATAGTTGCAGAATATAATCTCATGCATTTCCCTAGGATTGGACCTAGGCCCATGTTTAGCTCACACGGACCATTAGTTTTGGGGCGATTGATCATCCTTGTTTAGTTTACTATTTATAATATATGCATGATATATTATAATTAATGAGTATGTGCTTTATTATTATGATAATAACAAAGTTTCATGAATCCGGCAAACATACGATCAAACATGGCGAGCTTTTAAATAAAAAAATTAATGATGAGACCTTTTAAAATTAAAAACCCTCATTTTGAATAAGATTCAAAATTAATATCAAGCCCGAAAAGGAGATTTATAAAGGTGTTTATAATTTCCATGTCTTCCATCGACAATTAGTGCATGATGAACACTACCCGTGTTCGAGGCTCGGCTCATATTATTGGGGGGCCCTGGACACCGGAAAGCTGTGACATCCATTGATATTGTGTTGTAAACTACGTGAAACTCCCATAATTTCGGCTCATATTATTGAGGGAACTCATGGCGACCGTCCATTAAGGTTCGACATCGATGGGTAAGGCTTGACACGTAAAGATGAACGACGTCATATTATTGGGTCCTAATCACACGTGAGACACACGTTTACGTAGCGGGTTGCCTGGAGATGCAATTGGAAACTACCTTTTAGGAATTATGATTGGATGATATTATTCGGGATCATAATTTTCTAATTGGACCTTCCGTACCTACTGAGGAAAGGAGTTTCCCGTTTTCACTAGAAGGTAGTGAAAGATGTCAAAACAGTGGGAGGAAATATTTATGAAGTAAAAGTCTATATTTTATATCTTACTAAATATTTTAAAATAGTCATTAACATTTATCTGTTTTACTTTTCAGTACAAATTTGACAATGTCTTTGATTCGCAATCCGCTATCTGCTATACTCGAAAAACACGTTTTAACTGGACCTAATTATCTCAATTGCCTAAGAAACCTGAAAATCGTCTTGAATTCGGAAAGGATAGCATATACACTGACTGAGTCGCCCCCTGTTGAGGCTCCGACTAGCTGCACTCCTGAGGAATTGCAGACTTGCAAGGATTGGTGTGACCATGACTTGCGATCGAAGTGTCATATGCAGGCTTCTATGAATGATGAACTGCAGAGACGTTTTGAGGATGCAAAGAGTGCTGCTGACATTCATTTGCATCTCAATGAGCTCTTTGGTGAGCAGACTTGACCTCTTAAGCATGCTACCATCAAGGAGATGATCACTTTGCGCATGCGAGATGGGGCCTCGGTCCATGAGCATGGCCTGAAAATGATTGGGCTTGTGGACAAGCTCGTTGTCATGGATCTTACGTCGCCTTCGGAGTTGACCACTGACGTGTTACTTTTGTCGCTGCCTAGCTCATTTGATCCTTTTGTGTTGAATTTTAACATGAACAAGCTGGAGCCTACCCTTGAGGAGTTGGTGAACATGCTTGTTACGTTTGAAGCTACCATCAAGAAAGCGAAGTCGGTTCTTTATGTGGGTTCTTCATCTGGTGCGAAGACTAGTCCACATGGGAAGGGAAAGAAGCGTTCTTTCCAACGTCTCAAGAAGAACGTGCCCTTGAAGAGGCAAGCTCCGAGTCCCGCTGTGGCAGTCACACCAGTTAACTGACAAGACCACTAATGTGTGTCATCACTGCAAGAAGCGTGGACATTGGAGGCGTAACTGCAGAGAATATCTTGCCCAGAATGGTTCTGGAAACGGTATGTTCTATATTGAAGTAAACATTTCAATTAACTCTACTTCTTGGGTATTGGATACCTGCTGTGGATCATATCTCTGTAAAGATTTGCAGGTGATGGGAAGAAGTAGAAGACTTAGGGAAGGTGAGAACTTCTTAAGGATAGGCAATGGAGCAAGAGTTGCTTCCAAGGACGTAGGAAATGTTTACTTGTTGTTGAACAATGATTTTAAGTTGATTTTAAGAAATGTTTTGTTTGTACCTGATATGGTGAAAAACATTGTTTCCATTCTATGCTTGATAAAGATAGATATTCTTGTTTATTTAGCAAAAAAGTTAGCAACATTTACAAAAATGAATGTTTGATTGGTACTGGAGAACTTGAAAATGATCTCTACAACTTAAAATTGAAAGATATTCCACCAAACAATGTCCAAGCAATAACAACAACAAACAAGCGAAAACAAGATACTCTAAATTCGACACAATTATGGCATGCTCGATTAGGACATATTTCCCTAAGAAGGATAAACAAGCTAGTGAGAGTGGGCATGTTTAAATTTTTTCCCTCCATATAAAAAATGACATTAATTAAAAATGACAGTATAACTAATCTAATATGTTTTTTTTTTATTTTACACATTATTAATTTTTAAAAGTGTCATTAGTAAGTATTTGTAACAACATTTAATTAAAAGTGTCTACAAAAAAGTGTCACAATAGCCATTTATTAATTGTTGTAGTGATTGGTGTTCCAAGAAATTATGTCTTTATACACATCACTTTTGAAAATCTTCCCGTCCGATTTTGCTTCTACACATAAAATAAAACATGTAGATAATTGAGTTGTTTGAATTGTGGTATTTTATTTTAACCATTTGACCAAGTAGTTTGAGAGATATGGTCAAAATAATAGAGCATGGTAAAACTGTCATTCCTTCGGTAACTTTATTTGTTGCTTAATTTGATCCCAATTGTGAGAAGATTTTTATCTCATACTTGTTACCAATATTGTAGATATTATCATCAACTTTCTACAGGTCCAAGAATCATCTCAATCCCATTTGCAACGGCAAAGTTATTCTTGTTTTATAGAACCTGTAAAAATAGTAAAAACTTATAATTACACAACTTCTTATTTTTTTTATACAATTTATTATAAAACATATAATATTTAAACATTTAATAAAACAAAATATTTAAATTTATATAAAATATTTAATTAATGTACAATTTTTTATGTTTATCACACCCCCAACCAGCTTATTGCTAATCCCTAACAATTTAAGCGTTAATAACAATACAAAACATATTGATTAATTTAAATAGAAATTTAATCGGAACTATCCAAGTGTTTAAATTAGATTTGAAAATTGTCAAAGTTATATCGAGATCATCATAATTATAATTTATGAAATAATCTGAGATGATCAATTCAAAGCTTATTTTCAGGTAATTAAATGTACATGGCCTTCAGAAATTCCTAGTAAAAGTCTCAACTCCATATCCTCACAGGTTAATAAATGTTTCAATTATGGGAACGATTTCTCTCATGGAGTTGGAATACAGATAAAAGCTCATGAAAATGGTTTACAGAATGCAGACAGATAAACGAGCAAGATTAATCAAAAGATAGGAAATCCATTGATTCAAAATCTAGTTATTCTTATTATATATATAAATATATTTTCCTGATCTTTTTTTGAGATTTTTTTTATTTCCTTTCATAACATCATAGAATCAGACAAAGTTTATGCTCATTGACCACATATTTATTTAATTTGTACAATATATTTCTCTTTTTCTATTTTTTCTTCTTTGTTTCTTTCTTTTTTTTATGAGAGATAAATGGGTCGTAGCATATAACTTTGAAATTACATAGATCGTCAACATTTCTTTTTTTTCCTTTTTTTCTTTTTTTCAGGAAATATCAATTTTTTTTCAAAATAAGAACTCAAGATCTAAACAATAGATAGCATCTCTTATGATCAATAAAAGCTCGAAAGCTGTTTTCTCAATCCTCTCCACTCACTCACAAAATATGTGTGAGTTTAAAACTTTAAGCACTCTTATAAGGTATATCTTGGGCCATATACTGTATTACCTGATTTTATCACAATGGTTAATCACTAAAAAAGATTTCATAAATCATATTTTTATAGTGATCGGAATATAAAAATTGAANCACCTGGAATTTTATTGAAGATAACAAACTGAAAGAAACGCAAACCAATCCACGACTTTTGAATCAATGATCCAACTTTCTTTTCTTACTGTGATTGCGACCAATTGATCTTTGCTATCATCGGATCAGGCTTATGAACAAAACCTTCCAAATCATCAATTATTTGGTCGACAGTTGAAGCAGAAATGAGCATCCGTCGTAAATTTTCTGAAATGAAACTCTGTTCTACAACTTTATCAAGAAATGTCAACAATTTGTCATAATAATAATTGATATTCAATAAGCCCACAGGTTTATTATCGATATTAATTTGTGCCCAATAAACAGTGTGAAAAATTTCTTCCAATGTACCAAAACCACCTGGTAATGCGATACAAGCATCGGAATTTTCAATCATTTTTGTGATTCTTTCATACATAGAAGAAACTTTTAATTCCTCCCCAATCGTAACACCTGTAATATTTCCTTAAGCTAAAGCTGTAGGAATAATACCCAAAACCTAACTTCTTCCAAGATGTGCAGATGTTGAAACAGATCCCATTTGTCACGTCCCGTGTCCGAAACGTTGGTGACATTCGGCATTGTTTAATAAATACTTGAAAACAATTAAGCCTTGTATCAAAACAATATTGTCTTTTTCATAAAACAATATTGTCTTTACAATGACAATGAAATGAAATTACATCAGAGTTTCAGAAGCGGAAACAAAAGGAAAGTAAAAATCTTGAGTCTTCGTCTCGATCATCGATTCACCAACCCCAGAAAGCTTCTTGCTCTTCCTCATTGATTTGCTCTTCATTTTTATCTGAAATTTGTAAGGGGTGAGTGTTTTGAGAAACATTCAGCAAGTGGAGGGTGGATCAATTTTCAAAGGTACATATAGAACTTAGTTACCTTAAAACATCTTTTTAACACATTCAAAACGTATTACCTTTAACTTATCATAACAGAAATGAATCAAATATGAGACAGAAACTAACAGCTGATTCAGAGCATTTCAGAAGCGGATCAGAGAAATTCAGAACATACACAACACTATTACTCATCTCATTTCCATGGTCAAATTGTCCCCAATATGTTAGTCCTCTAAGGGGTGAGGCCAGAACACGATTTTATACCCACCGATGGGGGCCACCACAGAATTACAATTCTCGTCCCATTTCAAATTCGAATCGTAACAGTGCAACACATAATTCAGAGTTTACCAGACAGAACGCATCATAATTTTCAGATATCAGAGTTTCAAACGGATTCAGCGGAATCAAAGAATTTCGAAATATAGAAGAAAACATATAATCGATCGAAATTTTAAACAGAACAGACTGTCATTTTCGAATTAAAAGGACACACATACATGCATGCCATAACTTATATATTCAAGTTTTAATAATACAAACGAATATACATATCAAAAACCCACTTACTGAATTTGTAGTATTCTTGTACAAAGCTTCCTCTCGAAAATCGAGCAGCACTTCGACGTAACCTCAACAAATGCTGTCTTCGATTGAGCAGCACTTCGACATAGGATTTCAGTATTGACAGCATGAAATTTCCTTCCTCTTCCTTGCTTAGCTTGGCCGAAATTTTGGAGGGGTTTGTGTAGGGGTGAGGGCCGAATTTTTTAGTGTCTTTCTTGGAGCATTTTTCCTTCCTTTGATGTGGTATTTATAGGCCAAAGATAGTCCCTTCACCTAGCCCTTGGCCGATTTCTTGGTCTCCAAGAATGGAGTAATGGTGATCATAATGGTGGTCAAAGATATGCCAAGCACCAAGAGTCATTCCTTGCACCATAAATGTGTCATGGTCTCCCCCCCCCCCCCTTAGCTCCTACATGGATTATCTCAAAGGTCATTTCCTGCATAATAAGTTTGTCCAATTCATTGGATCATCTTTTAGCTCCCTTTTTGGTCTTGCTAGGACAAGATTGGTTGAGCATCTTTGAGCTGAAAGATCGAGTCCTTGAGCTGGATTTTACTCCTCCAGTGATAACTCTTCAGCGGATGCGATTACTTGCAGCTTGGCCTCCCGTTGAGTTAGTCTCCGAGCTTTGAAGCTACTTCCTCGAGTTAAGTTAGCTGAAATCTAAGTTCATATTTAAGTTCTATAGTTAGAATGACAGTTGTTGAGCTTAGATTAAGCTAAATTTTAAGTTTGTATTTCTTAGGTGATTCGCTTTGGATCGGAAATTCCGGGTTCTCACATCCCTCCCTCCTTATTGAAAGATTCATCCCCGAAACTTGGATCAGCTTGAGCTTTTGAATAAATGAGGATATTGAGAGCGCATTTTCTCTTCGATTTCCCAAGTGGCCTCCCTTTCGGTATGATTTGACCACTGCACTTTGACATATGGGATTGTCCGGTGCCTCAACACTTGGTCTTTTGTGTCCACTATTTGGATAGGGACTTCTTCATATTTGAGTTCTTCATTGAGGTGTCCTTCAATCATCAGTGGTGCAACTTTGAGTACATGACTAGGGTCTGAGACATATTTTCTCAGTTGTGAGATGTGGAAAATGTTGTGAATCCTGGACATATCAGGCGGCAAAGCCAGACGGTAGGCTAAGGTTCCCACCGTTTCCAATATCTCGAACGGTCCCACATATATCGGGTTTAACTTTCTGGATTTACTGAATCGAACCACTCCTTTCATAGGAGAGACCTTGACATAAACCTTTTCACCGATCTCCAATTCCAACGGTCTCCTCTTCAAATCTGTCCAGCTCTTTTGTCTATCTTGGGCTGGCTTGAGTCTTTCATTGATTATGGCTACTTTTTCAATGGTTAATTGAACAAGCTCTGGTCCATTAACAGCCTTTTCTCCGACTTCAACCCAGTATAGAGGCGATCTACATTTTCGGCCATACAATGCCTCATACGAAGCCATTTCAATGCTACTGTGATAGCTGTTGTTATAGGCGAATTCTATCAGGGATAACTGTTCACTCCAGTTTTCAGGAAAATCCAGAGCACATGCCCTCAGCATGTCCTCGAGGGTTTGAATTATTCTCTCGGTTTGGCCTTCAGTTTGTGGATGATAGGCCGTGCTGAGAGTAACCTTAGTTCCCATAGCCTTCTAAAAACTTTTCCAAAATTTTGATACAAATCTTGGATCTCTGTCAGACAGTATACTTACTGGGACTCCGTGTAGTCTCACTATGTTGTCCATATACAAGGTAGCTAGTTTATCCAGGTTGTAATTCATCCGCACCTGCAAGAAATGTGCAGACTTGGTCAATCTATTAATGACTACCCAGATCCCATCGTGCCTTTGCCTTGATTTTGTTAGCCCTACTACGAAATCCACGGAAATGTTATCCCATTTCCACTCCGGTATTTCCAATGGCTGTAAAAGTCCTCCAGGCCGTTGATGTTCCGCCTTGACTTGTTGACAGGTTAGACACTTTGAAACAAAGACAGCCACGTCTTTCATCATTCCATTCCACCAGTAATTATTCTTCAAATCCCGGTACATTTTGGTGCTTCCCGGATGTACTGACAATCTTGATTTATGTGCCTCCGCCATTACTTCTTCACGGATCCCATCGATGTCTGGCACATACAACCATCCTTTCATCCAAAGTATACCATTTTCATCGATATGAAATTCTAGAATCTTTCCTTCTTGAATTTGTTCTTTAATTTTGAGGATAGAGGAATCTTGACTTTGCTTTAATTTGATGGTCTCTCGGAGGCTTGGTTGTACTGATATTGAAGATAAACTTACTTTCCCAAGGTTCCTTTGGCTCAACGCATCTGCCACCTTATTTGCCTTACTTGGATGGTAATTGATTGACAAATCATAATCCTTTAGTAGTTCCATCCACCTCTTTTGCCTCATGTTTAATTCCTTTTGGGTGAAAATGTACTTGAGGCTCTGGTGATCAGTATACACTTCGCATTTTACTCCATAAAGGTAGTGCCTCCAGATTTTGAGCGCAAATACCACTGCGGGTAACTCCAGATCATGAGTGGGGTAATTCTGCTCATACGGTTTTAATTGCCATGAGGCATAAGCAATTACCTGACCTTCTTGCATAGGCACACACCCTAATCCTCCCTTTGAAGCATCACTGTATATAGTGAAATTCTTACCATCCTCGTGAAGAATTAGTGCTGGTGTGGATGCGAGTTTTGTCTTCAGGTTTCAAAACTTGTTTCACATGCTTCATTCCAAATGAATTTCGAGTTCTTCTGAGTAAGTTTGGTAAGAGGAATGGCTATCGACGAAAATCCTTCAACAAATTTTTTATAGTAGCCAGCTAAACCAAGAAAACTTCTTACTTCGGTTACTGTTTTAGGTTGTGGTCAATCCTTGATTGCCTCTACTTTCTTAGGGTCCACGGATACCCCTAATTCTGAGATTATATGGCCTAAGAACGCCACACTTTTCAGCTAGAATTCACACTTCTTGAATTTGGCATAGAGTTCCTTTTCTCGCAGTGTTTCTAAAGTGAGACGCAGATGTTCTCCATGTTATTCCTCACTTGGTGAGTATACCAAGATATCATCTATAAAAACGACCACAAACTTGTCAAGATATGGTTTGAATACTCGGTTCATAAGATCCATGAATGCTGCAGGAGCATTTGTTAGTCCAAAAGGCCTTACCGTGAATTCGTAATGTCCATATCTTGTCCTGAAAGTAGTCTTAGGTATATCTCTGCTTTGATCTTTAACTGATGATAACCTGATCTTAGATCAAGCTTTGAGAACACTTTGGCTCCTTTTAGCTGATCGAAAAGATCATCTATTCTCGGGAGGGGGTACTTATTCTCTATGGTGATCTTGTTCAACTCCTTATAGTCAATGCATAGCCTCATGTTTCCGTCCTTTTTCTTTACGCATCACAATCAAATAAAGCATATGCAGGTATTTCATTGAATAAAATAGTACCTGCCACTACTTCATTGGTGTTATCAGCTTCCTCCTGGGTTATTGCATACACCCGAGCATTAGTTTTGTTTTCCTTTGGTTTGCTAAGTCCCGTCCCTTTGTCTTTGTTGTCTTGAAAATCTTTAATTCTATGACCCACTTTTCCACATTTGAAACAAGCACGTGTATTCCGATAACATTCCCCAATGTGCTTTTGTCGACATGTATCGCACCACTTTCCTTCTGCATTGCCAGCACCGTTAAAGGTTCCTCTTGAAGGGCCACTTGAATAGTTTGGATTTTTGAATTTTGGACCACTTTGAGCAGATTGACTGGCCAACAGTCTCTTGTGCTTGTTCTCTTCTTCGTGGCGTTTGATATCCGTCTCCGCGCTCATTGTCGCGCCCATCAAATCTGCGAAATTGTTTGGCTTGAATACCGCCAAAGCCGATTGAATCCGGCTGTTCAGTCCCTTCTTAAAGAGATGCATTTTCAACGTTTCATCAGACATGATTGTTGGAACATAGGTTCCCAGATCGTTGAACCTTGAAGTGTACCCCATTACTGTCATGTCTGGTGTCTGTTTGAAGTTTCCAAATTCTCCCAACTTTTGCAAAAGAAACTCTACTGGGTAATATTGTTTCAAAAATTCTCTTCTGAAAGTCTGCCATGTGATCTGTTCCTCTTCAGCCAGAGATGATGACACAGTTTCCCACCATTTTCTTGCTCGATCCTCCAAAAATGGTGTCACAACCTCCACCTTCAATCCTTCTGGTACTTCCAGTAGGTGTAGTTGTGATTTGACATTCTTGAGCCAGTTATGGCTGACCTCCGAGTCCGGGTTCCCATCGAAAGTTGGAACTCAATTTCTCCTGAGAGATTCATAATGGTATTTAATTCCACGCGGTTGTGGTTCCGGTGGCCGCTGGATGGCGTTGGCAAGGGGATTCACGATTCTTTGTAATGTGGCGGCTACAATGGTAGCTATTGTCATCATATCTTCCTGACTGAGATTTACCCTTGGGGGATTCTCATCCTCGTTTTGGTCAACTTTGCGGGGATTTCAATTATTTTTGGGTGGTCTACCTGTCATTTCCTATAAACATATATATTTATTAATTTGTTTGCCACAATGTATAATCAAAATAATTTCAATAAATTTTGAAATTCATACAATCAATTGTTTCAAAACAAATGATTAGTCAAATAGTTCTAGATACAATCGATGCCTAATCTAGAGCTCTCTCTAATCGTCTACCACTTCGCCATCCCCTACTGCTTCATCAATTTCCTCCTCCATAGGGTTTGCTTCTTGGTTAGCTTCGAGTTCTTCTATGAGCTTCTCCATATTGATCATGTTATTCTGTAGTTGATCAATATGATTTTGCAACTGTGTGTTGTGGTGGTCAAGGTTGTTCACTTGATCTTGAGGTCGTTGTATTGTTGATTGATTTACTTTCTCATTGATTTATTGTTCTTCGATCCGTTCCTCAAGACGACGTTGTGTTTTTAGAAGGCTATCATCCCGGATTTGGAGTGTAAGAATCCTATCCCGCGCTTTGTTCAACTCTCTTTTTGTGATATCGTGTTGACGTTCTGACTCTAGGTGATAGGCCGCATAGTGTCTAACGTCTTCACGCAATCTTTTCTCCTCCTCTCTTGCCTCACGAAGATCCTCCATCATGCATACATTATTCCCATCCAACTGGTAGTTATCCCTCTCGAGTTTTTCATTTTTTTATTTCAATATTTTAATCTCTGTCTCCTTTTCCCGAAGTTGTTTTTGAAGTTCATTTATAATGCTTTGAAGTGTTGGTTTACTATAAAAAAACATTCTTATTGATAAGATACTCATCTAATTTTAAATGTGCAAAAATTTAAAGATAATAGAATTTTTATTTAGAAAGAAGTTGATACACTTAATAATTTTTCAATCATATTTTCATTACAATCCCGATACTTATATTACAATCCTGATACTAATCTAATCTATTATCTCTCTTCCGTCAATGTCGCTGTCACTGTCGTCATCGGCAACCTCCATCGGTGCTTCCTCCTCTTCCTCCATATTTTCTATTACCAGGTGCAAGTAGTTGTTCTGATCCTGAAGCCAGTCCATAGTGCCGTGGAGCTTCGAAATGTACCGCTCTTGCTTGGCGCTGAACTCCTCCTGACGCTTACGAGCCTGAGCAGCACGTCCTTGCTCTGTCTCGACCCTCTTCAGCAAATCCTTTTTCAGTGAAGTCAGACGCGCAATGCGAGCCAAATCAGTCGGTATCTGTAGAAGTTGGCTCTCAGCCAAGTCCAAATGATGACTAAGTCGATGTACGTCGGCCTCGATTTCGTGCCTAATCTCGCTAAGCTCCTGCTTCTCCAACCTTTCCCTAGCCAGTTGCGCCTTCAAAGTCGCAATCTCCCTAGCCTGATTATCTATCGTGAGCTGGCGCATCCGAAGGCCAGCCTGAGCGTGAGTACGTGGAGCAGTCATTTTCTAGGATCAAATCGAGGCAAAATATCAGAATCATATAAAAGATAGAAAGGCACAAATAATAGAACAAAGTTGACTTGGAATCTTCGACATGGGAAATTTTTCGGAGTGGTTGAAGGAGGTAGAATTCAAATTTCTCGGAAGAAAATTTTAGAGACAATGATGAAGGTTCGTTTCAAATAGGGATGCACTAGGCTTTTGACAAAATCCCTGCGGGATGATGAACCTGGCGGCTTTGATACCACTTAAATGTCATGCCCCGTGTCCGAAGCGTCGGTGACATTCGACATTGTTTAACAATTACTTGAAAACAATTAAGCCTTGTATCAAAACAAACCAGTCTATTTCATAAAACAATATTGTCTTTACAATGACAATGAAATGAAATTACATCAGAGGTTCAGAAGCGGAAACAAAAGGAAAGTAAAAATCTTGAGTCTTCGTCTCGATCATCGATTCACCAACCCCAGAAAGCTTCTTGCTCTTCCTCATTGATTTGCTCTTCATTTTTATCTGAAATTTGTAAAGGGTGAGTGTTTTGGGAAACACTCAGCAAGTGAGGGGTCGATCGATTTCAAAGGTACATATAGAACTTAGTTGCCTTAAAACATCTTTTTAACACTTTCAAAACGTATTATTTTTAACTTATCAAAACAGAAACGAATCAAATATGAGACAGAAACTAACAGCTGATTCAGAGCATTTCAGAAGCGGATCAGAGCAATTCAGAACAGACACAACACTGTTACTCATCTCATTTCCATGGTCAAATTGTCCCCAATATGTTATTCTTCTAAGGGGTGAGGCCAGAACACAGTTTTATACCCACCGAGGGGGGCCAGACAGAACATGGTTTTATACCCACCAATGGGGGCCAGGCAGAATTACAATTCTCGTCCCATTTCAATTTCGAATCGTAACAGTGCAACACAGAATTTAGAGTTTACGAGACAGAACGTATCATAATTTTCAGATATCAGAGTTTCAAACCGATTCAGCGGAATCAAAGAATTTCGAAACATAGAAGAAAACGTATAATCGATCGAAATTTTAAACAGAACAGACTGTCATTTTCGAATTAAAGGGACACACATACATGCATGCCAACTTATATATTCAAGTTTTAATAATACAAATGAATATACATATCAAAAACCCACTTACTGAATTTGCAGTATTCTTGTACAAAGCTTCCTCTCGAAAATCGAGCAACAATTCGACGTAACCTCACCAAATGCTGTCTTCGATTGAGCAGCACTTCGACGTAGGATTTCAGTACTTGACAGCACGAAATTTCCTTCCTCTTCCTTGTTTAGCTTGGCCGAAATTTTTGAGGGGTTTGTGTAGGGGTGAGGGCCGAATTTTTTAGTGTCTTTCTTGGAGCATTTTTCCTTCCCTTTGATGTGGTATTTATAGGCCAAAGATATCCCTTCACCTAGCCCTTGGCCGATTTCTTGGTCTCCAAGAATGGATTAATGGTGATCATAATGGTGGTCAAAGATATGCCAAGCACCAAGAGTCATTCCTTGCACCATAAATGTGTCCTGGTCTCCTAGCTCCTCCCTTAGCTCCTACATGGATTATCTCAAAGGTCATTTCCTGCATAATAAGTTTGTCCAATTCCTTGGCTCATCTTTTAGCTCCCTTTTTGGTCTTGTTAGGACAAGCTTGGTTGAGCTTCTTCGAACTAAAAGATCGAGTCCTTGAGCTGGGGTTTTACTCCTCCAGTGATAACTCTTTGATGGATGCAATTACTTGCAGCTTGGCCTCCCGTTGAGTTAGTCTCCGAGCTTTGAAGCTACTTCCTGGAGTTAAGTTAGCTGAAATCTAAGTTTATATTTAAGTTCTATAGTTAGAATAAAAGTTGTTGAGCTTAGATTAAGCTAAATTTTAAGTTTATATTTCTTACGTGATTCGCTTTGGATCGGAAATTCCGAGTTCTCACACCATTAACCCAATATTACCTCTCTTTTATACCAAGTGAATTTTTCTCTCAACCAATATCTTCCCAAGATTATTCGCTGCTTCTACAAACACTTGATTTTTTCCAGGACTCGACCCACGAAATACACAAATTTTTTTCAATGTTTGTGCAGAGGATCCAGCCATTTTTATAACTTTCTTATTTTTGTCAGCGAAAATAAAGGGAAAGATGAGAGATTTTATAGGGGTAATATGTTATAAGGACAAAACTATGGGTTACAGTTGTAAAAAGAATAAACAGTATAAAAAAATAATGACACACATGCATATAAACAGTAGTGTGATTGTGGCTCACAATTTTCCTCTGGTTTTACGTCCAGAAACGGCTTCAACGCCTTCTATGAGTCGAGGATATGATTCCCATCCAATTTTCTTATAAATTGACAAACACGGTCTTTTTTAGTCAGATTCCCAAGACTATTACGATGACGCTCATCTTGGAATAGTTTCCATAAACGGAGAAGTTCAATATGCACGTGTCCACTAGAATGCATCTCAAGAGTCAATAAGATGTTATCTGAAGACTCCTTACTCAGCCCATTCTTAATGAAACCATTTTTATCTTCTCTGTTATTGGAAACATATCCCAAAGATCTGCATCGTTTGTGACAAGTCCATCTTGCACACTTATGACAAACCCCTAAACTTTTGGCCCTTCGTTTTTTTGCATAAGTACTTTTCCTAATCTAGGCAAATACCGAATGAGCAATGATTGTGGAACTTCTCCTCCTAATCGGACCTTAGCTTCTATTACAAGACGAATATCTTCTGGAATTCTTTTTCACATTAGCAATCTCAATCTTTCACACCTACCTGCATAAACTTTTCTTAGAACATTTTCAGAAACAGAGGGAAAATATTTACAAATTTTTGAAAGAATTTCATCCATTTTGAAAAGAAAAAAAATGATTTTTTTTAATTTTTGTATCAGCAATTGTGGGAAACTGATTAAACCGACTATGAGAGCCACGGAGTACCGTTATCCGCCATTTAACTGGGAAAATAAAAATATTAAAGAAACTTGGAGTAAAAACAAACAAAATTAATTGCAATACAAAAAATAAAGGATCGGAAAGGGAAATAAACTCTTCTTTAAAGATTTCATTTTCTAAAAATGGTTTAAGACTTTGTCCATTTACTTTAAAAACATCACCATTTTTAAGATTTTCAATATCTATAGTTTTATAAGGATACATATGTTTTACAACATATGGACCTGTCAATCTTGATCGTAATTTTCTTGGGAATATGTGAAGTTGAGAATTATAAAGCAAAATTTTTTTACCCATCTCAAATGATTTTCGAAGAATTGTTCTATCATGAAACGATTTGATTTTTGCTTTATAAATCTTTGCATTTTATATGCGCAATTTCTGAGTTCATCAAGTTCGTTAAGTTGCAATTTACGCAATTTTCTAGTCTCATCCATGCTTGAATTAAAAATTTTGATCGCCCAATAAGCTTTATGTTCCAATTCCACAGACAAATGACAATGTTTTCCGTAAACCAACCTACAAGGAGACATATTCAATGATGTTTTAATAGCTGTTCGATATACCCAAAGTGCATCATTAAGTCGCGGAGACCAATCTTTTCTATTTGGGTTAACAGTTTTTTCCAAGATTTGCTTTATCTCCCTATTAGCTAATGCAACTTGTCCATTTGTTTGAGGATGATAATGAGTAGTTACTTTGTGAGTAATACCATATTTTTTCATTAATGAATCAAATGTTTATTAACAAAGTAAGTTCCCCATCACTTATCATGGCTCGAGGAATTCCAAATCTACTAAAAATATTTTCTTTCAAAAATTTGATGACAATTTTATGATCATTTGTTCGACATGGAATTGTATCTATCAATTTGGAAACATAATCAACTGCAACTAAAATATACAAGTATCCAAACGACTGTGGAAAAGTTCCCATAAAATCAATTCCCCAACAATCAAAGATTTCAATTTCAATGATAGGATTCAAAGGCATCATGTTTCTTTTTGAAATCGCACCCAATTTTTGACAATTTTCACAGATCTTGCAGATTTCGTGGGTGTCTTTAAATAAAGTGGGCCAATAAAATCCACACAGCAAGATTTTTGCATCCGTTTTCTTTGAAGAAAAATGTCCTCCGCATGCTTCCGAATGACAAAATTTAATGACACTACTTACCTTATTATCAGGTATGAAACGTCGAAAAATTTGATCTGGAAAATACTTGAATAGATACGGATCATCCCAATAAAAGTTTTTTACCTCATTCAAAAATTTTCTTTTATCTTGGGAACTCCATTGCGGTGGCATTTTTCCTGTCACAAGAAAATTTATTATGTTAGCAAACCAAGGTATAGTAGTAACTGAGAATAGATGTTCATTAGGAAAATAATCATCAATTGGTGCCATTTCACAATAGAATAGTAGTGGCGTTGCATTTGGTTTGGTTAACAAATATCTAATAGCAGAATGATCAGTAAACACCATAGTCGTTGATCCAATCAAATAAGAAAGAAATTTATTTAATGCAAATATTACAGCAAATAGTTCTTTTTCAGTTGTGGAGTAATTCATTTGAGCATTGTTTAAAGTTCTACTTGCAAAATATATCACATAAGGCTTGCCGTTTCTTCTTTGACCCAATACTGCATCGACGGCATAATCACTCGCGTCGCACATGATTTCAAATGGTAAAGACCAATCAGGAGGTTGCATGATAGGAGCTGATGTTAAATGTCGAATGATTTTATCAAAAGCATTTTGACATTCTTGAGTCCACTCAAATGCATTGTCTTTTGTTAAGAGGTTACAAATGGGTTTAGAGATTAAACTAAAGTCCTTTATAAACCTGTCACACCTCGAGTCCGAAGCATCGGTGACATCCGGCATTGTTTAACAATTACATTGAAAACAATAAAGCCTCGTATCAAATCAAACCAGTCTTTTTCATAATTAGAATATTGTCTTACAATGACAAAAGAATAAACTTTTACACCAGAGTTTGCAGAAACTAGAAAATAGTACAATTTCTTGATTTCTCGAATTCTGATCACCATCCCCAAAACGCTTCTTGCTCTTCCTCGTTCACTTGTTCTTCATTTTTATCTGAAATTTGTAAGGGGTGAGTGTTTTGGGAAAACACTCAGCAAGTACGAATTCCTCCTTCTTCTTCCTTGAGTATCGGCCGATAGCTATTTAGGGAGAGGAGGACCGAAATTTTTGTGATGCTTTGTAGGATGATTTTTCATTCACTTGAGTTGGTATTTATAGAAAAAAAAAGTCCTTCCACCTAGCCTTGGCCGATTTCTTGGCTTCAAAGAATGAAGTTATTATGTTCATTATGGTGGTCAAAGGATATCCAAGCATCAAGAGTCATTCTTTGCATATTAAAGATGTCCTAGCCCTTAGCTCCTCCCGCAGCTCTTTCATGTGTTAACGCAAAGGTTATTTCCTGCACATTTAATTTGTCCAAACTCTTGGCTCAACTTATAGCTCCCTTTTGGGTCTTGTTAGGACAAGCTTGGTTGAACTACTTTGAGCTGACAGCTCGAGTCCTTGAGCTGGGGTTTTACTCCTCCCGGGACAATACTTTGATGGATGCGATTACTTGTAGCTTGGCCTCCTGTTGAGTTAATCTCCGAGCTTTGAAGCTATTTCTTCGAGTTAAGTTAGCTGAAATCTAAGTTAATATTCAAGTTATCTAGTTGGAACGAAAATTTTAGAGCTTAGTTGGAGTTAAACTTCAAGTTCGTATTACTTACTTGATTCGCCTTGGATCGTAAAATCTTGGGTTCTCACAAAGCCTCCTATAAAATCCAGCATGTCCCAAAAATGAGGGAATTTCTTTAATTGTTTTTGGAGGGGGTAAATTGGCAATGACATCAACTTTTGCTTTATCAACTTCAATTTCATGATATGACACGACATGTACCAAAACAATTCCAGAAGTAATCATGTAATGACATTTTTTCCAATTTAAAATAAGACATTTTTCCTCGTATCTTTTTAAAACTTTTTCCAAATTTTCAAGATAATTATCAAATGTATTCCCAAAAACAATTAAATCATCCATGAAAATTTCCAAACAATTTTCAACCATGTTGCAAAAAATGCTTAGCATACATCTTTGAAATGTTGACGGGGCATTGCATAAACCAAATGACATCCTTCTAAATGCAAATGTTCCAAAAAGACATGTGAATGTAGTTTTTTATTCATCTTCGAGTGTAATGGGAATTTTATAATAGCCTGAATATCCGTCAAGAAAACAGTAGTAGGAATGACCTGCTACTCTTTCTAAAATTTGATCCAAAAATGGTAATGGGAAATTATCTTTTCTAGTGGCGTCATTTAATTTTCTATAATCAATACACATCCGCCAACTATATGGGACTCGACTTGTTAACAATTCACCTTTTACATTTTTTATCACTGTGATGCCAGATTTTTTTGGAACTACTAGCGTTGGACTTACACACTTACTATCAGAAATAGGATAGATAATTCCAACATCAAGTAGTTTGAGAACTTCAGTTTTCACAACATCTTGCATGTGTGGATTTAATCTCCTTTGTGGTTGTTGAGATGTTTTTGCATTTTCTTCTAAGTGAATTTTGTGAGTGCAAATTAGTGTATTAATGCCCTTGAGATCTTTTAGTGTCCAACCAATTGCATTTTTATGTCTTTTAAGCATATCAACTAATTTACCTTCTTGATCACTGGCTAGTTTGGAAGAAATTACCACCGGATATGTTTCATCTTCACCAAGAAATTCATACTTCAATTCTACTGGAAAAGGTTTTAACTCCAATATG
The DNA here is from genome assembly GCF_012295235.1 of Primulina huaijiensis. Classification (NCBI taxonomy): domain Eukaryota; kingdom Viridiplantae; phylum Streptophyta; class Magnoliopsida; order Lamiales; family Gesneriaceae; genus Primulina; species Primulina huaijiensis. The sequence goes on along the minus strand of NC_133314.1, from coordinate 11,915,491 downwards.
GGTGGTTCGTCTTTGTTCTCATATTTTGCCTCAAATTCTTTCTCTGATGCTAGTAACGAGTGATACCTAATAAAATCATCAAGATTAATTTCAATATTTTCTTTAACAATATCAATTGAACTAATATCTAATTGATCACGAGTACTCCCTTCTTGAATGTTTTCTTCCACAAGAGTTTCAATAAGATTTTCATCTTCACTTTCGTCTCCTTTGTCATGTGGTTGCTTACAAAGATTAAAAACATTAAGCTCCAAGGTCATGTTACCAAATGACAACTTCATTATTACATTCCTGCAATTTATTAGAGCATTAGAGGTTGCAAAAAATGGACAACCCAAAATTACAGGAATTACATTACAAGCTTCGATAGGTTGTGTATCTAAAACTATGAAATCGACAGGATATACAAAGTTATCAACTTGGACCAACACGTCTTCTACCATACATCTTGGCACTATAACAGATCTATCGGCAAGTAAAAGTGTTACCGAAGTAGGTTTTAACTCGCCTAGATCGAGTTCTTGATAAACTGAATATGGAAGTAAATTCACACTAGCTCCAAGATCAAGCAAGGCTTTTTTAATCTTTCGTTCTCTAATAATACATGAAATAGTAGGACAATCAAGGTCTTTATATTTCAAAGTATTATTATTTTGAATTATTGCACTTACTTGTTCGGCCAAATATGCTTTCTTTTTCACAATCAATTTTCTTTTCACAGTGCACAAGTCTTTCAAAAATTTGGCATATTATGGTATCTGCTTTATTGCATCTAATAAAGGAATATTAATTTTTAGTTGTTTAAAAATATCATATATATCAGAATTCAATTGATTTTTTTGTATTTTTCAATGCATGAGGAAATGGTGGTGACACTGTCTGTTGATCCTCCTCTTCGCAAGTTATGGGTTCCACTTCCATACCCTTTGAAGTTGATTTATCATCATCTTGACAAGGTTCAAGAATGGATTTTTCCACAACCTTACCACTGCGAAGGGTAATAACAGATTTTACCTAATCCATCGGTTGAGTTCCAGAAGTTCCAGTTTGTGAATGATGATCCTTGGGATTAGGCTGTGGTTGTGAAGGAAACTTAACTTTTTCATGAACATTAAGTGCAGATGCAAATTTAGCAAGAGTATCTTTCAAATCTGTCATGGTTTGAGCAGTTTGAGTATTGATAGACTCTTGCTTTGCAATGAAAGAATTCAATATATCTTCTAAGTTCCTTTTAGATGGAGGAACATAAGATGCATAATTTTGAAAATTTTGTTGATTTTGGAAATGTGATTGTGAAAATTGTGCAGCATTATCATTCCTCCAACTAAAATTTGGATGATTTCGCCAACCTGGATTGTAATTTTGAGAAAATGGTTCAAAATTTGGTCTTTTGAAATTGTTCAAAATATTGGCTTGTTCATGGAGACATTCTTTAAAAGGGGGAAAAGTGGGACAATCTTTTGTAGAATGATCACTTGTATCACAGATGTGACACGCAATTTCTTGAACAGATTTTAATTTACCGTTCTTTTTCAATTCAAGTGCTTCAACTTTTCTTGCCAAAGAAGTAAATCTAGCTTTGAGATCATGTTCATCCTTGAAAGTGTACATACCTCCACCTGATGTGGGAGATTGGATCTTGTTTGATGGTTCGATTGTACCTATAGTGTCCCAATTTTGAGCATTTTCAGCTAATGAATCGAGATACTCAATTGCCTCGTTTGGATCTTTATCTTCAAATGTTCCATTACACATAAATTCAACCATTTGCCTATCTTTAGGTGTTAAGCCTTCATAAAATTGAGAAACGACTTTCCAAATTTCAAAACTATGATGTGTACAAAGATTAAACAATTCTTTATATCTATCCCAACACTGATAAAAAGTTTCTCCTTGTTTTTGAGTGAAAGTGTTGATTTGTCTTTTGAAAGAATTTGTTCTATGAGATGGAAAAAACTTTTTCAAAATTTTTTTTTTCAATTCATCCCAAGTTCGTATGGATCCTGATCTAAGATTTTGTAGCCAAGTTTTAGCTTTATCTTTTAAAGAAAAAAGAAAAAGCTTAAGTCAAATGGTGTTCATGCTACGATTTAGATCATTATATGTGTTGCACACTTCTTCAAATTCAAGTAAATGCATGTATGGATTTTCAGAATCTAAGCTATGAAAGTTGGGTAAAAGTTGGATTATACCAGGCTTAAAATTGAAATGAGATGCATCAGGGGGAAAAACTAGACATGAAGGTGCACTAGTACGTCTAGGATTCATGTGATCTCTAAGTGTTCTTCGCCTATCATGATCATGTTGAGATTGAATTTCATCTTCAGTTTCTTGGATGGGTTCTTCCGCCATTTTTTGTTAAAATAAAGGGTTATTTCGAATGAGTCGACCACTAAGTGTACGTGACCAAATAATGCTCATGCAAATGCAAAAGAAAAAGAAGAAAAACACACAAAAACAATAAAAATTCAAAGAAAGAAAAATAAAAATAAATAGACTTGAAATTAAATTATACTGCCCCGGCAACGGCGCCTAAAACTTGTTGAGACTTGGGTTGTTGCACTCCCAAGAGCAGGTTGTCCACAAGTAGTATAATTCAGTGAGTCCAAATATCGTATCTAGAGGGAATCTAAGATTATTAAAAGTCCACTACAATGTCCATTTGTTTTGTTTTTTTTTCTTTTAATTGTTTTAATCTTTAATTGATAATTTTAATAGTTCGAATTTTAATTTAAGTAGTTGAGATTAGAGGACCCACTCTTGGTATTTTAATAAAGTTAACATTAATGAACATTATTGAAATCCACTTAATAAAATGGTTCCAATATATTAAATAATCATATTTATATTATGTTATATATTATTATCTTATAAGTATATAATATATATCAAAACTTATAAATGTTGTCAAGTATTTATTGTGCTATATATATATTTGTAAACACTAAATAAAAGTTCTCACTTTAAATGGTTGGTAAAACCAAACAAACATTTAAATGGTACCAAGAAATTAATATAAGGATATATTCATATATAATAAATCAAGGTATCTACTTTAAATGGTTGGTAATATCAAACTAACATTTAAATGGTTCCAAAAATTTAATATTATAATATATTCATATATAATAAATCAAGGCATCCACTTTAAATGGTTGGTAATACTAAACTAACATTTAAATAGTTTCAAGAATTTAATGTAACATATAGCAACAATAAATCAAAACTCCCACTTATAAGTAGGGTATAAAAATGCTTAAAGAAATAAATATGACATAAACAATAAATAATTATTAAATAATATAAAACAAAGATTCTTACCTTTTAATAACCTTATTATCATGCCAAGAGTTGCACCTTTTCATCTCAACTTCAGGAAGTTAACTATTCATTATTCAAAGTGTAAAACTTTGAATATGAAATTAACATGCTAATTATATTTAAATGAAGAAATAAAGAAAAAATATAGAGAGAAATATTATTAACTCAAAGATTTGTTCATAGAATGAGGGATATCTCAATACATTACAATGCACCCCTATTTATAGCCAAATATGGGGAGACAACCACAAATAAAATATTATTTTTTAACACAAAAGTCTTCATTGGTGTTCTAACAAATTATGTCTTCATACACATCACTTTTGAAAATCTTCCCATCCGATTTTGCTTCTCCACATAAAATAAAACATGTAAATAATTGAGTTGTTTGAATTGTGGTATTTTATTTTAACCATTTGACCAAGTAGTTTGAGAGATATGGTAAAAATACTAGAGTATGGTAAAACTGCCATTCTTTCGGTAACTTTATTTGTTGCTTAATTTGATTCCAATTGTGAGAAGATTTTTTTCTCATGCTTGTCACCAATATTGTAGATATTATCATCAACTTTCTACAGGTCCAAGAATTATCTTAATCCCATTTGCAACGCAAAAGTTATTCTTGTTTTTTCAAACCTATAAAAATAGTAAAAACTTATAATTACACAACTTCTTATTTTTTTTATACAATTTATTATAAAACATATAATATTTAAACATTTAATAAAACAAAATCTATAAATTTTTATAAAATATTTAATTAATGTACAATTTTTTATGTTTATCAGTTGCACTTTGACTTGTTACCGACTCTCATGGGGTCATCAGATGGCAAGGTTGGGTGTTCTGTCTAAACATAAAAGAGTCGATGCATTGTAGTCGGGGATTAACCGCTTACCTTCGGGTAAGAATATCCTATGCGTATGTAGTATGAAATCCCTGATCAGAGTGTTGGTGGTAATTATGAAATGGGTTTCATAGATTACATCATCGATGCAACTACGACATGACACAGAGTATTGATTCTTTGACAGCTCTCGATATACCAATAGTTGTCGAATCGGTCGGGATATATGAGATGAAGGGACCGTACTGTACGTGAATCATAATAGATTGGTTCATGCAGGCACTATCTCTTGATACGTTTAACATGATTGGTTGGGTACTATCAGACTTGAGTGGTGACGTTCTTATTATCAAGGAGTTGATAAGTAAGAATGGAGCAATTGGAGTATGCTCATATAAGGACATGTTTAGTCCCAAATCACATGCAGATGTGAACCCACGACTATTTGTATCATTGAACCATCGAGAGCCACAGAAGTGCTAACTTTCTAGATCCCATTGAGAAGTAAAATAGTTTAATGTGTTCAACGGCTTATAAAGGAGTTTATAAGCGTAAACAAAATAGAAGTATGACTTCTATAAAAAGATTATTGAGAATGTAACTTTTAATTTATGGAAGTGTTCCTAAATTAAAAGTTGGCAAAACAAATAATGTATTTGAAAATTGTGATTTTCATAAACATTATTATAGACTAAATTAAACTAATTCAAGTTTTGAATTAATTAAATACTAGTTGGCCTAGTACAGTCCAAATAATTAAATTAATTCAAGTGTTGAATTAATTAAACAATATTGGGTCTTGTAGAGCCCAAAAAGAAATAATTATTCAACTAGTGGGCTTGAGTAAAATCAAGTAAAGTTTAAATGGTATCAAATATGTTTGAAACATTTAAATAAAAGTTCATGGGCTTTGTAATTGTTGCAAGCCCAAATAGAATTTCATGCTTGGGAGGTGAAGGGTTGGAGGCAACTTTTGAGTTAATGGCATGGCATGTACATACAACTTTTTACTTCAACTTTTTCATACACCAAGAAAAACACTCCCCCCTCTCTCCTCCAAGGCTTTGGCCGAAATTTTGAAGACATTTCCCTTCAATTTTTGCTTCTTCAATTTGTTGAGCAAAGCTTAGTCTTCTCAAAGAAAAATGCCTTACATTTTCTAGTGCAAGTGTAAGGCGGATTTAGCTTGTTGGTGGTGGGCTTGATTTTGAACAAGGAGTGCTCAAAGGAGGCTTGTAGATTAGTCTACCATTCAAGAGCTAATGTGTTAACATCTTAGTTGGAGCCATCATCAATCTTAAGAGATTGATAGGTAATATTTCTTTAAACACCCTATGAATGTCATTATGTGTTTTATTGTATTTACTACACACTATAGTGTTTGAAGTGCTCGTTTTTGCTTGAAAAATAATTTTGAAACTTCCGTTGCGCAAGCAAGCACCTTAATCGATCCCCTTTCACGCATGTTATTGAACTAATACATGAGTAATATTATAATTTCAAATTCTTTCCATTGATTATTGCTATATGTACATTGTTAGTATGTTTATTGATGAAAACATAACACCATATTCCATTGTTATGTATTAAAAGAAAATGAATGCTTTTTATATGATATATGAGCTTGTTGACATCATGGGTGGTTTTAAGTCCACCAAACCTGTGTAAAGTTTGGTCCTACAAATTTTTAACCAAATTATAATTAAACAATGTTAATTAATTGAACTGAACCTCTGATTTTACACAAAACCACTGTGGTTGCAACTTTGGAAAGGACAAATCAAATAAAGTCAAATTAAAATGATAGTTGGATGTAATATTTGTCATTTGAATTGTGATGTAGTTTCAAAAGTTTTAATTATACTATTATCAATAATTATAACTTTCATAAAAAGTGCTTGTTATATTTTTAAATTTTAACAGTTTTAATTAACCAAATAAAGGACAGTTTCAAATTAAATAAGAATTTGATTAGGTTTATTTTAAATATCTTATATTTTTTAGAGTTTTTAATAAATTAATTATCAAAATTTTTGTATAAAATAATTTATCAGAATTATAAACATAGATTACAAATCCAAAATCTCGTATTAAATTTGAGACATTGATACCGACGATTAAAAAAAAAGTTTTAACTGAAATTGAATTTGAGAATATTTAGTATATATCAATAAAATATATACTGTTTTAATAATTTTCAATAAAATTCATATGATATTAAAAATAAATTTGTTTTTTTTAAAAGATTCTTAGTATCTTATCGAACACGATCCTTATTTAAAATGTTTTTTCTGAAACTTAGTGTAACCCATACTAAGCCTCTCAAAATCTCTAAAAACATAAGTAAATAGTCGTAAAATCTTTAACGTAAAATCATGAACTTAAATGCGGAAAATAGAAGCGTTGGTCCTCGAGTTATATGCACCTCCAGTCCGATCAGATTAGGCATCCAAGCCTCCATCAACATTATTATCGTACTCACCTGCATCAATCACACCTAGTGAGTCTAAAGATTCAACGCATCATATCCTTGATAACGAGTAATACGTAATACATGTAACATACAATGGTGAAAAATAATTGTACTTAAAATATCATTTTCATCTTTAAACATAAACTTTAAACATAAACATTTTCATAAACATGTAAAATCATAAACATTTTCGTATCATAAGCATATACATATCATCCTCAACATATACATATTCATATTCAAGTTCATATACGTGTTTTGTTGAATTCAGATCGTTGATTGTGACTTTCGTGTTCATATACGTGTTGGGCGATGGATCCATCTACATGTAACAAAAGTACTGGGCGGCAGGGACACCAGCGACACTCTCACCGATCAACTGGGCCTTGGCCTTGCGTATTAAAATATCATCGTAAACGTGTTCATATCCGTATCCAAGGAAATACGATCGTCGGGTTTCCACTGGGACCATAACCCTCACGATATCTCCAATATATCATCATGTTAGTCACAATCCCTTCACGTCCTTCAACATGTTATCATCACTTAAAAAAATCACGCATACACGTATCGTTTTTATTTTTGAAACCAAGCATGCAACATATCTTTTAAATGTCAAATAATTAAACCATAAAAATTCCTTGAACATTTAAAAATCATGATTTAACATATAAAAATTCTTAGACATCCATAATCATTGAAAGTAATCATATTAGCGTATAAAATATCATTTAGGACACTGACATGTCGTTTACTAATTTTTGGTGTAAAAAGACTGTTTTACCCCTGGACGTATAATTTTACGTTTTTTACTTTTTCTTAATTTATTTGATTCTAACATGTCCCAAATAATTATTTAAGCCTAAATTAAAATTCTCATAAATTTATTGAGTTTAAAAACTAAGCTTTTAAATAAATTCATAATAAATCGTGTTGAAGGCGTTTTAATCTCGAAAAATTTCAAACTTTAATATAAAATTCCTAAATTCAAAACTTAGTCTTTTTATATTATTATAGCCCTCGTGCACCACGACTCGCCCCCCGTGAGCCTTTTTTCAAATAAATTAGCAATTAAAAACCCTAACTTGACCCTTATTAATTAGCACCGAGCCATGTCTCGAATCCTCCGAGCCACCCTCAAGCCATAATGAACCAAACCCTGACCAACACCCTTAGACACCCTACTGGACCTTAGGAACCCACGGAAACCATCCCTAGCCCCATAACCGAACCACCTCAGCCTTCCCATGAAGTGGCCGAGAAATCCCATGTGGACAAGGACTCGTGTTTCGGTGCCTAGGACTCTAACCCTCGAATCGGCTCTCAAACCAGCCTCTCTAGCACTCGCATAGGACTCTTAGGATGCACCCTAGCCCAGCCCTTGAACCCCAGGTCGAGCGCTTGACTCCTACGCAAGCCTGCAACCTACGCGATTATGGAAGGCTCTCGGGTAAGAGTCCTTTCCAACAAGGACTCCTCCCAGCCAACTTAGCTCGAGTCCTAGCATGGCTAGGACTCTTCCCTTGACCTTTACTAGACCCTGGATAAGCCCTGACCCGAGCCAAGCCCAAGCCTAGCCCTTAAGAAAAAAACCGAAACCTAAACTCTCCAAGATAGCAACTTGCTTCCAGCTTGCCTTTGTGATGGTGTGTGGTGCTTTGGTTGAGTTCTAAAGCTTCTAAACTTGTGTAAAACAATGTGTGATCATACCCTAAATCATGGCAGCCCTTTTACACATAATAACATGAATTGGGAATCAAAAACTTTGCTTGAAATTTCATGTGACATACAAAAAATGAAAATACACGAAGTGTCACTTGTTTTCCATATTTTTTTCATGCATAGAAACATATTATGGTGTGATGATGAGTAAAAGGAGAATATGGAGTGCCTTTGTGTTTGAAACGCATGATTATTCGTTGACGATTTGCGAAGAACGGGGCAAGAACCTTGGGTTGAATTCCTTGAGCTTTTCTCAATTTTTCCTCTTCAATATGTGGTGTGTGTTATGTCGTGTGTTTGAAAGAAATTGGTGAGGGAAAAATTTGAAAGTGGCGTGTGTTTTTGGGTAGGGGTTTGGGGTGATTTATATATTATATATTAATAAAATCCTTAATTAAGCTTAGGCATATTAAGCTCATAATTTAGGTCAATTAGTCTTAATTAGGATTTAGTTAAAATATTAAAATAATTTTGTTAAAAATAAGTTTGTGCATTTATTAGCCGGGTTGCCAAAAAGTTCGTATTTTTCTTGAAAAACCAACACCCATAAAATTTACGTCCCGGCGTATAAAATCACCTCAAAACCCCTTATTTTCAAAAATAAGAAAAACCATCAATCATATTTTAAACAATTAAAAATAATTATTTAATAAAAACATTTTACATTTTTCAGCCCTCGGTCTCCGTTCTTCAATCGCAACTTGAATAATCCTCAGAAATAAAATTTTATGCATCCTGAAAATTAAATCCTATTTAACATATAATCATGCATGTGACATAATCAATTAAATCAATTATTTACTTATTTTTCATATTTCTTAGATTTGCATTCCGTTTGGTTACATTGTCTTAATTTTGGACCTTACAACATAAATGAACATGAATATATGCTATGGTATGACATGGTTTAATGATTTATTGTTGATAACGACTTGATATGTATAATTCTTCGATGCATATTGATACGTATAAGTGCCAACATATTGAGTTTTATAAACTCACGTAGCTCATTTATTACAGGATCAGATAATGACGATACATAGGATGCAGGTTCACCAACGGATGCTTGTGACGTGCCTTACCTCGACAAAAAACTGGATGTCTTATTGTATAGCTTCCGTATATGTATTATCATGGATTTTATGTCAGGGTTTGAAACAAGTTTCACAATGTTTATGACTACATGTATAACAATATGGTGTATGGTTGTGTATGGAAGTATGCTCGATGTTGTTGCTTGAGTAGAGTTTTCGGATTTACAAGAATGTAAGGACATCATGCCAAAATTTTTATAAACCATCAAATTGATACTTTTGTTTGAAATTACTTCATAATAAAGGATATCGTCAAACCCTATTTTAATTATGAATATAAGTATCATTAATCATGTCAAGTATAGAAAAAGGGTGTTGCAAATTAATGGTTTCAGAGCCCACTGTTCTTCGACAGGGAAGACACTGCACTTCATCCACGCATGGGGAACTCAGCAAGTAAGTATCTTTGCATCCCATAGTTTGTGCTAAGTTATGTGCTTCTAACCTATGTGTAGGATAAAAGACGATGCTACCTAAACGCAAGGTATATGATGGAGAGTCATCTAAGGGCAAGGCCCCAGCAGTCGAAGGTGAAGGCAGTGTACCACGACCTATAGACGATTTTGCTCAGCTACTCCAACAACAAGCAAAAGTCCATGGTGAACAGATATAACAGCTAGTGGAGATGCAACAGACTACTCATGAGCACGCACAAGCACAATCCATGCTACCCAGACATGTGTCTGTTCAGACGGATGTGTATGATCGCTTTCGACGTCTGAATCCTCCTGAATTCATGGGAAGAACCGATCCGGCAGTAGTAGAAGAATGGATTAAATCATTGGAGTCCATCTTCACCTACCTACATATGGAAGATGCTGACAAAGTAACTTGCGCCATCTTTATGTTGACGAAACATGCAAGAACATGGTGGGAGAGTGCAAAAGTGGCATTACATGCGAGACCATTGACATGGGATACATTTAAGTCCACGTTTTACAGAAAATATTTTAGTAAAGATGAACGAGCCAAGAAAGCCATCGATTTCCTCAATTTGAAACAAGGAACCATGTCAATGACTGAATATATACAACAATTCTAGGCTGGAGTCCAATATGTACCATATATTGTACAGGATGACACAAGTAAAGGCGAACACTTCATGATGGGACTTCGCTCTGAAAATTAAAAGAGAAGTACGAATGTCGAAAGTTGTTACATACGAGGAGATAGTGGAAAGAGCACTTATGGCAGAACAAGATGAACAAGACATTGACAGAGATAGGCAACAGCGAAGGTAGCATTACTTTCAAAAGAGCCAAGGAACAGGACAAGGAAAAAAGATTGATAGCAAAAGTACTCGACCAGAGGAACCCCGTGGCAAGGGTCCCCCTCCACGTAAGGAACAAGACAGACCACCTTGTCCTAAATGAGGCAAAACCCATGGCGCTGAATGTATGCAAGGTACCAATGTTTGTTATAGTTGCAAAAAACCATTTCGCCAGAAATTGTCCAGGGAGTTCTGCGAAAGTACAGGGACGCCTCTTCTCGATGACCAAAGAGGAAGTGTATGCGGATACCTCGATGATCACTGGTATGTTCTTGATTTCTTGTATCACTGCTATTGTCTTACTAGATTCAGGAGCCACGCATTCCTTAATTTCAGAATCGTTTGTATGGAGACTGGGCATTACAACAAGTACAACAAAGAGACAATTCTCCATAGCTTTACATTCTGGGCAAGAATTACAGACAGATCAGATTGTGCGAGGGTGTCCAATATATGTCTTTAAAGCGGATCGATTATGGTGCCCGGTTACGCAACGGAAGTTTTGAAAAAAAAATTTCAACAAGCACAACAAAACGAGCACCTCACAATATGGGTAGCAAATAACCAAACAAACATGTCACACATAGAGTGTTTTAAGATTTTACCTATCAATCACAAAGGATTGATGATGGCTCCAACTAAACTGTTAAACAACTTAGCTCTTCAATGGCTAGACAATCTACAAGCTTCTTTTGAGCCCTCCTTGCTCAAAAATCAAGCCCACCACAAACAAGGAAGATCCCTTCTAATTTTGCGCTAGAAAAATTAGAGGATATTTCTTTGAGAAGAGTATGCAATGTTCAACAATTGAAGAAGCAAAAAAAGAAGGAGAATAGGAGATGGAAATTTTGGCCCTTGCATGTAGAAAAGGGAGGAGAAAGCATTTTCTTGGTTGTGTAAAAAGTTGTAGTTAATTACAAAGGCATGCATGCCTTTAACTCAAAAAGTTGTCTCCAACCCTTCACCTTCCAAGCATGCAATTTTATTTGGGCATGTAACAATTACAAAGCCCATGGACTTTTATTTAAATGTCTCAAACATATTTGATACAATTTAAACTTTACTTGATTTTATGCAAGCCCACTAGTTGAATAATTATTTCATATTGGGCTCTACAAGACCCAATATTATTTAATTAATTCAACACTTGAATTAATTTATTATTTGGACTCTGAATTAATTTAATTTAGTCCATAATAATGTTTATGAAAATCACAATTTTCAAATACATTATTTATTTGACCAACTTTTAATTTAGGAACACTTACTCAAATTAAAAGTCACATTTCCCACAATCATTGTATAGAAGTCAAACTTCTATTTTTCTTTTCGCTTATAAACTCCTTTAAAAGCCGTTCAACACATTGAACTATTTTACTTCTCAACGGGATCTAGAAAGTTAGCACTTTTGTGGCCCTCAATGGTTCAATGATACAACTAGCCGTGGGTTCACATCTCAATGTGATTCGAGACTACACATGTCCTTATATGAGCATACCCCATTTGATCTATTCTTATTTATCAACTCCTTGATAATAAGAACGTTAGAACTCAAGTCTGATAGTACCCAACCAATCATGTTAAATGCCTAGCAGCATCACTTACATGATTCCCTAGGTATCAAATGATAGTGCCTGCAAGAACCAATCTATTATGGTTAGCGTACAGTACGTTCCCTTCCTCTCATATATCCCGACCGATTCAACAACTATTGGTATATCGAGAGTTGTGAAAGAATCGATATTATGTGTCATGTTGTAGTTGCATCGAAGGTGTAATCTATGAAACTCATTTCATAATTACCACCAACACTCTGATTAGAGATTTCATACTACATACACATATGATATCCATACCCGAAGGTAAGCGGTGAATCCCCGACTACAATGCATTGAGTCCTATATGTTTCGACAGAACACCCAACCTTGCCACCTGATGACCCCAGAAGAGTCGGTAAACAAGTCAAAGTGCAATGCTAGCAGATAGAGTCTCAATATTGTCCCGGGTCATAAGGAATAATGGTTTACAACCATAAACTAGGACGTTTCCACTGGATAAGTGAGAACCAATTGCAAAGTCCTTTATGGAGGGTTGTTCAGTGCACTCAACATGGAGCACCTATATGCATGTTCGGACATCACAATGTCCCCTACCAATGAAACATGGTACTCATATAGTAGATACCAGTCTCAAACTCGAGCGGCTTATATCCTTCTTAGCGGCGGCTGAATCGACCAGAAACTGTTAAGAATATACAGTATTCCAAATATGAGTTTCATGATACTCATCATATGAGCATCTCATATTCTTTCTACTACTTGTATATTCAAGGACTTTATCTATGCAACTAGCATGGGTATACAGATAAAGATGTGCCAAAACAATAAATTCAAATATTATTAAAATAAAGATTGTTTATACATAGATTTTAAACATGAACCTCGGCCAACACTTGCCTCGACGGGCACTTACTCTAACAATCTCTCACTTGCACTAGAGCCAACTACCCATATGCTTCAAACCCATCGATTCACGATGCTTCTCGAATAATGGTCCAGGTAAAGGCTTAGTCAGTAGATCAGCAACATTATCTGCGTAGCCGACTTTGTCAATCGACACTTCTCCTCTTTCCACAATCTCTCGGAGGATGTGGTACTTTCTCATACATGTTTGGATTTCTGATGAGACCTTAGCTCCTTCGCCTGAGCAATGGCTCCCGTGTTGTCACAAAACACCGGGACAGGAGCAACTCCATTAGGAATGATGCCCAACTCTTGGACGAAATTCTTTATCCAAACAGCCTCCTTTGTTGCAGCTGATGCAGCAATGTATTCTGCCTCAGTGGTGGAATCCGTAGTACTATCTTGATTGGAACTCTTCCAAGAGACAGCAGCACCATTGAACATGAATATGAACCCAGAGGTTGACTTTGAGTCATCGATATCGCTTTGGAAGCTGGAGTCGGTATAGCCTTCCAATTTCAGTTCTCCACCTCCATATACCAAGAACAACGTCTTGGTCCTTCTCAAATACTTGAGGATATCTTTCACAGCTTTCCAATGTGGAAGATCAGTGTTCGATTGACATCTACTCACTACACTTAGTGCAAAAGTCACGTCAGGACGTGTAGATATCATCCCATTCGTGATGCTACCAATTGCAGATGCACAAGGAATTCTTGTCATCGCCGCTATCTCTGCATCAGTCTTGGGAGACATAAACTTGGATAAGGACACGCCATGACACATTGGTAGATGTCCTCTTTTGGTCTCATCCATCGAGAACCGCTTCACGATGGTATCAATGTATGTGGACTCGGTGAGACCAAGCAATCTTCTTGATCTATCTCTATAGATCTGTATTCCCAATACAAAAGATGCTTCACCCAAGTCCTGCATCGAGAACTTACTCGCTAATCATATTTTAGTTGATTGCAACATCCCTACATCATTCCCAATGAGTTGAATGTCAATAACATAAAGCACCATGAATGTCACAGCACTCCCACTGACCCTCTTATACACACAGTGTTCCTCAGGATTCTTAGTAAAACCAAACTCTTTGATTGTACTATCGAATCTGAGGTTTCAACTCCTAGATTCCTGTTTTAGACCATAAATAGATCTCTGAAGTTTGCATACCATATGCTCACTTCCGATAGATGTAAACCCTTCAAGTTGATACATGTAAATTTCTTCCTTAATATCCCCATTAAGAAAGACTGTCTTGACATCCATCTGCCATATCTCATAGTCATACCATGCAGATATGGTTAGCAATATTCTTATTGACTTGAACATTGCAACTGGAGAATAGATTTCTTCAAAGTCTACTACTTGCCTTTGAGTATATCATTTTGCTACCAATCGCGCTTTGAAGGTCAATACCTTCCCATCCGCCCCAAGTTTCCTCTTGTAAATCCATTTAAACCCTATGAGAACAGTTCCCTCATGTGGATCCACAAGATTCCACACTTGGTTCGAATGCATGGAATTCATCTCAGATTCCATATCTTCAAGACACTTGGATGAATCGGCATCAGATAACGCTTCCTTGAAGGTTCTTGGATCACATCCATCGTTAGGCTCATCATGACCCTCTTCAAGAAGCCGACCATACCTCATAGGTGGTCTCGAGACTTTCTTGGATCTTCTAGGAGCTTGTATCTCCTCTCTTGTCTCTTCGGGTGTGGGTTCTATAATTGTGGGTGTCTCTCAAACCTCTTCGAGTTCTATCATCTCTCCTTTTCTATCCAATAGAAATTTCTTTTCCAAAAAGGTTGCATTCCTCGAAACAAACACCTTTGTTTCTTGGGAATGATAGAAATAATATCCAACTGAATTCCTTGGGTATCCCACAAAGTAACATAAAATGGATCAACTATCCAATTTATCTCCCACTACCTGCTTCACATAAGCAGGGCATCCCCATATTCTAAGATAATAATATTTGGGAGGCTTACCCATCCATATCTAATATGGCGTCTTATCATCTGCCTTTGAATGGACATTGTTCAACAACAGTGACGCTGTCTCAAGCGCATATCCCTAAAAAGATGGCGGCAACTATGTGAACTCCATCATAGACCGAACAATGTCCATCAAAGTCCGGTTACGACGCTCCGAAACACCATTCAACTGCGGTGTAGCAGGCTGAGTACACTGCGAGAGAATCTCATTCTCCCTAAGATACTCTTGCAACTCGGCACTCAAGTACTCACCAGCTCGATCTGATCAAAGTTACTTGATGCTTCGTCCCAACTGTTTCCCTACTTCATTTATGAATTTTTTGAACCTTTCAAAGGCTTCAGATTTATATTTCATTAAATACACATACTCATACCTTGAAAAGTCATCGTTAAACGTGATGAAGTAGGCATGTCCATGCTTAGTGGTGATGCTAAGCGGACCGCACACATCGGTATAGATCAAATACAATAGCCCTTTGGCTCGCTCCACATGGCCCTTAAAGGTAATTTTGGTCATCTTTCCTTTCAGACAGGATTCACAAGTCGTGAGAGAGTTAATATCAGACATATCAAAACATGCCTACTCCCACTAGCTTGTTCATCCTTCGTACAGAAATATGTCCTAATCGAGCATGCCATAATTGTGTCGAATTTAGAGTATCTTGTTTTCGCTTGTTTGTTGTTATTTCTTAGACATTGTTTAGTGGAATATCTTTCAATTTTAAATTATAGAGATCGTTTTCAAGTTCTCTAGTACCAATTAAATATTTATTCTTGTAAATGTTGCAAACACCTTTGCTAAATAAACAGAATATCCATCTTTATCAAGCATAGAAATGAAAACAATGTTTTTCACTAAATCAGGTACAAACAAAACATCTCTTAAAATAAACTTAAAATCATTGCTCAACAATAAGTAAACATCTCATACGGCCTTGGCAGCAACTCTTGCTCCATTGCCCATCCTCAAGAAGGTCTCACCTTTCCTAAGTCTCCTACTTCTTCCCATCACTTGCAAATCATTACAGAGACGTGAACCACAACCGGTATCTAATACCCAAGAAGTAGAGCTAATTGAAATGTTTACTTTGATGTAGAACAAACCATTTCAAGAACCTTTCTGGGCAAGATATTCTGTAACGTACCGTAATTTTAACTACTTTAAAATTTGCGAAAAAATAAAAATTTCTTAATTAAATAGAAACCATCAATTTGCGATAACAATAAACTGATCATTCAAAATATTTGCAATGAAAATATCATAAATAAAGTTTGCTAAAAACACTTGTTTAAATAACGTAAACAATAACGTGAAATCAGAGTAGTTGAAACATTGCATAATTTCTTAAAAACATGGGCGGTCCTCGGGTTTAGCCTCTTGCTCAGTCCAAGATGGCTCATTGGTCCCCACCCCTTGTCTCCTCATAATCATCATCACCTGCATCGATCAAATCTAGTGAGTCTAAAAACTCAACATGTACAAACTGGAAATAACAAGTAATACGTAATAAAACCACATGCGTCTTTAAAATAGAGCGTACATACTTGAAACTTGAACGTAATAGCATAAACATACTTGAAACTTGAACGTAGGAGCATAAACGTAGACGTGCCATCATCATAAAGTTTTTCTTAAACATACTTGCATCATACATACTTGCATCATACATACTTGAGCATACATAACATCATTTTGCATAGAGATAAGTTTCAAAGCAAGTGACCCATACAGAAAAGTGCCTGATCATACTAAACCACAGTACTGGGCTGGCAGGGAAAGTCCACTACCACATACATGAGATCCCCGTTCATGCTTTAATGGGTGGATTGGTCCCTGGTAACACTTTACCGCTTTCCAATCCTGGTCAAAACCTGGTCATACTTTACCGAGGTGGAGAGAACCTCGGCCACGTTCACCGACTTCCAAACCCGTTCATAATTTGGTCACAAGACATTTAGCATACCTCAAAAACTTAAAAATATTTTCTTTTGCACGTCGAACATACTTACTTGGAGTTGAGGGATCCGTTGGATCTCGCTTGGGGCCATTGCTGCACAGGCTAACATGAATTCAAACCCCTATCTTAAACGTGCTCATCGTACCCAACACCGAAATAATCAAATAACTTATGACTTTCTAGACCCCTCGGGACTTGACCGAGTTTTTTGTTCACCATACTAAACCATGATCTTGAACCCCAAATCAAATCTTAAGGTGAAGTCTAAGTTATTCTCCAAAATGAAGTACACGGAACCCGTGCCCGGGTCCGGCTCTAGGTCCGTGTAGGCTCTGTAAAGACATACCCGAAAAGAAGGAAGGGCACGGATCCCGTGTCAAGGTCCGGCGATGGGTCCGTGTAAACTCTGAATTTTGACACTTCGAAGGAAACAAGGGCACGGACCCCGTGTCAGGTCCGGCTACCTACTGTAAACGTAAACCCACGGAAATTCCTATACTTGTTGCTTAAGCTCTCTAACTCAATCATTCCGACCGTGAACCGACACCTCGAGACCCATCCTAGGGTGCTATGGCATTGACTAAACCCATACAACGTCCCAAAACAATGACGTCCAACCTTCAACGCAATATAATTCATGAACACGAAGTTTAACACCAAAATCGGTTCCTACGACTTCCAACTCAACCGAGTGCCTAACGACACGAAACGAAACACCAACAATCATCCCAACATCATTCTCGTTATACTTAAATGCAGCAGCGAACACCCGTCGATTCCTAACGAAGCCTGCAACAATAAAACTTCAAGAACGTATTTTCAGGAAAACGCAGTTTGAGCAGTCCCACGAAAATAATCATAACTCACTCTTTTCTTATCTAAATATTTTGAATTTACTGTCAAATCAAAGGTATCAAAAAGTTCTACGTTTTATATGTTGAAAGTTTTTCCAGAAAATCGTCCGAAAAGTCGCAGTATTTAAAATGACAGCAAATTTCTAGTTTTCAGATCTAAAATCGTTTCAAAACCGATCCAACAAATATTTGCTCAAACTTTTTACAACATACATGGATTCTTACGCATAATAAATATAAAAACAAATACTATGAGGACATCGATGCATAAATGAAAGAATATATGAAACGTCTGTTATTCGTTTTCTTAAAAAGTATTAGAATTTTTTTTTTCAAACCTCACATAGCATCGGCCGAACCATAAAATATTTTTGACATCATTTTTAAATAAATCAACCAACTATAATTTGAAAAGCAAAGGAAATAATTTAGCATAAAATTATCCAACATTTTACTAAACCTAAAATTAACATTTGAAAAGTATAGCCTATACTATAACCTCTCAAAAAACCATTCATAAATAAATCATCGTAAAAATATTCTTAACATAAATCATAATCATAACTAGTGCGAAAAACTAGTGTCGGTCTTTGGGTAATGTGCACCTTCAGTCCAGCAAAGTCAACCATCAAGACCTCCATTAACTTTATTATCATAAACAACTGCATCAATCATACCTAGTGAGTTTAAAGACTCAACACACCATAATGTTGATAACAAGTAATTCGTTTACATATCACATACAACACTGAAAAATAATTGTTCTTAAAATATCATTTTCATGAAGATGCATAAACTTGAACATGAACATTTTCGTAAACATTTTCATGATGCATAAACTTTAAATGAAAACAATTTCATAATGATGCATCAACTTTAAACATAAACATTTTCATAAACTTTTTCGTAACATCATAAACATATTCATATTCATATCATCATCAACCTATACGTATTCATATTATCATCAACATATACGTATTTTTTTTCCTTTCGTTGAATTCAGATCGTTAATTGTGACTTTCGTGTTTATCTACGTGTGCGTCTACGTGTTGGGCGATGGATCCATCAAAATGTAACCATAGTACCGGGCGGCGTGGACACCAACAACACTCTCACCGGTCAACTGGGCCTTGGCCTTACGTATTAAGATATCATCGTATACATATAATGTAATGACCCGAATTCTTATTTTGAATGAAGTATTAATTAAGAGATAATTAAAGAGTTGTTATTTAAGCATTATTAACAAATTGATAATTTGGGATTAATCTGTTGGATCCACAGAATTTTAAATGGATAACCCGATCTACTTCCAATTACGTTTTCTCGAGAAATCCAACCAGACGAATGAGATTCTAACACGTGGCAGATAAGATTGATTCGGATTTCCGAAATAGTCAGGATGCCGCCTATAAATGGAAGATGAATTCTTTTGTTTCCTACACTGCTTCCTTCAGAGAGAGTTCTAGCCTTATACCTTAGGTTTTCTAGCCAGTTTCTAAGGCACTTTGGTGTCGGGAAGTTTCGGAGCTAGTGTCAACTCGAGGGGGGTCGGTGAACTAAGATCGAGACATCATCAGCAGGCTGAAGACGGACGCAGGTATAATCCTAAAGCCTTTAGGAAGAACTTTATAGCATGTTTGGTAATTCAGAATCTGGTTTGATAGTGATTTCATATTGTTGGTATTGTCTAGGTTAAGTGCTTTCTGTCAGATTGTTTTAGTGAGGTACGTGATGTACTAACAGAGATATACAAGCGTAGTATACACACTTATATGCTGCATATTTATCTGTTGCATGATAGATGTTTTACTGCTTTGGCATATTATGCATGACATATCATGTTGAGCCTGATATCTTTTGAGATATACCTCGTTTGTTGGGGCCGCTCAGCCCTATTCTGTATTGTGGACGATGGGGCATCGAGAGCTACAGTGTCTGACTGGACCCGCGGGCTCTGATGACCTGGACATTGTAGGTCCACGTCTTGATGATGAGTGTGGGAGCCAAAACATGCCTAGGGCAGATCAGAGTCTACACACTCAGGCGCCTCTAGACTAAGCATGAGATCCTTGAATTGATCCTTGATATCCGAGCATATTGCATTTTTGCATGCAGCATATCAGTTTGTATACTCGTACATTCTCGTATTGGGCGATTGTCGCTCACGTCCTTGTTTTCATCTTGGGCACCCCATTCCAATGGGGGCAGGTCTTAGGTTGGACGGTTAGGACGACCAGGGCAGTGGCTAGAACAGTTGGATTTTCGGTGGTGATCCAGTGGAGGTTTTATGTGGTTCATTGTTTTATCGTTTAGAATTATGTTTTCGATATGGTTGTATTAATGTTTAAGATTGCTGTTGTTGTTCTGTTTCGTTTGGGTTGTAAGATGATTAAGTTATTTGGTTTCCACTGTTTAATTGTTGTTATTAAGTTTTAATGTTGCCTGTTTATTAATCTGTTTAGTAGTGGCTCGGGTAAGGGCGCTACAATTGGTGGTATCAGAGCATGCAAAGATTTTTGGGACATTAGTAATTCTGATTTGAGGATTTAGAGGATGATTTTGGTTTCCTCAGGAAATGGAAGCAGTCACGGAAGTGTGGGACATGGTCATTATGGCGATGATGAGGCTGGCCGAGAACATCGTCGTAGAGATCGTGACGGAAGGCGTCACCGAGATCATGATGAAAGGAGACGTAGGAAGCGTGTCAACAATATGGATTTCATGAAGATTGGACCTCAACCTTTGACCGGAGATGAGAATGCTGATGTTGCTGAAGCTTGGGTCGATATCATGGAGCAGTGTTTTCGAGTGCTGCACTATGACGAGGACGAGAAGATGGAGGTAGCTGATTTCATGATCCAAGGAAAAGCTCGGAAATGGTGGAAACCTGTTTCTGCCATTCTTGTTTAGTAGCATGGGCGGATTCGTTGGGAACATTTTCGCCAGGCCTTCATTAATCATCGCTTTCCGCCAGCTCTTCGTCAGGAGAAGGAGATGGAACTGTTGACCATTAAGCAAGGTTATTCGAGCATTGAGGATTACCAAAAGCGTTTTAGGGATCTGTTGCCGTATGCTCCTCACATCAGTGAGAATTCTGCAGCAAAATATTCTCACTTTTTGAATGGTTTGAACCAAGAGATTTTTGATCGGGTTTCAGTCTGTGACGATCCTACTTCGTACGAAGGATTAGTGAATCGTTGTCGTCAAGTAGAGTTCAGTATTGCTAGGAGGAAGGCTATGCAAGCTAGCAAAAGTTCTAGTTCGTTGGGACCGAGGGGTCAGTCTTTCAAAAAGTCTGCATCTTCTTCTTCTTCCGGTTTTGGAGGGGTGTACAGCTTTGGTAGGAAAAAGATGCAATGTGGCCACTGCGGAGGAAACCACCAGATGGAAAATTGTCGAAAATTAACAGGTGCTTGTTCAACTTTGGTGGTTTTGTTCACATGAAGCGGGATTGCCCTAATTTGGAGAATCAGAGCGTAGACAGAGGTTCTATGGCAGGGTCTTACAGTTGAAAACAGTCTGAGGCCACTATGCAACAGAAAGGTTTTCCTGCTCAAGGTTCTCTTCGTGGTGGAATATCACAAGGATCTCAGCAACATTCACGAGTTCAAGGGCAAGTGTTTGCCCTAAACCAAGAACAAGATGAGGAGCAAAACGAGAGAGTCATTGCAGGTAATTTTATCTTACGTGGTATTCTTGCATTTGTATTAATTGACACCGGGGCATCGCATTCATTCATAGCATCAATGTTTGTCAAGAAGCATAAACTACCCTACGTGTCATTAGATGTTTTGATGTCGGTGTCTACACCGATGGGACAAGAGGTTTTAGCTAAGCGACTTGTAGTAGATTGTTTGTTAGAGTTTGAGGGAAAATACTTGTCTGCCAATTTGATGATATTGACCATGGAAGATTTCGATTGTATTATGGGAATCGACCTATTGACTAAGTATAGAGCGACGATAGATTATTATCAACGTCTCGTTCAGTTTCATCCCGAAGGAGACGAGAATTGGTTTTTCTTCGGTGAGGGAGCTCGACCTCCAATGCAAGTAGTGTCTGCTGTAAAGGCACAACGGGCTTTAGCGAAACGAGGAGAAGGATACCTCATTTATGCTGTTGACGTATCAAAGGATGTAATAGACGTGAAGAACTGTAACGTCCCAAAAATTTGAAGGTCCACGCGAACCACGTGCATGCAAGTTATTAAATTTCTTTGGTATTTTACTAAATTGTGTTAAAGCATTAAATGCATGTTTCTTTCATTAATTTATGTTTAATTATTTTTATGCATAATTCATGCATGGTAGTAATTATTTCATGAAATTTTAAAAGTTCATGCATTAGGGTTTCTTGATGCATTTCACGTTCGATCGAGGAACGAAGACCAGAGAATTTTCAAGGAAATTATTTTAATTACACGATTTATTTTTATAAATTAATTTAAAGCATTTTTAAGTGTAATTTTCAAAATTGTTATTTCGAAACTGTGAGCTTTATAAAAATATATATATATATATATATATATTTTCGAATTTTAAAACGAGTAGACGTTTCAGTTGGTATCAGAGCAAGGTTCCTGTATAGGGTTGTGCCACCGCCAGATTCTACCGCTCAGTCTTCAAGCCTCAATCCGTAAGCTTTTATGATTTAAATGTTTTAAATGATTTACTCTTATCACCTGCATGTTAACATGATTTACGCTTTATGATGATCTACGGTATATGTTTAAATGCTTTTATGATTTAAGGATTTATTGTTTTAAAAACTAGATTAAATTGCATATTGGTTACGTTTGGAATTAGACGTGTCTAATAATTCGAATATTGGGCTTTAGGAGAGGTTGATAATGATTTGATTATATTGATTTTTAATTTAGTAGTACTGATGTTCTACTCTTTGGGGTAATAAGTTAATCTTGAAAATTATGAATGTTTTTGGGACTTGTAGAATTTATAAGAAATTACTGATGGTTCGTGGTTGCTAGTTGAGTTAAATTTTTTGGATTTCATGTAGGGAATAATGATTCGAAGACTATGACGATCTTTGGAAGTATAAAAACATAGAATTTATTTCAGATGCATGCTCTACCTAGTTAGATTTAAGGATTGAATTGCATGAATTGAGAATTTTAAGGACCTAATTGTAATAACCAATTATTTGAGGACCTAAGTGCAAAAATAAAATTCTGAGAGACTATTTTCGAATTTACTGAATTTTGGGATTAAATTATGAGTTTTGAGAATTTTAAGGTTTAATGAGGCTAAAATCTAAAATTTTATGGGGACAAAAATGCAAATTTCGAAGAGTGTAGGGCCAAAAATGTAATTTTTGAGAACTTTAAGTGCCAAATTGCAAATTCCAAAAATTTTTGAGGATTAAGTTCGAACCTTTGAAGAACACTTGGGTTAAATAAGTAATTTTTCGAGGCTATGGGAATTGATTTTGGGTTTAATAAACTTAAATTTTCTGAAATTTATTTACGAGAAACCTATAAAGTGGGATTAAGAACGCCAAGAACTTATGGGTAATTGTTGGATTTTTGAGAATAAGGACAAATCGAATAATATTCGAGAAAAGTAAGAACTAATTTTGCAATTTTTAAGAAATTTGGGGGATTTGTTTAGCAGTAAGTGAGAAGCGAATGGTCTAAATAACCGGAATTTTGATGATTTAGATTTGAAGAGATATTTGGAACCTTGTGATATCTGGATTATAATGTTATAAGAAACGGTAATCAAGGACATTGTAGGATAAATCAATCTTGGGCTTAAAAATTTAAGTGTTAGTGAAATAATGTTGTGGCAAATTGAATTTAAAGTGATGACAATTCAAGGTGAAGTTGATCAGTTATTTAAGTTATAAGTGTAGACATGGAGTTAGCAAATTTTTTAGAATTTAAGTTTGATGTAGCATAAGTTTTAATCATGACCTTAAGAGTTAAAAATTATACCGGTGTCAGAGTTAAAATTATTTTTGGGTATGACTGATGGCTATGGTACTTGTTAGACGAATGTAAGAATTGAGATAGACACCTTGTCTTAAAGAATTTTTGTAAGTCATTAAGCAACTTGGGAATAAGTGAATATGTGTGTTGGAATCATGTTATCCTAAATTATTTGGGTTGCGTAAGCTTGAATTTCAAATTTATAGGATACATGTTAATATGGAAATTTTGGGTGAAATAAAAACAAAAAGGGAATCAGTTGTGTTCTACATAGGTTATTAATGGAAGAATGTTAAGATTTTTATCGAGTAAGAAATCTAAAATCTTGAAATGGGAATTCTAGAATTCTATGAGTTATAAGCGTAGTTGATTTATTAGAGTTAGTCTAAGACTACCATAGGATAACTTATTAAGTTTATATGCTAGAATTAGTTAAGCATTAAGGATACGTAAGAATGCGATATTTGTTTCAAGGAGGAAAGTTCAAGGATCTTAGGCCTCAACTATATTGTAATTGGAAAAGAAATAGTTTAAGCATATAATTGGGACTTGAAAGGCTTTAATATATAGGTAGAAGATCGATATTGTATAATTGGGTTTTATGGATTAAAGTTACTCGAATTATAAGATTTGCAACAATTTTACATCCGGAATGTACTTGTAAATAGTAAGTTACGTAAGTTTGGTGCCATGAGATAAAGATTAAATTCAAGGGACTTAGGCTAATATTAGTATGGGGTTGAGATAAAGTTTAACTTTTAAGTGCACTACCAAGGATAGAAGTCGATTAGTAACTTTTAGTACTAAGATTTCTTAAGTTGAACAGCATGAAGGACAATGTAATAGGTTAATGAACAATATGAGTATTGCATAAGAAAAATAAAGTGCGCTAAGTCGGGAAATCCCTTGCTAGTACGAGGAATTGCGAGAAAGGTCAAATTCGAGGTCTTAGTAGAATAGAACTAAGTCACCATAAATTGTTTTAAGTTGCGATTCGTAAACGAGAATTTTTGTAGGCATATTTTATTAGGATTGATGAGACATAAAGACAACTTAACACATATTTTACCAGAGTAGCGCGGCGGAAGCGTGGATTATTGGGATACCAGAATTAAGAGTCTAACTTTTTGTTATCGAGGATAAGCGAATTTCGGGGACGAAAATTTCATTTAAGGGGGGAAGATTGTAACGTCCCAAAAATTTGAAGGTCCACGCGAACCACGTGCATGCAAGTTATTAAATTTCTTTTGTATTTTAATAGATTGTGTTAAAGCATTAAATGCATGTTTCTTTCAATAATTTATGTTTAATTATTTTTATGCATTTTATGCATAATTCATCCATGGTAGTAATTATTTCATGAAATTTTAAAAGTTCATGTATTAGGGTTTCTAGATGCATTTGACGTTCGATCGAGGAACGAAGACGGGAGAATTTTCAAGGAAATTATTTTAATTACACGATTTATTTTTATAAATTAATTTAAAGCTTTTTTAAGTGTAATTTCCAAAAATGTTATTTCGAAACTGTGAGCTTTATAAAAAAATATATATATTTTCGCATTTTAAAACGAGTAGACGTTTCCAGAACATTCCAGTTGTTGACGAATTTCCTGATGTTTTCCTCGATGAAATTCCTGGATTTCCTCTGGAAAAAGAAGTGGAAGCGGAGATAGAGTTGATACCAGGAACCGCACGTATCTCCAGAGCGCCTTATAGATTGGCACCAACGGATATGAAAGAGTAGAAGCAACAGTTACAAGATCTTTTTGACAAGGGGTACATTAGACCCAGTGTGTCTCCTTGGGGAGCACCATTGTTGTTCGTTAAAAATAAGGATGGGTCTATGCGGCTTTGCATAGATTATCGACAGTTGAACCGAGTAACAGTCAAGAATAAATATCTGTTACCACGGATTGATGACTTGTTTGATCAACTGCAAGGAACTTCAGTGTACTCGAAGATCGATTTACGGTCAGGGTATCATCAACATCGAGTTCATTAACGTGATATCCCTAAGACTTCATTTCGAACAAGGTATGGGCATTAAGAGTTTCTAGTGATGCCGTTTGGTTTGACAAATGCTCCAGCAGTATTTATGGATTTGATGAATAAAGTATTCCAGGAGTATCTTGACAAGTTTGTCATTGTCTTCATTGATGACATACTGGTATACTCTCGTAGTCTTGAAGAGCATGCATAACATTTAAGGATTGTGTTACTAACCTTAAGGAATCACCAATTGTATGCTTAGTTGAACAAGTGTGAGTTTTGGCTCGACAGAGTTGTCTTCTTGGGACATGTTATATCCAAAGATGGGATATCAGTGGATCCTAGCAAGATCGAAGCAGTGTTGCGTTGGGCACGACCGGAATCAGCTCAAGAGATAAGAAGTTTTCTAGGTTTGGTAGGATATTACCGGAGATTCATCTCAAGATTTTCTCATATTTCCAAACCATTGACACAGCTGACGTATAAGAATGTGCAGTTCGAAGGGACACACGATTACGAAAATAGTTTCAATGAATTGCGTCAACGTTTGACTATTGCACAAGTTTTAGCTCTTCCATCTGGATCAGGAGGGTACATTGTGTACACTGATGCATCACTTCAAGGACTTGGGTGTTTTTTAACTATGAATGGTCATGTGATTGCATATGCATCCAGACAGTTGAAGAAGCATGAAGAGAATTATCCAGTTCATGATCTGGAATTAGCAGCGATTGTGTTTGCTTTGAAGATCTGGCGACATTATCTCTATGGAGAGAGATTTGAGATTTTTACAGATCACAAGAGATTGAAATATATCTTCACTCAAGCAGAGTTGAATATGCGCCAAAGAAGATAGATGGATTTGTTAACGGATTATGATTGCGAAATCAAGTATCATCCAGGATCAGTGAATCTTACCGCTGATGCTCTTAGTCGCAAGGTGAGATTATCTGCACTTCAGACAAGTTTCATAACAAGTGTAATACAAGATTGTTGATCTCTGGGATTCTGGAATTAAGAGACGAGATTTTATCTCAAGCCCATAGGAGTAAGTTGAGTATCCACCCTGGAAGCATGAAAATGTATAAGGATTTGAAGACCAAATTTTGGTGGAAAGGTATGAAGAAAAGTGTTTACTAGTTTTTAGCCAAGTGTTTGGTTTGTTAGCAAGTGAAAGCTGAACATCGACGACCAAGAGCATTACTTCAGAATCTTTATATCCCTGAGTGGAAGTGGGAGCATGTAACAATGGATTTTTTTACCCACTTGCCGTTGTCTTCTAAGAATTGTGATGCCATTTGGGTTGTTGTGGACCGACTGACTAAGTCAGCACATTTCATTCCGTATAGTCGAGAATATAGTTTCGATCGCATGGTAAGACTATACATCCAAGAGATTCTTAAATATCATGGTGTGCCAACAAGTATAGTCAGTGACAGAGATCCACGCTTTACCTCAAGGTTCTGGGGAAGTTTTCAAAAATCGTTGGGAACGACATTGAGTCTGAGTACTGCCTATCATCCAGAGACCGAGGGTCAGTCTGAGAGGACTATTCAGACACTCGAGGACATGTTGTGTTCTGTGCTTTGGATTTTGGACCAGCATGGCATGATCATCTTCCGCTTGTGGAGTTTGTATATAACAATAGCTACCATAGCAGCATTGGTATGGCTCCATTCGAAGCATTATGTGGTAGACGTTGCCGTACTCCATTGTTTTGGGACGAAGTAGGAGAACGACAAGTGAAAATACCTGAATTAGTGCAACAAGCAATTGACGTAGTGGAATTGATTAAGAAGAGAATTAAAGCTGCACAAGATCGTCAATCGAGTTACGCGAATACCAAGCGTAGACCTCTACAGTTTCAGTCAGGGGAAAAAGTTTTCCTTAAAGTTTCACCATGTTGCAGGGTGATGATATTTGGACTCAAGGGAAAATTAGCCCCAAGATTCATCAAACCTTTTGAGATCTTGGAATGTGTTGGTAATTTGGCATATCGATTGGTTTTGCCGCCGTATCTGTCCAGCATTCATAATGTCTTTCATGTATCTTTGCTACGACGGTATGTAGCAGATGAATCGCACGTTCTTGGTCCGACAGATGTTCAACTTGAAGAAGACTTGACTTATGTCGAGCAGCCACTTTTAATCCTGGGTAGGAAAGAGAAAAAACTCAGAAACAAGACCATTCCACTTGTTCTAGTGTAATGGCAACGCCGAGGTACTGCAGAGGCAACTTGGGATTTAGAGAGTCGTATGCGCTCAGAGTATCCGCATTTGTTTTGAGTTGTATCTTTGTAATCATGAGTTGTATTTTATTCAGTTGTTTTGTACTTCAGTTCTGATTTCGAGGACGAAATCTTTTTAAGGAGGGGAGGATGTAATGACCCGAATTCTTATTTTGAATGAAGTATTAATTAAGAGATAATTAAAGAGTTGTTAATTAAGTATTATTAACGAATTGATAATCTAAGATTAATCTGTTGGATCCATCGAATTTTAAATGGATAACCCGATCTACTTCCGATTACGTTATCTCGAGAAATCCAACCAGACGAATAAGATTCTGACACGTGGTAGATAAGATTGATTCGGATTTCTGAAATAGCCAGGATGCAGCCTATAAATGGAAGCTGAATTCTTTTGTTTCCTACACCGTTTCCTTCAGAGAGAGTTCTAGCCTTATACCTTAAGTTTTCTAGCCAGTTTCTAGGGCACTTTGGTGTCGGGAAGTTTCGGGGCTAGTGCCGACTCGAGGGGGGTCGGTGAACTGAGATCGAGACATCATCAGCGGGCTGACGACGGACACAGGTATAATCCTAAAGCCTTTAGGAAGAACTTTATAGCATGTTTGGTAATTCAGAATCTGGTTTGATAGTGATTTCATATTGTTGGTATTGTCTAGGTTAAGGGCTTTCTGTCAGATTGTTTTAGTGAGGTACGTGATGTACTAATTGAGATATCCAAGCGTAGTATACACACTTATATGCTGCATATTTATCTGTTTCATGATACATGTTTTACTGCTTTGGCATATTATGCATGACATATCATGTTGAGCCAGATATCTTTTGAGATATACCTCGTTTGTTGGGGCCTCTCAGCCCTATTCTGTATTGTGGATGATGGGGCATCGAAAGCTACAATGTCCAACGAGACCCGCGGGCTCTGATGACCTGGACATTATAGGTCCACGTCCTGATGATGAGTGTGGGAGCCAAAACATGCCTAGGGCAGATCAGAGACTACACACTCATATGCCTCTAGAATGAGCATGAGATTCTTGACTTGATCCTTGATATCCGAGCATATTACATTTTCGCATGTATCATATCAGTTTGTATACTCGTACATTCTCGTATTGAGCGATTGTCGCTCACGTCTTTGTTTTCATCTTGGGCACCCCATTCCACGGGGCAGGTCTTAGGTTAGACGGTTCGGACGATCAGTGCAGTGGCTAGAGCAGTTGGGTTTTCGGTGGTGATTCAGTGGAGGTTTTATGTGGTTCATCGTTTTATCATTTAGAACTATATTTTCGATATGGTTGTATTAATGTTTAAGATTGCTGTTGTTGTTCTGTTTCGTTTGGGTTGTAAGATGATTAAGTTATTTGGTTTCCGATATTTAATTGTTTTTATTAAGTCTTAATGTGGCATGTTTATTAGTCTGTTTAGTTGTGGTTCGGGTAAGGGCGCTACATATAAATATTCATATCCATATCCAAGGAAACACGATCGTCGGGCTCCCACTGGGACCATAACGTTCACGAAATTTCTAACATATCATCGTATTAGTCACAATTATCTCACTTTCTTCAACGTTTCATATTATCATCACTTGATAAAATTTAAACATGCATGTAACGTTTTTCTTTTAATCCAAGCATGCAACATGTCCTTTAAATATCCATAATTAAACCATAAAATCCATAAACGCTTTAAAAATAACATTTTAACATTTTCATATCCATGAACATTTAAAATAACGTTTTAAAATATAAAAATTCATAAACATTCCAAATAATCATATTAGCATATATAACAGCATTTAGGACACTGCCACGACGTTTACTAATTTCTAGGTGTAAAATGACCGTTTTACCCCTGGACGTAAAATTTCCCGTTTTTGACATTTTCTTAATTTCATTGACTCTAACATGATCAAATAATTATTTAAGCTTACATGAATTTTCTCGTATTTTTATTTAGCTTAAATCGAAGACTTTTAAATTATTCTTTAACTATAACATATTAATGCGTTTTAATCCCGAATAAAACCAAACCTTAATATAAAATTTCTAAATTAAAAACTTAGATTTTTAATAATCATTTGAGCTTAAATATAATTTTTCATAATTTTATTAAGCTTAAATCTAGGCGTTTCAATTAATTCGTTTTTTAAACTTAGACGTACACCCCGGTTTTGACTCGCATGGACTTAAAACTTAACCAAAACTTACCAAACTTGGACCAAAGCTTAATAACACCTAACTACCCCATATACAACCTTATTCCAGCCCATTAAGTCCTTTCAACATGCCTAGGAAGCTACTGAATTTTTCTGCACAAGAGTCCTAGTTCTAATATGATTCGAACCTAGGATAGCTTCACCTCCAGCCCTTAACCACAATGTACAGCCTCTACCTGTAGTACCCGAAAAATCAGATTACGTATAAGCCATGCATAATTTTTATTATTTAATTAAAATGAATTTTAAGAAAATATGAAGTGTTTTATTTATTTTAAAAGAAGATGTTTAGTTTTATCTTTACAGGGTAAATACGCGAGGTCGGACCGGAGTTTGGAGATTTAAGATAAAATTAATAATAGGAAAGATATTCCTAAATTTAATTAAGTCAATGAATGATTTAATTTAAAGAAAAAGAATGTCTTTGGGATTTAATAAATTAATTAGAGCTAAATTGGTAAATAAGTTCTTTAGGTTAATATTTAATTAAAGCTTAAATTAAAATATGTAAACTTATGGTGATGAATTAGTATAATATATTCAAGAAATTAATCATAGCATTTGAATATTTAAGTTTGAGATCATGAATGCCATGCAATAATCTATCCTAAATTTAATGTGTAAATTCTCTAAAATATATAATGAGGGTGCTAAAATTTAAGCAATTAAAATACAAGATTTAAACAATAAAATACCATGCAAATTAGTAATCATAATTTTGGGTCCAACATTTAAAATAATTTAAAAGTTAATAACTCTCCATTCAAACCATTCCTAATTACAATTCATGGTGTATTCATTTCCCATTTTTAATTCACTAAGTAGTAGTAAATTCAAATACTATACTCCATATCATTTTTTTCCTCAAACCAATATCTAAGAAAAGTAACGTGAATGTGCAGTAGGAATGAGAAGCAAAAAAAAAAAAAAAAACCAACGCCAGCTTGGGAAAGAATCATTTCAAAATTCTTCAACTTCTTGACTTGTAACTCCCATCTTATTGTATATTATGGCACCTTTAACACCTCCTATAACATTCCTCTTCATTGCCTTCCAAACCTACACCCTCACATTCGAAAAACATCAGAAAAACAGCAGCTAAAATCGAGAGAACAGCAGCAGAAAAATAGGAAAGAAAAGAAGTTCCAGCTCCGACACCGTTGCGTCGTATTCGTTGTATTGATTTGTTTTTTTTGTCAAAAAAAATTCCAGGCATGTATATATTATTCCTTTGCTCTACAATCAAGTTATATTAGCTATTTTAAATCAGTATATGTTCATATATCAAGTGACACAACGCAATTTGACATCAAAGAGCTTGAAAGAAATCTGTACAGCTTTTCGTTTTTTTTTT
>NC_133314.1:11850911-11877016 GCF_012295235.1 Primulina huaijiensis | reverse complement strand
AAAATCAGATTACGTATAAGCCATGCATAATTTCTATTATTTAATTAAAATGAATTTTAAGAAAATATGAAGTGTTTTATTTATTTTAAAAGAAGATGTTTAGTTTTATCTTTACAGGGTAAATACGCGAGGTCGGACCGGAGTTTGGAGATTTAAGATAAAATTAATAATAGGAAAGATATTCCTAAATTTAATTAAGTCAATGAATGATTTAATTTAAAGAAAAAGAATGTCTTTGGGATTTAATAAATTAATTAGAGCTAAATTGGTAAATAAGTTCTTTAGGTTAATATTTAATTAAAGCTTAAATTAAAATATGTAAACTTATGGTGATGAATTAGTATAATATATTCAAGAAATTAATCATAGCATTTGAATATTTAAGTTTGAGATCATGAATGCCATGCAATAATCTATCCTAAATTTAATGTGTAAATTCTCTAAAATATATAATGAGGGTGCTAAAATTTAAGCAATTAAAATACAAGATTTAAACAATAAAATACCATGCAAATTAGTAATCATAATTTTGGGTCCAACATTTAAAATAATTCAAAAGTTAATAACTCTCCATTCAAACCATTCCTAATTACAATTCATGGTGTATTCATTTCCCATTTTTAAATCACTAAGTAGTAGTAAATTCAAATACTATACTCCACATCATTTTTTTCCTCAAACCAATATCTAAGAAAAGTAACGTGAATGTGCAGTAGGAATGAGAAGCAAAAAAAAAAAAAAAAACCAACGGCAGCTAGGGAAGGAATCATTTCAAAATTCTTGAACTTCTTGACTTGTAACTCCCATCTTATTGTATATTATGGCACCTTTAACACCTCCTATAACATTCCTCTTCATTGCCTTACAAACCTACACCCTCACATTCGAAATACATCAAAAAAACAGCAGCTGAAATCGAGAGAACAGCAGCAGAAAAATAGGATAGAAAAGAAGTTCCATCTCCGACTCCGTTCCGTCGTATTCGTTGTATTGATTTGTTTTTTTTGTCAAAACAAATTCCAGGCATGTATATATTATTCCTTTGCTCTACAATCAAGTTATATTAGCTATTTTAAAACAGTATATGTTCATATATCAAGTTACACAACGCAATTTGACATCATAGAGCTTGAAAGAAATCTGTTCAGCTTTTCGTTTTTTTTTTATGGTGCTTCACGGCTGCTGTATTTTGTTGGTTTGAGTAGTTGCTTCGGTTCCAGGCTCTCAAAGCTGATTATAGGCATGATTTAGGGTATGTTAGGGTGTTGTTGGGTCAGTTGGTTCAGTCTATACACTCAAGAATGAAGCAATGACAGCAAACTTTACATAAGCTGCAGAATTGAGTCACGATTTTTTTTGTTCTTGGTTGTTTGGGATGAGAGTTCGAATCATGGCTGTCCTAGGACCGTAGCCATAGTTAGAACCCTTCCTTATCAAGTCTAGGACGTGACCAAACTATCTTTTCAAAGCTTGGTTCATGGTTCCAACAGATTTTTAAAACAGCAACACAAGCATCACTCGAAAATTCTGTTTCTGATTTGTGTGAGTATAGTTTCGGTCCTAGGTGTTTGCTTGGGTTGTGGTTGGCTTTTAGCCCATGGCCTTGGACTGGACACTACCTTAATGAGTTAGGAAAGTCATGTTTTTGGCCGTTTGTGATTTGGTCGAGTTTAGGGGTCGTACGAGAATTTACGGTGAATGGTGCCAAAATGACTCTCGGAAGAGTGTTTTATGTTTTTGGATTCCTTTCACCTATTTTCGTGTTTTGCAATTCTTATGCATGTTTTTCAGTATTTTTGGGGTATTTTTAATCATCGTTAAGCGTCGGTTTAATGTTGGTTCGGGTTGGTACGAAGCCATGAATAAAAATCAAGTTGTAGGTCCTAATCGTCTCGTTTTTGGTTTATTTGTTAAGTTTTTGTCAAGTTAAAATTATTTGCATGTGTCACATATTAGAACTAAGTCGCAGCGAGCCTGGGAGCGATCCAACTCATCCGGTAAAAATAAGGTTATAATTATATTACGTGCATAAAAATATAAAATATTTATTTTTGAGATATATGCTATATGTCTTGTGGCCACCTTACGCTTATGGGTTTGGAAGTCGGTAGGCACAACCGAGGACCTCACCACCCGGTGACTTACGACCGGTTATGATTATGTACGGGTACGGACATCCAGTCCAAGGGCTGTGATTGATCTCTACCGCCTAGTATACTGTGGTTTAGTCTGATCAGGCGCTTACGTTATGTTATGGGCCACTTGCTTAGAAACATTATCTCTACCAGAAAATTATGATATGACATGACAGAGTTCTATTGAGCAAAGCTTTTACGTATGATTTTAAGATATGCACGTTGTTATAATTATTCATGATACGATCTTCACCATGCGCTTTACGATACTATATTTTTACGTTGCAAGCGATTTTATGATATATTTACTTGTTATTCACGATATATACATGTTGAGTCTTTAGACTCACTAGACTTGATTGTTGTAGGTACTGATGAGGTCGAGACGGAGGGCGTAGACCAGTGAGCGATCTTGTGGCAGCAGTAGTAAACCCGAGGACCTCATGATTTAATTTATGCACCTTTTATTATTCAAACTCAGTTTTAATACGTTGGATTATTTTTAAATTGTTGTTTGAAAACAATATTTGCTTCCGCTGTTATTTTAAAGTTAAAATTATTTACATGTTTATTTTATAAATTGGGCAAGTTATTTATTTTTTTCGAAAATTTTTAATAATTCCGCAAAATTATGAATACGAAATACGGGCCTTTATACTACCCATCCATCCTAGGACCTAGAACAAACCCATGACATGCTGCTGGACCGAACTTACCAGCCCCAAACACACCTAGCCCTTCAACCGTACCCTAGGACTCTAAAACATACAATTTTCGTTCATAATAGTGTCCTATATTTTTCAGCCTTTAAACATACACATAGGGACTCTTAAACATGTGGAAAAACATCCCTTCAAGTACCCCTACCATGGCAGCCCCTTTGTCCATCATTATGAAGAGTTTTAAAAAAAGAAAACTCTAGTTTTATGCATAACTAGTATTTCACCCGTGCGATGCACGAAGTGTTATTTTATATAATTAATGATTAAAATTAGTAAGTATTAATGTTTGAATAATGATTTAAAATTATTGATTTAATATAATGAATATATTTAAATTTTGAATATTATTATGAAAAATTATTATATCAAAATATTAATGTCATTTGAAATAACGCTCAAATGATGATAACAATATTTTGTCGTTAAATTGACTTATTATCTTGGTTAAGTGGAACTGCTATAAATAAAAAGAATATAAAAATATTTAAAAAATTTTATATTAATTTGTTCATCCAAATTTTAAAGAATAAATAAATTTTTTTTAAAAATTCAAATTTTTTGTCATTTATTATATGAATAAATTTTGATTAAAAAAGTAATTATTTTTTGGACATGTTAAAAATATTTATATTAAATTTCTATTAAAATACATATTTTAAAGTTCTATACATAACAATAATAACAATAATTTACTGACACTCTTTTAAAAAAAATTGAAAAACATAATATTATATAAAAGCTTTTATATTTTATTCAGTATGATAGAGAGTAGTAAACATAAATTCTATAAAAGTAACACACAACTTAAAATCATAATCGAAATTAAATAGAATGATATAATCAATGCATATACTTAAATTAAGTTGGTAATTTCAAAAAAGATCAAATTTAAATTTGAAATTTAAAAAATAATTTGCAAACAATTCACATTTAATTATGCGGTATGTGAATACATTAATAATGATATTTTTTTATAACATATTATTTTTGACGAAAAACTTTGTTTATATATATGTGTGTGTGCGTGTGAACCATATAAAATAAAGAAAATATAAATAATACCCTTAAATCAAAAAATAAAATGTATGGAAAAAAATAGTAAAATTTTGATAATGAAAAATATATTTAAACTTGAATTTTCTGTAGTTTCCATATGCTGGTAGATCATATAAACGAACTAATCAGAGTCTAAGGGCTAAATGTATTTTTGAATGATTTAAAAATAGTTTATGTTTTCAATTGAGTTCAGTTTCAATTTGAATAAAGAACATAAAAAACACATAATTCATATATTACATTTAAATTGATATAAAAATGAATTAAATTCAAATTTAAACTAATAAAGGAATTGATATAATCAATTCAAACAATAATTGAAGTTTATATTTTCAAATTTCTTCAATTCACTTTTGAATTTTTTTAAAAAGAAAATATATCATTCTTTATTACAAAAATATCAATAAAAATATCATAAAATTAATTGTTTTCAATCATTTATTGCAGTTCACTTATTTTAAGATTAATGATTTTTTTTTTCTAGAATTATCATTTTCAAAATTAATTGTTTTCAATCAAATTATATTCAGTACTACCTCGTTGGTACGAACCGTGTGAAGGAACCAAGATATTAAATCATGTAATGGAACCGATGTCAAATCTTTGAATGCTATTTATTTTTTCAAGATATTTAGATTTAAATTTGAAATTAAAAGTGAAATTTATATTTTCAAGAAATTCAATTTTAAAACTGAAATTTGAAAAAGAATTTGATATTTTTTACGACAATTTTATTAATTTTCATACTTTAATTAATTACAAATTAATTATGAATTATCAAATATTTCAAATTGTGTTATCCAATAGATATGGGAACTTCAAAAATAAACTTTAAAATTACAACCTGTTTTATTGTTATCGAAAATTGTAATATTATTAAATATATTAGGAAATAATTTTTCTTTTTTTACTTCATTATTTAGTACAAATTTTTAGAAGAACTTAGTAAATATAACAGACAACTCTGCTTTTATTTATATATAGATAAGCCATAAAAACGAAAATACAAGGTAGTGTTTCATATTTTTCATGCAAACATGCATTATACATATAATATGTTGTGATAGATGAGAAAAAAGAAGATTAAGTCGTGCCTTTGCGTATTTTACGCACGAATTCTCGTTGACGATTCGATGAACGAAGGTTTGACGAACCCTTGAAACCTTGAAGGAGTTTGATGCTTTTTTTCCCTTCAAAAATTGGTGTGTGCCGTGTAATTGTGGTGGGGGAGAGTTTGTAATTTGATTGTGGGTGTGTGGCCGTAAGGTAATATGGTTTAATGGGGGTGATTAGTACTTTAAATATTGCTAAAATCCTAACCAAACTCTAATTACTAGCTTAGGCCCATTAACAACGTTAATTAGGCCCAATTAGCCCATTAGTGTTTGATTAAAATATTAAAATTATTTTGTTTAATAAAATTTGTGGATTTATTAGCCGGGTTGCCAAAACGTTCGTATTTTCATTGAAAAACCAACACCGATAAAAATTACGTCCCGGCGTATAAAATCACCTCAAAACCCCTTATTTCAAAAATAAGAAAAAGCATCACCCTTAATTTAAATAATTAAAAACAATTAACAAATAAAAAACATTTTCTATTTTTCAGCCCTCGGTCTCCGTTCCTCGATCGCAACTCGAATATCCATTAAAAATACATTTTAATGAACCATGTAGAAAAATATATTTTAAACATGTCAATATGCACAACATGATTAATTTATACAATTAAAACAATTAATTAAAATACAAGAGAATTTAATAACTTGCGTACATGTGGTTCGCGTGGACCTTTAACTTTTCGGGGCGTTACAATCTTCCCCCATTAAATTGAATTTCGTCCTCGAAATTCGCTTATCCTTAATAATCTACATTTTAGACTTAGTTCTAATATCCCAAAATCCACGCTTCCGCTGCGCTTACTGTAACGTACCGTACTTTTAAACTACTTAAAATTTGCGGAAAAATTTAAAATTTTCGTAAATACAAATAACCTTCAAAGTGTGATCACAATTAAACTGCCCATCCAAAAGTATTTGCGATACAAGAGCTCACAAATAAAGTTTGCTAAAGAAAATACTTGTTTAAACATCGTAAGACAAAACGTGATATCAGAATATTAAAATTTTCATGCTTAAAAACTTAAAAACATAAAACATGGGCGGTCCTCGGGTCTAGCCTCTTGCTCAATCCAAGCCTGATTCTTGGTCCCCACCCCTCGTCTCCTCAAATTCATCCTTAACTGCATCGATCAAATCTAGTGAGTCTAAAGACTCAACACGTATAAACTGGAGAGTAGCAAGTACTACGTAATAAAACCACATGCATCTTCAAAATAGGACGTACATACTAGAAACATGAACTTGAACTTGACAACATGAACGTGCTTGGAACTTGAACATAATAGCGTAACATAACGTGCCATGGTCATAAAACTTTCGTAAACATACTTGCATCTTACATACTTGGGCATACATAACATAATTTTGCGTAGAGGCATGTTTCAAAGCGTGTGACCCATACATAAAATTGGCTGACAGGGAAAATTCACTGCCACATACATGAGATCCCCGTTCATAATTTAACGGGTGGATTGGTCCCTGGTCATGCTTTACCGCTTTCCAATCCTGATCTAAACCCGGTCATGCTTTACCGGGGTGGAGACATCCTCGGCCATGTTCACCGACTTCCAAACCCGTTCATAGTTGGAGAGATCCCTGGACACGTTATCCGGGTTCCAAACCCGTTCATAGTTTGGTCACAAGTCATTTAGCAAACCTCAAAAATTTAAAAATACTTTCTTTTTGCACGTCAACATACTTACTGGGCATTGAGGGATTCGTTGGATCTCGCTTGGGGCCACTACTGCATATACTAACTTGAATTCAAGCAATTATACTTCATAGCTTAGACGTAATAACCATACTTACACTCGAGCTTATTCATTTCCTTAGGACGTTTTAAAATTCCCTTGAATCTACCTTGTTAGTCAGTACTCTACCCTAAGACGTCAAACCTTAAAGCATTCAATAATATTTTTCCCAAAAATTGAAGTACACGGACCCCGTGCCCAGGTCCGGCCCCGGGTCCGGGTAGGTATTATGAAATGTGTCGTGAAGAATAGGGGTCCGTGTAGACACTGTGAAACTACCCTTCGGAAGGAACAAAGGCACGGACCCTGTGTCAAGGTCCGGCTAGACATCCGTGTACCTACAAGAAAAAGACACACCAATTAAAACAAAGGCATAGACCCCGTGTAAGGGTCCGTGTGCAGGTCCGTTTAGCCTCAGGAAATCGAACTTACAGGGAAAACTTTACACGATGCCTATTTCGCCCTATAAAACCGAATGAACCAAGAATCAACGTTCCAAGACTCATCCTAGGACGCTATGACATTGCAACAAATCCAAAAACGTTTCAAAATCGATCCAACATGTTTCTGCTCAAACTTTGCACATCACACATGAATTTTTAAGCGTAAAACAATGCAACACATACTATGACATGATCGACGCAGGAAAAAATAGAATATGCGTGCCTTTAAATCTTTAACGTTACCGAAACGACGACACCGAAGCGGAGATGGCGCGAGGATTGATACGGAACGATTGTGGCTCGATTTCTCCAAAAAAAACCAACGAAAGTTTGCTTGAAATGGACAAGGGAAGGGGCGGCTGCTCTCCTCTTCAAGAACCCTGATATTTCTTTTAAAATGGTGAAATGAATTGTGTAGGTGTGTCTTGTGTGTTAATGTGTGTGTGCGTGAGTTTAGGTAAAATTTAAGGGAATAAAATTGCCTTAATTACACAATTAACAAATTAATTAAATGCTAACATTCCCTTAACTTTAAATAAAATCTCCTAATTAAAATAAAATGCACAAGTTCTAAATCTTTAAAAGTTTTCAATTCATAAAATCACTAAATAAATAATTTAGGTTTTAAAATACTAACACTTCATAAATTAATTGAAATGCCCCACCCTTAACTTAAAATAAAATCAGCATTAAAATTTTGCCAAAAATCGTCGCCGATATTTTTCTCGATTACGCATCGAATAATTGCCTGAAACATGAAATTTGCAAAACATTTTAACGTGCATCACATAAACATAAATCATTTAAAATAATGCATTTTCATAAAACATGCACCACTAAAATCATTTTAGAATTAAATAAATGATTTGAAAATTAAATAATGCATGGGTTTTACGTGTACTGATTTTGAGCTCTACAGTTCCTCCCCCACTTATATAAATTTCGTTATCGAAATTAAATCTTACCGAACAACTCCGGGTAGCGAATTCTCATATCCGCTTCAGTTTCCCAAGTGGCCTTTTCTATTGGCTGATTTAGCCACCGAACTTTGACCAGCTTCGTCACCTTGTTCCGAAATCTACGCTCCTGTTTGTCTAAGATTTGGAGAGGTCTCTCCTCATATGACAGATCTTGAGAAGGCTGCAACGGATCATAGCTCAGAACATGCGAAGGATTAGCTAGGTATTTCCTCATCATTGAGACGTGGAACACATTGTGTACACCAGCCAGATTCGGCGGTAGGGCTACATGATAAGCTAGTGTCCCAACCCTGTCCAGAATCTCGAACGGTCCAATAAACCTCGGACTCAACTTGCCTCTTTTCCCAAATCTCATAACGCCCTTCATAGGTGCTATTTTTACGAAAACGTGATCTCCTATGGCAAACTCGAGATCCATTCTCCTCTTATTAGCATAACTCTTTTGACGACTTTGTGCGGTCTTCATCCTGTCTCGGATCTTGACCACCAAACCTGCTGTCTGCTGAACTATCTCTTGATCAAGTTCTGATCTCTCACCGACTTCATCCCAATGAATCGGTGATCTGCACTTCCTCCCATACAAAGCCTCGTAGGGAGCCATACCTATAGATGCTTGGAAAATGTTATTGTAGATAAACTCCACTAGAGGTAGTTTCGATTCCCAATTCCCATGAAAATCGATCACACAGGCTCGCAACAAATCCTTCAAAATTTGAATCACTCGCTCAGACTGGCCATCTGTCTGCGGGTGAAAAGCTGTACTGAAAAGCAACTTCGTCCCCATGGCTGCGTGTAAGCTCTTCCAAAAAGACGATGTGAACCTCGGGTCCCTGTAAGACACAATAAAAACTGAGATTCCGTGCAACCGGACTATCTCTCTGATATAGAGCTCCGCATACTGTGTCATGGAGAAAGTCGTCTTCACTGGCAAGAAGTGTGCTGACTTAGTAAGTCGATCCACTATAACCCAAATGGCATTAAATCCTCTGATTGACTTTGGCAACCCAATGATGAAGTCCATGGTGATATTCTCCCACTTCCACTCGGGGATAGGGAGTGGCTTAAGCATTCATGCTGGCCTCTGATGTTCTGCCTTCACCTGCTGACAAGTGAGGCATTCAGACACAAATCGGCGGATGTCTCGCTTCATCCCTGGCCACCAAGACAAAGTCTGTAGATCCTTGTACATCTTGATACCTCCGGGATGGATGTAATACGGAGATGCATGTGCCTCTGACAGGATATCCTCTCTTATGGAATCAACATTAGGCACCCGCGTTTTATCTCTGTATCTCACAATACCATCTGACACTGTGTAGAGCACACTGCCCTTAGTTTCATCCTTCAGTCTTTATTTCTACAACTGCTCATCTGAAGACTGACCTACTCGGATACAATCTAGCAAAGAAGATTGGACTATCAGATTAGACAGCCTCGGAGCTCTGCCCTTACAATAAACCTCCAGGCCAAACCTCTGAATCTCAGACTGAAGAGGTCTCTGCACTGACAACTGTGCTACAACTGCCACTTTTCTGCTCAAAGCGTCTGCGACAACGTTAGCCTTTCCCGGATGGTAGCTAATTTCACAGTCGTAATATTTTACCAGCTCTAACCACCGTCTCTGTCTCATATTCAGTTTTTTCTACGTGAATAAATACTTGAGACTTTTGTGGTCGGTGAAAATCTGACATTTCTCGCCGTACAGGTAGTGTCTCCAAATCTTTAATGCAAAGACAACGGCGGCTAGTTCTAAATCGTGAGTCGGATAATTTTTCTCGTGCACCTTCAACTGTCTGGAAGCATAAGCTATGACCCGACCATGCTGCATCAATACTGCGCCTAACCTGAGCTTAGATGCATCGGTATATAACACAAATTTGCCTTGTCCAGATGGCATGGCTAACACTGGCGCTGAAATGAGAGCTTGCTTCAATGTATCGAAGCTCTTCTAGCACTCATCACTCCAAATGAATTTAGCATTCTTCTTTGTCAATGAAGTGAGTGGCACTGGTATCGAAGAAAACCCTTGAATAAACTTATGTTAGTAACCGGCTTAACCCAGAAAACTGCGGATCTCTGAAACACTATTTGGCTCCATCCATTCCTTAACAGCTACCACTTTTGCTGGATCCACCTCAATACCCCTGCTAGACACTATGTGACCCAAAAACGCTACCTTCTCTAACCAGAATTCAANCTCCGTCTCTATCAGATGTGCCAATAGTCAGGGACTTCCCGGACGTCTTTGTTTACGACGTCACAGGCCTTCCATCGGATAGAGAAGTGGAGTTTTCCATTGATCTTATGCCAGGCACAGTGCCAATCTCCAAGGCACCGTACCGATTAGCTCCAGCTGAGATGCTAGAACTCAAACAGCAAATTCAGGAGCTTCTTGACAAGGAATTTATTCGCCCTAGTTTCTCGCCATGAGNCCCATCCTTCTTCTTTACAAAAAGCACCTCATGGCGAGAAACTAGGGCGAATAAATTCCTTGTCAAGAAGCTCCTGAATTTGCTGTTTGAGTTCTAGCATCTCAGCTGGAGCTAATCGGTACGGTGCCTTGGAGATTGGCACTGTGCCTGGCATAAGATCAATGGAAAACTCCACTTCTCTATCCGATGGAAGGCCTGTGACGTCGTAAACAAAGACGTCCGGGAAGTCCCTGACTATTGGCACATCTGATAGAGACGGAGCGGGTACATCAGGTCTTGAAACGATGCTGGCCAAGAAAGCCTGACACACCTTGGAAATGAGTCTTCGCGCCTGCATGCAAGAAATCATGCAAGGGAAACTTCTCCATCTGTCTGGTTCAAATAGAAACTGCACCATACCTAAAGGTCTTACTAACACTGACCTTTTCTGGAAATCGATCAAAACTCTATTCTTTGTCAGCAAGTCCATTCCCAAAATAATATTAAATTCTGGCATCGGCAACACAATCAGATCGACATACACTAGGTGGCCTTGCAGTTCTAGGTCAATATCTCTAACCACAGTGGTAGCTAACAGTTCTTCCCCTGGTGGGACTGTCACCGAGTAGTTCACGTCAAGGCCGATACACTTGATGTCTAAATGATTAGAGAATGTCTCCGAGATAAAGGAGTGAGTGGCTTCTGAATCTATCAGGGCCTTAATGGTTAATTTCTTAATGAAAATATTCCCTGAGAGACGTTAGAACAACACAAATTATATCCCAAAGTTCTATTATTAGCCTTATGCAACAAAACACACAAAAATGCCAACTAAAATCCTAATAATCCCAATTCAAAACAAACATGCAAGACAAAAATTTAATATTGTACTGAATTACATAAATTACCAGTCAAAAGTGTCGTGTGTGGGTTCGCCTCCTGAGCATGCATGGCGAACACCCTTCCCTAGGTCGGCTGCACCCCCTGTAGGCAGTCCTTAAGCATGTGGTCACTGGCTCCACATTTAAAGCATTTCCCTAATCCCCACAGACACTGCCCCGGATGTTGGCGATTGCATTTCTGACACACTGGGAAATTACCGGGCCTCTGCGGAGCCTTTTGCTGCGGAATAGGACCCTTGCCTTTCGGCGGTCCCTGGTATGGCTTCTTCCCTGGCGGCCCCTAGAACGGCCTCTTAAACTGAGGCCGCTGTTGCTGCTGTTGTGGTTGCTGTGGAGCCTGATAGGGCCTCTTGCCCTGTCTGTCAGCCTCAATATCCCT
Organism: Primulina huaijiensis; assembly: GCF_012295235.1. Classification (NCBI taxonomy): domain Eukaryota; kingdom Viridiplantae; phylum Streptophyta; class Magnoliopsida; order Lamiales; family Gesneriaceae; genus Primulina; species Primulina huaijiensis. The sequence goes on along the minus strand of NC_133314.1, from coordinate 11,865,116 downwards.
CTGATCCTGTTCTGCTACCAAAGCTCTAGACACGGCAACTGCATAAGTAATAGGACCAACAACTCGGACGTCACGGCGCAAGACCGGCAGCAACCCATCCATAAAATGCCTCAGCTTTTCCCAGACATCATTAGCTATTAGGGGCACAAAGTAACACCCCCTCTCAAACTTTCTCACAAACTCTGCTACGCTGCTGTCTCCCTGTCGCAGCGCCATGAACTCCCTGGTCAACCTGGATCATACTTCCTCAGTGAAGTACTTGGAGTAGAACACTGCTTTAAAATTGTTCCAAGTCAGAGTCTGCAGGTTAACTGATACTGACGCACTTTCCTACCAACGCCTGGCGTCTCCTGAGAGAAGGAAAGTGGCACACCTAACCCTGTCCTCGTCCTGCAGCTCCATGAAGTCAAAAATCACCTCGATGGATTTAATCCATCCTTCTGCTACCATCGGATCTGTAGTCCCCGAGAATTCTTTAGGATCCATCCTTCTGAATATCTCGTACACTGCTTCTGGACGGGGCCTCGCCCCTGCACCTCCTGCTGCAGCCTGGTTCCCCGCAAACTGCATGAAGAATTGCGCATGCCTGCAAACATCTGTGCCTGCATGTCTGGGGTGGGCGAGGAGGAGCGACCCTCTCCTCAGTCCGAGCCTCTCTGTCCTCATCCCTAGCTTCACGGTTAACCATATATCTAGGAGGCATACTGTTCCAATAATTTACCCAATACGTAAACCCACATGCATGAACATAATGATAATAGCATAAGATGCACGTAACTTGAACTTTAAAATATGCGCATGCTGAAATCATGAATTAATGCGTAACACATGAAAGAATTTAAAACTTACAACTTACAGACCAGAGGTGTGACTTCGTGAGCTTCTTGCAACTGGCAGTAGGCATAACCCTTTACAAGAACACCGCTCTGATACCAACTGTAACGTACCGTACTTTTAAACTACTTAAAATTGGCGAAAAAATTGAAAATTTTCTTAAATAAAAATAAACTTCAAAGTGTGATCACAATTAAACTGCCCATCCAAAAGTATTTGCGATACAAGAGCTCACAAATAAATTTTGCTAAAGAAAATACTTGTTTAAACATCGTAAGCCAAAACGTGAAATCAAAGTATTAAAATTTTCATTCTTAAAAACTTAAAAACATAAAACATGGGTGGTCCTCGGATCTAGCCTCCTACTCAGTCCAAGCCTGCACCTTGGTCCCCACCCCTCGTCTCCTCAAAGTCATCCTCACTTGCATCGATCAAGTCTAGTGAGTCTAAAGAATCAACACGTATAAACTGGAGAGTATCAAGTACTACGTAATAAAACCACATGCATCTTCAAAATAGGACGTACATACTAGAAACATGAACTTGAACTTGACAACATGAACGTACTTGGAACTTGAACATAATACCGTAACATAGACGTGTCATGGTCATAAAACTTTCGTAAACATACTTGCATTTTACATACTTGGGCATACATAACATAATTTTGCATAGAGGTCTGTTTCAAAGCGTGTGACCCATACATAAAATTGTCTGATCAAACTAAACCACAGTACTGGTCTGACAAGGAAAATTCACTGCCACATACATGAGATCCCCGTTCATAATTTAACGGGTGGATTGGTCTCTGGTCATGCTTTACCGCTTTCCAATCCTGATCTAAACCTGTTCATGCTTTACCGGGATGGAGTGGTCCTCGGCCACGTTCACCGACTTCCAAACCCGTTCATAGTTGGAGGGGTCCCCGGACACGTTATCCGGCTTCCAAACCCGTTCATAGTTTGATCACAAGACATTTAACATAACTCAAAAATTTAAAAATACTTTCTTTTTGCACGTCAACATACTTACTGGGCGTTGAGGGATTCGTTGGATCTCGCTTGGGGCCACTGGTGCACATACTAACATGAATTCAAGCACTTATACTTCATAGCTTAGACGTAATAACCATGCTTACACTCGAGCTTATTCATTTCCTTAGGACGTTCTAAAATTCCCTTTACTCTACCTTGTTAATCAGTACTCTACCCTAAGACGTCAAACCTTAAAGAATTCAATAATATTTTTCTAAAAAACTGAAGTACACGGACCCCGTTCCCAGGTCCGGCCCCGGGTCCGCGTAAGTACTGTGAAATGTGTCGTGAAGAAGGATGAAGGCATGGACCCCGTGCCTAGGTCCGTGTAGGGGTCCGTGTAGACACTGTGAAACGACCCTTCGGAAGGAACAAAGGCACGAACCCCGTGTCAGGGTCCGGCTAGACATCTGTGTACCTACTGGAAAAAGACACCAATTAAAACAAAGGCACGGACCCCGTGTAAAAGTCCGTGTGCAGGTCCATGTAGCCTCAGGAAAATCGAACTTACGGGGAAAACTTTACACGATGCCTATTTCTCCCTATAAAACCGAATGAACCAAGAATCACCGTTCCAAGACCCATCCTAGGACGTTATGACATTGCAACAAACCCAAGTAAACACCCCAAACCAATGACTTACATCCTATGACAACATATAGTTCAAGAACACAAGGTTTGACATCAAAATCATTTCCTATGATGTCTAATGAATTCAAGTGCCTAACGACAGTAACCGATGCACCAAATACCAACCTAACATCATAACAATCATAACTAGATGCAGCAACGATCACATCACGATCCCCAACGAAGCCTGCAACAATAAAACTTCAAGAATTCGTCAATAACATATTTTCAGAAAAACGCAGCTTGAGCAGTCTCACTAAAAACGCCATAACTCACTCAATGTTTATCCAAATATTTCAAATTTTATATCAAATCGAAGGTATCAAAAAGTTCTACGATTTTTGTGTTGAACGTTTTACCAAAAACGCTACCAAAAAATCTCAGTATTTAAAAGAACAATAAATTACGAATTTTTAGATCCAAAAACGTTTCAAAATCGATCCAACATGTTTCTGCTCAAACTTTGCACATCACACATGGATTTTTAAGCGTAAAACAACGCAACACATACTATGACATGATCGACGCAGGAAAAAAATAGAATATATGTGCCTTAAATTCTTTAACGTTACCGAAACGACGACACCGTAGCGGAGATGGCGCGAGTATTGATCCGGGACGATTGTGGCTCGATTTCTTACACAAAAACCAACGAAAGTTAGCTGGAAATGGACAAGGGAAGGGGCGGCTGCTCTCCTCTTCAAGAACCCTAATATTTCTTTTAAAATGGTGAAATGAATTGTGTAGGTGTGTGTTGTTTGTTAATGTGTGTGTGCGTGAGTTTAGGTAAAATTTAGTTGAATACAATTGGCTTAATTAAACAATTAACAACTTAATTAAAATGCTAACATTCCCTTAACTTTAAATAAAATCTCCTATTTAAAATAAAATGCACAAGTTCTAAATCTTTAAAAGTTTTCAATTCATAAAATCACTAAATAAATAATTTAGGTTTTAAAATACTAACACTTCATAAATTAATTGAAATGCCTCACCCTTAACTTAAAATAAAATAACGCATTAAAATTTTGCCAAAATCGTCGCCGATCTTTTCCTCGATTCCGCCTCGAATAATCGCCTGAAACATGAAACTTGCAAAATATTTTAACGTGCATCACATAAACATAAATAATTTAAAATAATGCATTTTCATAAAACATGCACCACTAAAATCATTTTAGAATTAAATAAATGATCTGACAATTATATAATTCATGGGTTTTACGTTTACTGATTTTGGGCTCTACACTTACTCTGATAAAACTTAAGTTTTAGAATGTCCTTACGTCTCCTTGATCCCAATTAAATTTTCCTTCTAAATCCTTATTTATGAATTGCAACTTAAAAAGACCCATAATGACTTAGTGTTGTTACTATTATACCCTCAAATTTCAACTTTTCTTACAATTACCAATATTAAAAGATGGATAACCATACTTATCGTATATTACTTTCCTTATATTATACCCAAAATATTATCAACATATCAAATTTCAATCTTAAAATCCCAAACATACCTACAAATTCTTAGATTTTCAAGCTTAATATTGATTCATCACATAATACCCTTGATTAACATCACTTATAACGTTATAACCCAAGATATCTCAAGGTTCCAAATGTTCTTAAAAGTCTAAATTATCGAAAAATTCTTATCATTTAAACCATTTAATTCGTACTTATTGCTAAACCAGTCTCCAAATTCCTTAACAATTGCAAAATTAATTTTTAATTTCCTCAAAAATTATCCTAATTGGTCCTTAATTTCAAAAATCCTATGATTAACCCATAAGTTTTTGGCATTCTTATTTTCCTTCTACCGGTTTTCCATAACATAATTTCGATAAATTTAAACTTTTTTTTCCCAAAATCAATTCTCATAACCAATCTTACCTTTTATCAAAGCTTAAAATCTCAATTTATACATTTTCTTACTTCCAAAGATAATTGCAGTCTTCGAATCATTATTACTTATGAGTAATTCCCAAAAATTAATTCAGCTAGTACCCACGAGTCATCAGTACTTTCTTAAAAAATTTACGTGTCCCAAAAGCATTCATAATATTCATGATCAACTTATGGCCCAAAAGTAGAACGTCAATACTAAAACCCAAAAATAAACATAGTCCAATTCCACCACAAAGACAACACGCGTTGAAATCAAATAATTTCTTATTTCATATCGTATCACGTATAAAAATTCTAAATCATATAAATCATATATTATCATAAAGCTATTAAACATGTGACGTAAACATATAATTCATGTAGTCATGCAAGTAACATCATATAAATCATATAAAGCATGTAAAACTTACAGATTGAGCTTGACAACTGAGCTTCCCGACACTGATGGTGACACAACCCTTTATAGAACCATTGCTCTGATACCAACTGAAATGCTGCTATTCGTTTTCTTAAAAAGTACAAGATTTTTTTTTTCAAACCTCACATAGCATCGGCTGAACCATAAAATATTTTTGACATCATTTTTAAACAAATCGAACAACTATAATTTGAAAATCAAAGGAAATAATTTAGCAAAAAATTATCCAACATTTTACTAAACCTAAAAATAACATTTGAAAAGTATAGCTCATACTATAACCTCTCAAAAAACCATTCATAAATAAATCATCGTAAAAATATTCTTAACATAAATTATAATCATAACTAGTGCGAAAAACTAGTGTCGGTCCTCGGGTTATGTGCACCTTCAGTCCAGCAAAGTCAACCATCAAGACCTCCATTAACATTATTATCATAAACACATGCATCAATCACACCTAGTGAGTCTAAAGACTCAACACACCATAATCTTGATAACAAGTAATACGTATACATATCACTTACAACACTGAAAAATACTTGTTCTTAAAATATCATTTTCTTGAAGATGCATAAACTTGAACATGAAAATTTTCATAAACATATTCATGATGCATAAACTTTAAATAAAAACATTTTCATAATGATGCATCAAGTTTAAACATAAACATTTTCATAAACTTTTTCGTAACATCATAAACATATTCATATTCATCATATTCATATCATCATCAACCTATACATATTCACATTATCATCAACATATACGTATTCTTTTTTCCTTTCATTGAATTCAGATCGTTAATTGTGACTTTCGTGTTCATCTACGTCTACGTCTACGTGTTGGGCGATGGATCCATCTACATGTAACCACAGTACTGGACGGCGGGGACACCAGCAACACTCTAACCGGTCAACTGGGCTTTGGCCTTACGTATTAACATTTCATCGTATACATATACATATTCATATCAGTATCCAAGGAAACACGATCGTTGGGCTCCCACTAGGACCATAACCCTCACGAAATTTCCAACATATCATCGTATTAGTCACAATTACTTCACTGCCTTCAACGTTTCTGAAACGTCTGTCTTTATTTTTGCTTAAAATGTGAGAATTTTTTTTTTTAACACACGATTTTCGGCCCTTTACATATACCACATGAAAATATTTTTATAAAATATTTACCCTTTCAAAATAAAACATCAACCAACTAGCATTTTAAAAATCAAATGAAATGTCAAAAGTTAACCAACCTAAAAAGCAATAAATTTGAAAAGTATAGCACATACTAAACCTCTCAAAAATCTCTCAAAAGCATAAATAAATAATCTTAAAATCTTTGACGTAACTCATGAATCATAAATGCGGAAAAAGTAGAAGCGCTGGTCCTCGGGTTGTGTGCGCCTTCAGTCCAGTGCAATCACCCATCAAGACCTCCCTCAACCTCACCTGCATCCATCACACCTAGTGAGTCTAAAGACTCAACACACCATAATCTTTATAAAAATAATACGTATAAAACCACATGCAACACTGAAAATATTTTTATGTAAAAATAACATTTCATGACATGTAAACATAAACTTTAACTTTCCTTTTTCCTCAACATGACATAACATAAACATTTTTCATGATCATAAACATTTTTCCTTTTCTTTTGCTGAATTCAGATCGTTAATTGTGACTTTCCTCATCATGACATAAACCTCAAAAGTCGATGGATCCATCTACATGTAACCACAAAACTGGGCGGCGAGAACTCCAGCGACACTCTCACCGGTCAACTGGGCCTTGGCCTATCCTCATTGAATAGAAATACGATCGTCGGGGTTCCCTCTGGGCCTTTTCACACAAATGGGTTCCCTCGGGGGACTTTTCCCCACACGATATTTTCATTCTTACCGTTACCACAAAATCGTTACCACATATTCGTAATGATGGAAATACGATCGTTGGGCTCCCACTGGGACCATAACCCTCACGATATCTCCAACATTATCGAATTAGTCACAATTACTTCACTTCCTTCAACGTTTAACATTCTCATTACTTTACAAAAATCATGCATAACATCACATTTTTTTTTTAAAACCAAGCATGCAACATGTCTTTTAAATGTCGATCTTAAAACATAAAAATCAAATTGAAATTTAAAAAAATCATTATTTAATCATGAACATTTCATAAACATTTAAAAATAATCATAATATCATAAAAATAACATTTAGAGCACTGCCATGACGTCTACTAATTTTTAGGTGTAAAAAGACCGTTTTACCCCTAGACGTAAAATTTCTCGTTTTTTGGTTTTCTTAATTTCATTGACTCTAACATATTCCAAATAATTATTTAAGCTCACATGAATTTTCTCCTAATTTTATTTGACTTAAATCGATGACTTTTAAATTAATCCTTAAATGTGACGTATTAATGCGCTTTAATCTCGAATTAACCCAAACCTTAATATAAAATTCTCAAATTAAAGACTTATAATAATTATTTAAGCTTAAACCTAATTTTTCATAATTTTATAAAGCTTAAAACTAGGCGTTTCAATTAACTCGTCAATTAGTGTTCCGTGCGGCTATAAAATACCGAATAAATCCAAAACTCGTTATTTTGATCCCAAATTTTTAACATAACATTTTTATGATTTATTCTACCCTTTTAAGTCATGAGCCACCCCGTGGACCCATGGATTCAGTTTTTGTTCTTTAATTTTCGTTTTTGACACCTTATCAAACACACCGAGCCATCTCCTAATCTACTCGAGCCACACCCGAGCTACCTCGAGCCAAAACCTAGCCAACCCACCTACAGACCCTACTGACAAAGCCCAGCCCGAAAACAAGCCCTGGCCCGACCAAAAACATGCTGGAACCTGACTACAGATCCTACGCTCATGGAGATTCTTGCGCCTATAATTTCCTAGTGCCACTAGGACTCTTCCAGCCCCTTAACCAGTGACCACCTCTGACCCTCACTGACCCTGGACCACGCCCAGACTCGACCAAGACCGACCCAAGCCCTGAACCCAAGCAGCGAAGCCCCTGAACCAAAGGACAGCAGCCTCGCCCCCAAGCCTTCCACACGTTCCTGCTGCTATAATTTCGTGGAGGTTCTTACCCAGGCTACCACCGAGCCCCGCCCTTCCTAACCTTCACTGGACCTTCCTAAGGCACCATCTAGACCACCTAGCTTGCCCCCAGACCAGCCGCTAGGCCCTAACTTTCCCGACCAGTTCCTGTACAGCCCATGGCTCGAACCCTAGCCACCCTAGGACCCAACCCAGCCCTAGACCTAGACCACCTCTGCCCCTGAACCAGCCTTGGTCGAGCCACATAGCCTCATGCATAAAAACCTTGCACCTTGACACACCAAAGCAAACTCACGGTTTCTCTCCATACTTAGGCCTACGGCTTCCGTTTATAATTCCTTTTGTGCAGCCTTTTCATGTGTGATCTAGGACCCCTTGGGACGTGTAAATCATGCTTGATCATTACCTAAATCATGGCAGCCCCTCAACACATATTAAACATGTTTTTGGAACAACAATTCACAAGTTTGCCTCATGTACGTGCAATATTTCGAAAATATTCATAAAATTCTCATGCTTTTCATTCAAATATAATTTAAACTATAATACGATGTGATAGAAGAGAAAAGGAGATGTATGACGTGCCTTTGCGTTTTAAACGCACGAAAAACCGTTGACGACGAAGAACGGAGAAAACCTTGGCTAGTTTTTACCTTGAACCTTCGAAAATTCCTACAACTTGTGATGTGTGTGCGCCGTGGGGTCTGAGGGTTGTGGGGAGAGTTTCAGAATTTGTGAAGTGTGTGGCCGTGTGGGTTGATGCTAGGTGTAGGGTTTTTTTGTGCTTTAATATAATATAAATAGCTAATTAGTATGCTAATTAGGCCTAGACCTATTTAGCCATTAAATTAAGCCCATTAGTCTAATTAGGATTTAAATAGAATATTAACAAATTTTTTTGTTTAAATAAATTTGTGAATTTATTAACTGGGTTGCCAAAAAGCTCATATTTTAGTTGAAAAATCAACACCGATAAAATTTACGCCCGGCGTATAAAATCATCTCAAAACCCATTATTTTCAAAAAAATATGAAAAACCATCAACCATATTTTAAATAATTAAAAATTACTATTTAATAAAATCTTTTACGTTTTTCAGCCCTCGGTCTCCGTTCCTCAATCGCAACTTGAATATTCCTTAAAAATATTATTTTATGCATGATGATAATAAAAATCATATTTAACATGTAAGCATGTATGTCACATAATCAAGTAGAAATTAAAATCAATTAATTACTCATTTTCCATTATTTTCTAGATTCGCATGCAGTTGGATTACGTCGTTTTAATTTTGGACCTTACAATTCCTCCTTCCCTTAAATAAAATTTCGTCCTCGAAATTAGAACTTACCGAATAGATCAGGATAGCAACTCTTCAAGTCTCTCTCGGTTTCCCAAGTAGCTTCATCTTCCGAGTGATTCAGCCACTTGACCTTGACCATTAGAATGACTTTGTTTCGCAATCTTCTTTCTTGCCTTGCTAAGATCTGAACATGTCTTTCTTCATATGTCATATTTGGAGTTAATTGAAGAGGTTCATAATTTAGTACATGTGACGGGTTCGACATGTACTTCTGCAGCATCGAAATATGGAACACATTATGAACTCCTCAAGCGCTGGTGGCAATGCCGCTCTATAAGCTAGTGTCCCAACCCTCTCCAAAATCTCAAACGGACCTATAAATCTTGGGCTTAGCTTCCCTTTTTTGCCAAAGCGCATAACACCCTTCATGGGTGCTATTTTCACAAATACATGATCTCCCACTTCAAACTCTAAGTCCCTCCGTCGTTTGTCTGCATAACTCTTTTGTCGAATTTGCGCCGTCTTCATTCTATCATGAATTTTGACTATAAGTTCGGTAGTCTCTTCAATCACATCCGGACCAATATCTCTTCTTTCCCCGACCTCGTCCCAATGAATAGGAGATCTACATTTCCTTCCATAAAGTGCCTCAAAAGGAGCCATCCCGATTGATGATTGATAGCTATTATTGTAGGTTAACTCCACTAGAGGTAATTTGTGTTCCCAACTGCCTTGGAAATCAATAACACATGCTCGAAGTAGATCTTCCAAAATCTGTATAACTCTTTCTGACTGTCCATCGGTTTGAGGATGAAATGTTGTACTGAATACTAACTTGGTCCCCATCGCTGCATGTAAACTTTTCCAGAAAGATGACGTGAATCTCGGAACTCTGTCAGAGACAATGGATACATGAATCCCATGCAGACGAACTATCTCTCGAATATACAAGTCGGCGTACTGAATCATGGTGAAAGTTGTCTTGATAGGTAGAAAATGCGCTGATTTAGTAAGACGATCAACTATCACTCATATAGCATTGAATCCCTTAACTGTCTTTGGCAATCTCACAACAAAGTCCATGGTGACATTTTCCCATTTCTTCTCTGGAATAGGGAGTGGCTTCAATTTCCCCGCTGGTCTTTGATGCTCTGCTTTAACTTGTTAGCAAGTCAAACACTCGGATATAAATTTCAGAATGTCTCTCTTCATGCCTGGCCACCAATATAGCAACTGCAAATCTTTGTACATTTTCGTGCTACCCGGGTGAATGGAATAAGGTGTGTCATGAGCTTCCTTCATAATAAGATCTCTCAAAGAATCGTCACTAGGAACCCATAACCGATCTCGATAACGAACTATACCATCCACCTCTGAATATAATTTCCGACCCTCGGCTTCATCTCTAGCTCTCCACTTTTGCAACTGTTCATCAGTGCACTGCCCATCACGAATTCTATCTCTCAAGGTCGTCTGTACAGATAATGTGGCAAGATTAGGGACCTCACCCCTAACATACACTGTAAGCTCAAACCGCTGTATCTCGGACTGCAACGGTCTTTGGAGTGATAGATGAGTGATAACTGCTGCTTTTCTACTCAATTCGTCTGCCACTACACTAGCTTTTCCCGGATGGTAGCTAATGTCACAATCATAATCCTTTACTAACTCAAGCCATCTGTGCTGTCTCATATTCAGATCCTTTTGGGTGAAGAAGTATTTCAAACTTTTATGGTCGGTGAATATCTTGCACTTCTCCCCATAGAGGTAGTGTCTCCAAATCTTTAGTGCAAAGACTACTGCCGCAAGCTCAAGATCATGAGTAGGGTAGTTTTTCTCGTGAATCTTCAACTGTCTCGACGCATAGGCTATAACTCGTTCATTTTGCATTAGAACTGCGCCCAATCCAAGTTTAGAAGCGTCGGTATACAGAATGTACTCCCCTTGCCCTGATGGCATAGATAACACAAGTGCTGAAATCAAGGCTTGCTTTAACTTGTCGAAACTGTCTTGACATTCGGATCCCCAAACAAACTTGGCATTCTTCTTTGTCAAAGCGGTCATAGGTACCGCTATAGATGAGAACCCATGAATAATCTTGCGATAATAGCCAGCTAGTCCCAAGAAACTGCGAATCTCAATAACACTCTTTGGTACTGGCCACTCTTTCAATGCCTCAACTTTACTCGGGTCAACTTCCACGCCATCACTAGAAATGATGTGGCCTAAGAACGCCACTCTATCAAGCCAAAACTCGCACTTACTGAACTTTGCATATAGCTTCCTGTCTTGCAGTATCTGCAGTGCGATCCTCAAGTGACGGTTATGCTCATCTCTGCTCTTGGAATAGATCAATATGTCGTCAATGAAGACAATAATAAACTGATTTCATGAGATCCATGAAGATCGCTGGCACATTGGTCAACCCAAATGGCATGACCATAAACTCATAGTGCCCATATCTCCTGCGAAATGTTGTCTTGTGGACATCTGACTCTTTTACTTTCAACTGATGGTACCCAGATCGAAGATCAATCTTAGAAAATATCGATGCTCCTTGTAACTGATCGAATAAATCTTCAATTCTTGGCAGTAGATACTTGTTTTTGATAGTGACCTTATTAAGCTCTCAGTAATCGATGCAAAGACGCATACTACCATATTTCTTTTTCACAAATAACACCGGTGCGCCCCATGGAGAATAACTAGGGCGAATGAAACCCTTGTCTAGCAATTCTTGGATTTGATCTTTCAATTCTTTCATTTCAGCGGGTGCTAGAAGATAAGGTGCTTTAGATATAGGAACGGTGCCCGGCATAAGATCAATAGAGAATTCCACTTCACGATCAGGTGGAATACCAGAAACGTCCTCGGGAAAGACGCTAGGAAAATCTCTCACAATATCAACATCTTCTAATTTTTGACTGATAGATTCATGTGCAGTAGTGACACATGCTAGATAAGCTTGGCATCCACGCTTGATAAGCTTCCTCGCACATAGACAAGAGATAATGTGCGGCATTTGTTTGTTTCTTGCCGCCTCGAAGACAAAATGTTTACCACTAGGTGGCCTAATAGATACCGATCGCTGACGGAAATCAATCGAAGCTCCATTCGCTGATAGCCAATCCATCCCAAGTATGATATCGAATTCAGGCATAGGAAGCACAATAAGATCTGCCCGAACCACATCATTGAATAAACGAAGCTCCAGATTCTTAACAATCTTATACGTGAGCATTTGGTCACCGGATGGGAGAGAAACTTTGAAACCCAAACCCATATCTTGAGGAGTAATTTTCAGTCTTTTGATGAAGGTTTCAGATATAAAAGAATGTGTAGCTCCTGAGTCTAGCAATTCATAGGTAGCTACACCTAGAATGATGATCCTCCCTGCGGTGAAAGATGTCTTTTAAATCTTTTCGTGTTGAAACTTAAGGATTTTATTATCATTAATTCCCAAAGTTGTACGTAGATTGCGTGTTGAACTTAAACATTTCTTGAAAAAATTGCATTATGACCCTTCTATTTTTCAAAAATTTTCATTTTAGCCCTTGAAAATTTTGAAAATTACATTCATGGCCCTTAATAATTCGGTAATTACATTTTGGTCCTTTAACTTTTTGAAAATTACAATTTAAATCCCAAAATTTTGAAATTCTCCCAAATCCCCGGTATTATGATTTTTTTTTTTAATTTTTGGCCCTAAACTTTTTATTTGGAGTTAAGTCATCCTTTACATAAAATAAGGCAAAAAATCAATATTATTTTCCATGGTTTCTAAAATCGTAACTTAATTTCAACTAAGTAGGACATGCAACCTAATTTCCACTAGGTTAGATTTGGTTCCCAAATCAATTCTAATAACCAATTTTACATTTCATGCAATAATAAGCAATATAAAAATGCTAAATGACTATATTACCCGTGATGAGTGTAGTGTCTGCCTCTTCCTCAGCTTTCTCGGCATTCATAACATAAGCTCGTGCCGTAGTAGCTGCTTTCCTCTTGGGGCATTCAATAGCTTTGTGTCCATCCTCCTTGCAGTAGAAACATTTAAATGATCCCCATTCACATTTTCCAAGATGTAGACGGTTGCACACTTTGCATGGTTGCCTCTCGGCAGGCTTCGGTGCTCCAGGATTCTTTGGCTTTGGTGGTGCTGGCTTCTTGACTGGACCTTGGGGCTTTTGAGGCCCTTGAAGTCTAGGAAGACCCGTGTATGGCTTCTTGTTAGGCTGATTATTACTTTGGTGTAGTTGCCTCTTGCGCTGTAGCTCAAAGTCAATGTCCTTCAAGGATTGTTCCGACTGGAAAGCATAAGTTGTTAGAGTAGGTGCACGTCGAGCCAAGTGTTGGCCGAGTGTTCACAATGAAACTCTATGTATAAACAGTCTTTATTTTAATAATATTTGAAATTATTGTTTTGGCACATCTTTATCTGTATACCCATGCTAGTTGCATAGATAAAGCCCTTGAATATACAAATAGTAGAAAGAATATGAGATGCTCATATGATGAGTATCATGAAACTCATATTTGGAATACTGTATATTCTAAACGGTTCCTAGTCGATTCAGCCGCCGCTAAGAAGGATATAGGCCGCTCGAGCTTGAGACTAGTATCTGCGATGTGAGTACCATGTTTCATTGGTAGGGGACATTGTGATGTCCGAGCATGCAGATAGGTGCTCCTGGTAGAGTGCACTGAACAACCCTCCATTAAAGGACTTTCCAAGTGGTTCTCACTTATCGAGTGGAAAAGTCCTAGTTTATGGTTGTACACCATTAGTCCTTATGACCCGGGACAACATTGAGACTCTATGTGCTAGAATTACACTTTGACTTGTTTACCGACTCTCATGGGGTCATCAGGTGGCAAGGTTGGGTGTTCTGTCGAAACATATAGGAGTCGATGCATTGTAGTCGGGGATTCACCGCTTACCTACGGGTATGGATATCCTATGTGTTTTT
>NC_133314.1:11841054-11850200 GCF_012295235.1 Primulina huaijiensis | reverse complement strand
CCCCCATTACATACCTTGGCCGAAAATCCTTGACACTTCTCTCCAAGTTTTTCTCTCATTTTTCTTCTTCAAGTGTTGAGGAAGAAATATTCTTCTCATTGAAAAATCTTCTTGTTTTTCTAGTGCAAAACAAGAAGGGATTTACCTAGCAAGTGGTGGGCCTAATTTTTGAAGGAGGAGGAAGCTTGTAGATCTTCATCCATTCAAGAGCCAAGTTGTTTACAACTTGGTTGGTGCCATTCATCAACCTCAAGAGGTTGATAGGTATAATTTTTCTAAACATACTATGTATGACATTTTGTTGTTTTTGTATTTGCTACACCAAGATATGGAGGTGGCCGAAATTTTCACATAAAATTTGTTTTTTTTTAAACTTCCGTTGCGCTTCCGGTCACCGTAACCGATCCCCTTTCATAAGTAACGGCAGTAGCTTAATCCAAAGGATGCATCATCATAACATTATTCCTTATGGTAGGTCGCAGACCATCCATAAAGTGCCTAAGCTTCTCTTCAGCATCCCTGGCAATAAAGGGTACGAAATGACAACCCCTATCAAACTTCTTGACAAACTCAGCAACAGTCGAGTCTCCCTGTCGGAGGCTCATAAACTCTCTCTTCAGCCGTCCTCTAACATCAGCAGTAAAATACTTCTCACAGAATATCGATTTGAATTGAGCCCAAGTAAGTGTAGCAAGGTTAACACCCTGCTCAGCTCCTTCCCACCATAAAGAAGCGTCATCCCTCAACAAATAAGTGGTACACCTCACACGGTCCGCATCTCCCATATCTAAATAGCGAAAGTGTACCTCCAGAGAACGAATCCATCCCTCTGCAGCGAAAAGGTCGGTAGTGCCAGAAAATTCCTTCGGCCCTAACCTCCGGAACTGATCATATATATCCTGCTGTGGCCTAGGCGCCTGCTGCATCTGCTGTAACTGTTGTTGCAACTTCTGCTGCTGTAACTGCTGCTCGAAGAGACGAGCCATCCCCTCTAATGCATGTGTAGCAGCGTCTCCTGGTGGTGGTGCATTTCCTTGTTGATTCACACTATTCTCTGCTTGGTTTCCATTAACGGGAGCACGTCTAGGAGGCATTTTATCTGAACGTTTTCTAAATTCTAACGTAACCAACATGCATTTAAATCTAAGTTTTCTAATCATGTGACATAGCTTATCCCATTTAACAATTAAAGCATGCAAGCATAAATACTCAAAAGCTAATAAACATGTAACGTAAACATAATATTAATATCGTCATGCAGGTAACAATATATTAAGTCACATAAAGCAGGTAAAACTTACAACTTGAGGCCTGATGACTGATCTTCCCGGCACTGATGGTGGCACAACCCTTTACAGGAACCTGGCTCTGATACCAACAGAAACGTCTGTCTTTCTTTTTGCTTAAAATGTGAGAGAAATTTTTTTTTTTAACACTCGATTTTCGGCCCTTTACATATACCACATGAAAATATTTTTATAAAATATTTTACCCTTTTAAAATAAAACATCAACCAACTAGCATTTTAAAAATCAAATGAAATAGTAATAAAAATGAAATGTCAGAAGTTAACCAACCTAAAAAGCAATAAATTTGAAAAGTACAGCCCATACTAAACCTCTCAAAAATCTCTCAAAAGCATAAATAAATAATCTTAAAATCTTTTACGTAAATCATGAATCATAAATGCGGAAAAAGTAGAAGCGCTGGTCCTCGGGTTGTGTGCGCCTTAAGTCCAGTCCAATCACCCATCAAGACCTCCCTCAACCTCACCTGCATCTATCACACCTAGTGAGTCTAAAAACTCAACACACCATAATATTTATAACAAATAATACTTATAAAACCACATGCAACAGTGAAAATATTTTTACGTAAAAATAACATTTCATGACATGCAAACATAAACTTTAACTTTCCTTTTTCCTCAACATGACATAACATAAACATTTTTTCAGGATCATAAACATTTTTCCTTTTCTTTTGTTGAATTTAGATCGTTAATTGTTACTTTCCTCATCATGACATAAACCTCAAAAGTCGATGGATCCATCTACATGTAACCACAATACTGGGCGGCGGAGACTCCAGCGACACTCTCACCGGTCAACTGGGCCTTGGTCTATCCTCATTGAATAGAAATACGATCGTCAGGGTTCTCTCTGGGGCCTTTTCCCACAAATAGGCTCCCTCGAGGGCCTTTTCCCCTCACGATATTCCCATTCTTACCGTTACCACAAAACCGTTACCACATATTCGTAATGATGGAAACCCGATCGTTGGGCTCCCACTGGGACCATAACCCTCACGATATCTCCAACATTATCGAATTAGTCACAATTACTTCACTTCCTTCAACGTTTAACATTCTCATTACTTTACAAAAATCATGCATAACATCACATTTTTCTTTTGAAATCATGCATGCAACATGTCTTTTAAATGTCGATCTTAAAACATAAAAATCAAATTGACATTTAAAAAAATCATTATTTAATCATGAACATTTCATAAACATTAAAAATAGTCATAAAATCATAAAAATAACATTTAGAGCACTGCCATGACGTCTACTAATTTTTAGGTGTAAAAAGACTGTTTTACCCCTAGACGTAAAATTTCCCGTTTTTGACTTTTTCTTAATTTCATTGACTCTAACATATTCCAAATAATTATTTAAGCTCACATGAATTTTCTAATAATTTTATTTGACTTAAATCGATGACTTTTAAATTAATCCTTAAATGTGACGTATTAATGCGCTTTAATCTTGAATTAACCCAAACCATAATATAAAATTCCCAAATTAAAAACTTAGACTTATAATAATTATTTAAGCTTAAACTAATTTTTCATAATTTTATAAAGTTTAAAACTAGGCGTTTCAATTAACTCGTTAATTAGCGTTCCGTGCGGCGGTAAAATCCTGAATAAATCCAAAACTCGTTATTTTGATCCCAAATTTTTAACATAACATTTTTATGATTTATTCTACCCTTCCAAGTCATGAGCCACCCTCGTGGACCCATGGATTCAATTTTTGTTCTTTAATTTTTGTTTTTGACACCTTATCAAACACACCGAGCCATCTCCTAATTTACTCGAGCAAGCCCGAGCCACCTCGAGCCCAAACCTAGCCAACCCACCTAGGGACCCTACTGACCAAGCCCAGCCCGAAAACAAACCCTTGCCCAACCAAAAACTTGCTGGAACTAGACTACAGAAAATGCGCTCATGGAGATTCTCGCGCCTATAATTTCCTAGTGCCACTAGGACTCTTCCAGCCCCTTAACCAGCGACCACCTCGGACCCTCACTGACCCTAGACCACGCCCAGACTCGACCCAGACCAACCCAAGCCCTGAACCAAAGGACAGCAGCCTCGCCCCCAAGCCTTCCACACGTTCCTGCTGCTATAATTTCGTGGAGGTTCTTACCCAGGCTACCACCGAGCCCCGCCCTTCCTAACCTTCACTGGACCATCCTAAGGCACCATCTAGACCACCTATCTTGCCCCCAGACCAGCCGCTAGCCCCTAACTTTCCCGACCAGTTCCTGTACATGACTTGGGGGAGAGTCCTACTTTACGTGGACTCTTCCCCAGCCCATGGCTCGAACCCTAGCCACCCTAGGACCCAACCCAGCCCTAGACCTAGACCACCTCTGCCCCTGAACCAGCCCTGGTTGAGCCACCTAGCCTCATGCATAAAAACCTTGCACCTTGACACACCAAAGAAAACTCACGGTTTCTCTCCATACTTAGGCCTACGGCTTCCGTTTATAATTCCTTGTGTGCAGCCTTTTCATGTGTGATCTAGGACCCCTTAGGACGTGTAAATCATGCTTGATCATTACCTAAATCATGGCAGCCCCTCAACACATATTAAGCATGTTTTTGGAACAACAATTCACAAGTTTGCCTCATGTACGTGCAATATTTCGAAAATATTCATAAAATTCTCATGCTTTTCATTCAAATATAATTTAAACAATAATACGATGTGATAGACGAGAAAAAAAGATGTATGAAGTGCCTTTGCGTTTTAAACGCACGAAAAACCGTTGACGACGAAGAACGGAGAAAACCTTGGCTAGTTTCTACCTTGAATCTTCGAAAATTCCTACAACTTGTGATGTGTGTGTGCCGTGGGGTCTGAGGGTTGTGGGGAGAGTTTCAGAATTTGTGAAGTGTGTGGCCGTGTGGTTTGATGCTAGGTGTAGGGTTTTTTTGTGCTTTAATATAATATAAATAGCTAATTAGTTTGCTAATTAAGCCTAGGCCTATTTAGCCATTAAATTAATCCCATTAGTCTAATTAGGATTTAAATAGAATATTAACAAATTTTTTTGTTTAAATAAATTTGTGAATTTAATAACCGGGTTACCAAAAAGCTCGTATTTTAGTTGAAAAACCAACACCGATAAAATTTATGCACCGGCGTATAAAATCACCTCAAAACCCCTTATTTTCAAAAAATATGAAAAACCATCAACCATATTTTAAATAATTAAAAATAGCTATTTTATAAAAATCTTTTACGTTTTTCAGCCCTCGGTCTCCGTTCTTCTATCGCAACTTGAATATTCCTTAAAAATACTATTTTATGCATGACGATAATAAAAATCATATTTAACATGTAAGCATGTATGTCACATAATCAAGTAGAAATTAAAATAAATTAATTACTCATTTTCCATTATTTCCTAGATTCGCATACAGTTGGATTACGTCGTCTTAATTTTGGACCTTACAGTATCATATTATCATCACTTGATAAAATTTAAACATGCATGTAACGTTTTTCTTTTAAACCAAGCATGCAACATGTCCTTTAAATGTCCATAATGAAACCATAAAATCCATAAACGCTTTAAAAATAACATTTTAACATTTACATATCCATGAACATTTAAAATAATGTTTTAACATATAAAAATACATAAACATTCCAAATAATCATATTAGCATATAAAACAGCATTCAGGACAGTGCCAAGAATCTCAATAGGGCTACACGATAAGCTAGTGTCCCAACCCTGTCAAGAATCTCGAACGGTCCAATGAATCTCGGACTTAGCTTGCCTCTCTTCCCAAATCTCATAACACCCTTCATACGTGATATTTTTACGAAAGCGTGATCTCCTACGGTAAACTCGTGATCCCTTCTCCTCTTATCAGCATAACTCTTTTGACGACTCCGTGTGGTCCTCATTTGGTCTCGGATCTTAACCACCACATCTACAGTCTGCTGCACAAACTCTGGGCCAAGTTCTCATCTCTCACCGCCTTCATCCCAATGAATCGGCGATCTGCACTTCCTCCCATACAATGTCTCGTAGGGAGCCATACCTATAGACGATTGAAAATTGTTGTTATAGGTAAAATCTACTAGAGGTAGCTTCGATTCCCAAGTTCCATGGAAATCGATCATATAGGCTAGCAATAAATCCTCCAAAATCTTAATCACACGCTCATATCGGCCATCCGTCTGTGGGTGAAAAGCTGTACTGAATAGCAACTTCGTCCCCATGGTTGTGTGCAAACTTTTCCAGAAGGACGATGTAAACCTCGGGTCCCTGTCGGATACAATAGAAACTGGGACCCCGTGCAATCTAACTATCTCCCCGATATAGAGCTCCGCATACTGCGTCATGGAGAAAGTCGTCTTCACTGGCAAGAAGTGTGCCGAATTGGTAAGTCGATCCACTAAAACCCAAATAACATTGGATCCTCTGACTGACCTCGGTAAACCAACAACGAAATCCATGGTGATATTCTCCCATTTCCACTCGGGGATAGGGAGTGTCTTGATCATTCCTGCTGGCCTCTGATGCTCTACCTTCACTTGTTGAAAAGTGAGGCATTCAGACACAAATCGGCGGATGTCTCTCTTCATACCTGGCCACCAATACAAAATCTGCAAATCCTTGTACATCTTGGTACCTCCTGGATGAATGGAATATGGAGATGTATATGCCTCTGCCAGAATATCCTCTCTGATCGAATCAACACTAGGCACCCGCATTCTACATTTGTACCTCACAATACCATCGGACACTGTGTAGAGTACACTGCTCTTGGCTTCATCCTTCATTCGCCATTTCTGCAACTGCTCATCTGAAGACTGACCTCGACGGATTCGGTCTATCAAAGAATACTGGACTGTCAGATTAGACAGCTTAGGAGCTCTGCCTTTAGGATAAAACTCTAACCCAAATCTCTGAATCTCTGACTGAAGAGGTCTCTGCACTGACAACTGTGCTATGACTGCAACTTTTCTGCTCAAATCATCTGCCACAACATTAGCTTTCCCCGGATGGTAGCAAATTTCGCAATCGTAGTCTTTTACCAACTACAACCACCGTCTTTGTCTCATATTCAGCTCTTTCTACGTGAAGAAATACTTGAAACTCTTGTGATCGGTAAATATCTAGCATTTCTCGCCATACAAGTAATGTCTCCATATCTTCAACGTAGAGACAACTTCAGCTAACTAAAGATCATATGTCGGGTAATTGTTCTCATTCACTTTCAACTGTCTAGAGGCATAAGCTATAACCCGACCATGCTGCATCAAAACTGCGTCTAGCCCGAGCTCATATTGCATCGGTGTATAGTACAAAATTGCCTTGACCTGCTGGCATGGCTAACACTGGCGCTGTGATAAGAGCTTGCTTAAAAGTATCAAAGCTCTTCTGGCACTCGTCATTCCAATTGAATTTAGCATTCTTCTTAGTCAATGAAGTGAGTGGCACTGCTATTGAAGAAAATCCCTGAATAAATTTCTTGTAGTAGCCTGCTAATCCTAGGAAACTGCGGATCTCTGATGCATTGTTCGGCTCAACCCATTCCTTAACGGCTGCTACCTTCGCTGGATACACCTCGATGCCACTGCTAGATATTATATGACCCAAAAACGCTACCTTCTCAAACCAGAATTCACACTTACTGAATTTTGCAAATAACTTGCGACTCTGCACGACTTGCAAAACTGTACCCAAATGCTGACTGTGCTCCTCATGGTTCTTCGAGTAGATGAGAATGTCGTCAATGAACACTTTGACGAACTGATCTAAGTAGGGCTTGAATACTCGATTCATCAAGTCCATAAAATTGTTGGAGAAATAGTCAATCCAAACGGCATTACTAAGAACTTGTAGTGCCCATACCTGGTTTGTTCGAGTAGGTGCACGTCGAGCCAAGTGTTGGCCGAGTGTTAACAATGAAACTCTATGTATAAATAGTCTTTATTTTAATAATATTTGAAATTATTGTTTTGGCACATCTTTATCTGTATACTCATGCAAGTTTCATAGATAAAGTCCTTGAATATACAAATAGTAGAAAGAATATGAGATGCTTATATGATGAGTATCATGAAACTCATATTTGGAATACTGTATATTCTAAACAGTTCCTAGTCGATTCAGCCACCGTTAAGAAGGATATAGGCCGCTAGAGTTCGAGACTAGTATCTGCGATGTGAGTACCATGTTTCATTGGTAGGGGACATTGTGATGTCCGAGCATGCAGATAGGTTCTCCTTGTAGAGTGCACTGAACAACCCTCCATAAAGGACTTTTCAAGTGGTTCTCACTTATCGAATGGAAACGTCCTAGTTTATGGTTGTACACCATTAGTCCTTACGACCCGGGACAACATTGAGACTCTATGTGCTAGCATTGCACTTTGACTTGTTTACCGACTCTCAAGGGGTCATCAGGTGGCAAGGTTGGGTGTTTTGGCAAAACATATAGGAGTCGATGCATTGTAGTCGGGGATTCACCGCTTACCTTCGGGTATGGATATCCTATGTGATCTCATGTGTATGTAGTTTGAAATCTCTGATCAGAGTATGGTGGTAATTATGAAAAGGGTTTCATGAAAGGGAATCGGTTTTAGGTGTTCAAATGCGCAACGGAAGTTTTAAAATTGTTTTTCAACTAGAAAAAATTCAAACACCTCACTAGAATGTGTAGCAAATACAAAAACACCAAAATATGTCATACATAGGGTGTTTAAAATGTTACCTATCAATCTCAAAGATTGATGTAATGGCTTCAACCAAGTTGTAAACAACTTGGCTCTTCAAAGGCAAGACAAATCTACAAGATCTCCTTGTTCTTGAGTCCTTCCTTCAAAATCAAGCCCACCACTAACTAGGAAGATCCACCTTACACTTGCACTAGAAAATGTATGTCATTTTTCTTTGAGAAGAGTATTTTTTCCTCAACAATTGAAGAACAAAAGGAGAGAAAAATCTTGAGAGAATACCCATCAAAATGTTGGCCATGCTTGGTGAGAAATGGTAGGAGGATGAATTGTCTTGGTTGTGGGAAAAGCTAAAACCCTTTTTAGCATCCCAAGCCTTGGAGATTGAAAAAGTAGTATCCAACCCTTCACCTTCCCAGGCACATTATTTTTATTTGGGCATGTAAGAATTACAAAGTCCATGGACTTTTATTTAAATGTCTCAAACACATTTGAGACCATTTAAACTTTACTTGATTTCACTTAAGCCCACTAGTTTAATAATAATTCCTAATTGGTCTCTACAAGGCCCAATGTTGTTTAATTAATTCAACACTTGAATTAATTTAATTATTTGGACTCTACTAGGTCCACTAGTGTTTAATTAATTCAACACTTTAATTAATTTAATTTAGTCCATAATAATGTTTATGAAAATCACAATTTTCAAATACATTACTTGTTTGGCCAACTTTTAATTTAGGAACACTTTCACAAATTAAACGTTACATTTCCCTCATAGAAGTCATACTTCTATTTTTCCTTACGCTTACAAACTCATTTATAAGCCGTTCAACACGTTGAAATATTTTACTTCTCAACGGGATCTAGAAAGCTAGTACTTGTGTGGCCCTCAATGGTTCATTGATACAACTAGCCGTGGGTTCACATCTCCATGTGATTCGGACTAAACATGTCCTTATTTGAGCATACCCCAATTGCTCCATTCTTACTTATCAACTCCTTGATAACAAGAACGTCAGAACTCAAGTCTGATAGTACCCAACCAATCATGTTAAACGCCTAGCAGCATCGCTTACATGATTCCCTAGGTATCAAATGATAGTGCCTGCAAGAACCATTCAATTATGGTTAGCGTACAGTACGGTCCCTTCA
>NC_133314.1:11681499-11837152 GCF_012295235.1 Primulina huaijiensis | reverse complement strand
AAATATGTCCTAATCGAGCATGCCATAATTGTGCCGAATTTAGAGTATCTTGTTTTCGCTTGTTTGTTGTTGTTATAGCTTGGACATTGTTTAGTGGAATATCTTTCAATTTTAAGTTGTAGAGATCGTTTTCAAGTTCTCCAGTACCAATTAAACATTCATTCTTGTAAATGTTGCAAACACCTTTGCTAAATAAACAAGAATATCCATCTTTATCAAGCATAGAAATGGAAATAATGTTTTTCACCAAATCTGGTACAAACAAAACATCTCTTAAAACTAAACTTAAAATCATTGTTCAAAAGTAAACAAACATCTCCTACGGCCTTGGCAGCAACTCTTGCTCCATTGCCCATCCTCAAGAAGGTCTCACCTTCCCTTAGTCTCCTACTTCTTCCCATCACCTGCAACTCATTACAGAGATGTGAGCCACAGCCGGTATCTAATACCCAAGAAGTAGAGTTAATTGAAATGTTTACTTTGACATAGAACATACCATTTCCAGAACCTTTCTGGGCAAGATATTCCCTGCAGTTACGCCTCCAATGTCCAGGATTCTTGCAGTGATGAAAGATGTCAACAGTCTTGTCAGCTTTAACTGGTGTAGCTGCCCCAACGGGATTCGGAGCTTGCCACTTCAAGGGCACGTTCTTCTTGAGATGTTGGAAAGAACGCTTCTTTCCCTTCCCACGTGGACCAATCTCCGTACCAGATGAAGAACCCACATAAAGAACCGACTTCTCATCATTCATAGAAGCCTGCATATAACACTTTGGCTTTCAAGTCATGGTCACACCATTCCTTGTAAGTCTGCAATTCCTTAGGAGTGCATTCAGTCGGAGCCTCAACAGGGGGCGACTCAGTAAGTGTATACGCTATCCTTTCCGAATTCAAGACGATTTTCAGGTTTCTTAGCCAAGTGAGGTAATTAGGTCCAGTTAATATGTGTTTTTCGAGTATTGAAGATATAATTTTCGCTCTCACTGTTTTGACATCTTTCACTACCCTCTCGTGAAAACGAGAAACTCCTTTCCTCAGTAGGTACGCAAGGTCCAATTAGCGAATTATGATCCCGAATAATATCAGTCAACCACAATTCCTAAAAGGTAGTTTCCAATTGCATCTCCATGCAACCCTCTACGTAAACTTTTGTCTCACGTTTGATTAGGACCCAATAATATGACGTCGTTCATCTTTACGTGTCAAGCCTTACCCATCGATGTCGAACCTTAATGGACGGTCACCATGAGTTCCCTCAATAATATGAGCCGAAATCATGGGAGTTCCACGTAGTTCACATCACCATGTCAATGGATGTCACAGCTTTCCGGCATCCAAGGCCCCCCCAATAATATGAGCCGAGCCCCGAGCACGAGTAGCGTTCATCATGCACCCATTGTCGATGGAAGACATGGAAATTATAAACAAATTTATAATTTCCCTTTTCGGGCTTGATATTAATTTTGAATCTTATTCAAAATGAGAGTTTTTTAATTTTGAAAGGTCTCATCATTAATTTTATTTAAAAGCTCTCCATGTTTGATCGTATGTTTTTCGGATTCATGCAACTTTGTTATTATCATAATAATAACGCACATACTCATTATTTACAACATATCATGCATATATTATAAACAGTAAACAAACAAAGATGATCAATAGCCCCAATACTAATGGCACGTGTGAGCTAAATACGGGCCTAGGTCCAATCCTAGGGAAATGAATGGGATGCAAATGCGACTATTACATATGCTTCCAATATTTACATGTCTTCGATCTTCATAATCATCAAGGCCACCATCTTCCAATCTTGATCTTCCACTATACTAATATTTACAAATAAATATCCATGGCAAATAGGGATACATCTCATGGGGGTGGGAACGGGCCATAAACCAAGGCCACTTTATAAATTGATAATTATTACAATCATTCAACACAAAATATCCTAGCATACACCTAGTAAATTGGGCTTGGGCTTTTGATCATCCTTCATGCATAATATCACTTATCATACACCATCAATTAATTATCACAATAATTAATTGATCCAATATTATATATCTTGATCCAATCACTAACCGCTACGATTATAAAATAAATTAACAAAGTATACAAACACCTTTGTCTACTTTCTTATTAATTCATTTATAACCGAATTTCTTGTAAATCACAATTTACTATAAATAATTAAAGTCCAAATTCAATTATTTATTTCATGAGAAAATATTTGCAACTTTTGTACTTTTAAACTTAAGGGCCCAAAAAATCATTTTTCACCAAAAACATTTTGGCCCATTTAAATTTCACAAATATGTTAGCCATCCAATGGCCCAACAACTCAAGGCCCATGACATTTTGATATTTCAAAACACCTTTTGAAAATCCTAGTCGTCATTGCCGTCGTCGGAGCTCCGTCGCCGGATTCCGGCCAACTCACAAAAAAATTTTTTTTTTTTCAAATTTCGAAGGGGGGCTGTTCGGGCAGCCCCTTGGGCAGCAACAAGCTGGCCGAAATGTGCCTCTAGCATGCCTTGATTTGTTGCAAAAATTTCAGCTCATGCGGTTAGAAATCGATCTCAATATAATATTATGTATATGCTACACAAAATAGTACCCTTAGCTCTGATACCACTTGAAAGGGGATCGGTTTTAGGTGTTCAAATGCGCAACGGAAGTTTTAAAATTGTTTTTCAACAAGAAAAAATTCAAACACCTCACTAGAATGTGTAGCAAATACAAAAACACCAAAATATGTCATACATAGGGTGTTTAAAATGTTACCTATCAATCTCAAAGATTGATGTAATGGCTTCAACCAAGTTGTAAACAACTTGGCTCTTCAAAGGAAAGACAAATCTACAAGATCTCCTTGTTCTTCAGCCTTTCCTTCAAAATCAAGCCCACCACTAACTAGGAAGATCCACCTTACACTTGCACTAGAAAATGTTTGTCATTTTTCTTTGAGAAGAGTATTTTTTCCTCAACAATTGAAGAACAAAAGGAGAGAAAAATCTTGAGAGAATACCCATCAAAATTTTGGCCTTGCTTGGTGAGAAATGGTAGGAGGATGAGTTGTCTTGGTTGTGGGAAAAGCTAAAACCTTTTTTAGCATCCCAAGCCTTGGAGATTGAAAAAGTAGTCTCCAACCCTTCACCTCCCCATGCACATTATTTTTATTTGGGCATGTAACAATTACAAAGCCCATGGAATTTTATTTAAATGTCTCAAACACATTTGAGACCATTTAAATTTTACTTGATTTCACTCAAGCCCACTAGTTTAATAATAATTCCTAATTGGTCTCTACAAGGCCCAATGTTGTTTAATTAATTCAACACTTGAATTAATTTAATTATTTGGACTCTACTAGGTCCACTAGTGTTTAATTAATTCAACACTTGAATTAATTTAATTTAGCCCATAATAATGTTTATGCAAATCACAATTTTCAAATACATTACCTGTTTGGCCAACTTTTAATTTAGGAACACTTCCACAAATTAAAAGTTACATTTCCCTAATAGAAGTCATACTTCTATTTTTCCTTACGCTTATAAACTCATTTATAAGCCGTTCAACACATTGAACTATTTTACTTCTCAACGGGATCTAGAAAGCTAGTACTTGTGTGGCCCTCAATGGTTCATTGATACAACTAGCCGTGGGTTCACATCTCCATGTGATTCGGACTAAACATGTCCTTATTTGAGCATACCCCAATTGCTCCATTCTTACTTATCAANGTAATCTATGAAACCCCTTTCATAATTACCACCATACTCTGATCAGAGATTTCAAACTACATACACATAGGATATCCATACCCGAAGGTAAGCGGTGACTCCCCGACTACAATGCATCGACTCCTATATGTTTCGGCAAAACACCCAACCTTGCCACCTGATGACCCCATGAGAGTCGGTAAACAAGTCAAAGTGTAATGCTAGCACATAGAGTCTCAATGTTGTCCCGGGTCATAAGGACTAATGGTGTACAACCATAAACTAGGACGTTTCCACTCGATAAGTGAGAACCACTTGAAAAGTCCTTTACGGAGGGTTGTTCAGTGCACTCTACCAGGAGCACCTATCTGCATGCTCGGACATCACAATGTCCCCTACCAATGAACAATGGTACTCACATCGCAGATACTAGTCTCGAACTCGAGCGGCCTATATCCTTCTTAGTGGCGGCTGAATCGACTAGGAACTGTTTAGAATATACAGTATTCCAAATATGAATTTCATGATACTCATCATATGAGCATCTCATATTCTTTCTACTATTTGTATATTCAAGGGCTTTATCTATGCAACTAGCATGAGTATTTAGATAGAGATGTGCCAAAATAATAATTTCAAATATTAATAAAATAAAGATTGCTTATACATAGAGTTTCATTGTGAACACTCGGCCAACACTTGGCTCGATGGGCACCTACTATAACATTTCATAGATTACACCATCGATTCAACTACGACATGACACATAGTATCGATTCATTGACAACTCTCGATATACCAATGGTTGTCGAATCGGTCGGGATATATGAGATGAAGGGACCGTACTGTACGCTAACTATAATTAAATGGTTCTTGCAGGCACTATCATTTGATACCTAGAGAATCATGTAAGCGATGCTGCTAGGCGTTTAACATGATTGGTTGGGTACTATCAGACCTGAGTTTTGACGTTCTTATTATAAGGAGTTGATAATTAAGAATGGAGCACTTGGGGTATGCTCGTATAAGGACATGTTTAGTGCGAATCACATGGAGATGTGAACCCACGGTTAGTTGTATCAGTGAACCATTGAGGGCCACACAAGTACTAGCTTTCTAGATCCCGTTGAGAAGTAAAATAGTTCAATGTGTTGAACGGCTTATAAAGGAGTTTATAGGCGTAAAGAAAAATAGAAGTATGACTTCTATGAGAGAATGTAATTTTTTAATTTATGAATGTGTTCTTAAATTAAAAGTTGGCCAAATAAATAATGTATTTGAAAATTGTGATTTTCATAAACATTATTATGGACTAAATTAAATTAATTCAAGTGTTGAATTAATTAAACACTAGTGGGCCTAATAGAGTCCAAATAATTAAATTAATTCAAGTGTTGAATTAATTAAATCATATTGGGCCATGTAGAGCCCAATAGAAAATAATTATTAAACTAGTGGGCTTGAGTAAAATCAAGTAAATGTTAAATGGTCTCAAATCTTAAGGTGAAGTCTAAGTTATTCTCCAAAATGAAGTACACGGACCTCGTGCCCGGGTCCGGCTCTGGGTTAGCGTAGGCTCTGTAAAGAAATACCCGACCCCGTGTCAAGGTCTGGCAATGGGTCCGTGTAGACTCTGAATTTTGACACTTCGAAGGAAACAAGGGCACGGACCCCGTGTCAGGGTCTGGCTACAGGTCCGTGTACCCACTGTAAACGTAAACCCAGGGAAATTCCTATACTTGTGGCATAATCTCTCTAACTCAATCATTCCGACCGTGAACCGACACCTCGAGACCCATCCTAGGTATTATGGCATTGACTAAACCCATAAAACGTCCCAAAACAATGACGTCCAACCTACAGCGCAATATAATTCATGAACACGAAGTTTCACACCAAATCGATTCCTACGACTTCCAACTCAACCAAGTGCCTAACTGTGGGGACCCGGACGCTACTCATGTTCTTAATCATCATTGGGACAATTTAATTAATTAGTATAAACAGGGTCTAAATATTTTTTTTAAATTACGAGAGTACGCAGCATATGAAATAAGTCTTATCTTATTTACAAGATCACTATCCGGATCTAAGTACAAGTCTTGTACAACAGTAAATCATAATAACTACCGTCTCTTCACTACATCTCAGGTGATGTAATAGATATACTCCTAAGTCCGGATCTCCTCGCTAACTGTCTTCTCTCATCCTCTTCTTGACCCTGATCCAGCCCTACCTGTTGTCATGCGCACATACAGACAAGACAACAGCCGGAAACTCCGGTGAGAAATACATCCCAGTATAAACAATGTAAACATGCAATCATATAAAAACATATATAAAAGCATATAACCGCTATCATTAACATGTAGCAAATCAACAAACATGAATGATATAAAACTGTAAATCAACTAGTCATCTCAGACTCGACGCAATCGACGCGTCATCTCAGACTCGACTCATTCCTAATCTAGGGATCCCGGTTCTGGATATTGACAAATATATCGAATCTCAGTCGATAGGAATGAATCAACCCTAAACGACATCGATATAATTCGTATATCCAGTGTCTGGGCGAATCGGCCGCAGAATTGACGAATCAGCCAAGGACTAGGCGAATCAGCCACTGACCAGACGAATCAGCCGGTGATTAGGCAAATCAGCCGATGACCAGACGAATCAGCCGGTGACTAGTACATACATTGTCTATGAATCAATAGACTACAAACATCAATCTCATCAATTGCAAATATCAATGCAATAAAATAAAGTATGTGATTTAGGGAAACTCGAGTCAAACCTCACTCGAGTTGTGCAATCCCAACTCAACATTAATTTATACCTTTCACTCTGTTACTCTGACTATGTCGAAGTCTCTGATTCAAAGCCTGTCAATATCAATCTGGCAATAACAATATCGAGGGTAAAGTATCAATACACCACTCAATCAATACTGTATATAATCAGAATTCAATCAAATTCTATTTCAACAGCACAACGTCAAAATCTCAATATACCCAGCAATACCATATCAATCAGATCTCCATCCCAACACCTCATAAACGATAACACATCAATTCTGAAGTCAAATCAACTCCAAAATTCATAACAATTTCATATGGTATCTGTTCCTCAATCCAGTTTTGATTATACGATGTCTAACATGTCAAGAACATCATATAGGAATCATATCAGATTCTGACAATATCATAATGTCAAATCATATCAAAACGTAGCAAAACTTACGTCCAGTTGTAGTCTACATCGATAGGAACACGGTACTGAAGTCAGATTCAAAATCAGACGGACGGATCGAAATCTAAAGGCGTAAGAATTTTCTTCACTTTCCTCAGCCCTTTTTTTTTCTGAACAGATAGGAAGGAGTGACACGATTTCTACATATATATATCCCATGCATGTTTCAGAAACGTGTCAACTTTTCATACATCTCCGTCGGCGCTCGGGCAGTTGCCCTTTACCGCTCGGGCGCGGCACTTTCTGTCCGAGCCATCCATTGTTATCCACTGGCGCTCGGGCGGTAATATTCTACCGCTCGGGCGCCAGACATTCTGTCCGAGTGATAAACTTATGGTGCACTAGCGCTCGGGCGGTTCTTTTCTACCGCTCGGGCGCCAGATGTTTTGTCCAACATCGTAACGTATAATGCACCGACGCCAGGCTTCTCCACTTAAGTTCCTACTCTGGCTCCTGAAATCTTAATTCTGTCAATTAATCAACGTCTGATTACAGTGATTAAATCTCGGGCATTACATTTTTCCCCCCCTAAGATACGATTTCGTCCCCGAAATCATTGGCGATCAGATCATATCAATAAGAAGGTATAACAGAAGCTAAACAGGAACCCATATCAACGAAATAACTCTGGGAATCTCTGTCTTATATCAGACTCAGTCTCCCAGGTAGCTTCTTCAAGGCCATGACGATTCCACTGAACTTCCACAAGCGGAATAGTTTTTTTTGTTCTGAGCTGTTTTTCCTCCCGATCAAGAATCTGGATCGGTTTCTCGACATAACTCAATGTCTCCTCCAATTCGGCCTCATCTGGCTGAATAACATGTGAAGCATCAGGTAAATATCTTCACAATAAAGATACATGAAAAACATCATGTATCCCAGATAATAAAGGCGGTAAAACAAGTCGATAGGCACAATCTCCTATCTTCTCGAGAATCTCATACGGCCCAATATATATCGTGGAGACAGCTTCCCTTTCTTGCCAAATCTGACAACTCCTCTGAAAGGTGAAATCTTCAAAAATACTCGGTCTCCCGCCTCAAATACCAGCGGTCTACGTCAAACATTGGCATATTTGGCCTGTCTATCTTGAGCTGCCTTCGTTCTTTTCTGAATCAGCTTCACTTTTCAGTCATATCTCTGATCATGTCAGATTCAATCTCAGGAACCTCAGAGATATTATCCCAATAAAGAGGGGATCGACATTTCTTTCTGTACAACGCTTCGAAAGGAGCCATCTCAATACTCGTCTGATAGCTGTTGTTGTACGAAAACTCACAAAGTGGCAATGCATCTTGCCATCCAGTGCTAAAATCAAGCACTATAGCTCTCATCATATCTTCCAATGTTTGGATAGTCTGCTTCGACTGTCCGTCAGTCTGTGGATAATATGCGGTACTAAGATGTAACTTCTTACCTCGAGCCTGCTGTAAACTCTGCCAAAAGTACGATGTGAACTGAGGATCATGGTCTGATACTATCGACTTTGGCACTCCGTGCAATCTGACCACCTTTCTGACATAAATCTCAGCCATTTGGTCATGTCGGTACGTCATCTGGTACGGAATAAAACATGCGGATTCGGTCAATCTGTCAATCACGACCCAAATCGCATCATCACCTCGGGAGGATTTCGGTAGCTTCGTCACGAAGTCCATGGAAATGTGATCCCATTTCCATTCAGGAATGGACAAGCTCTGTAATAATCCTCCGGGTTTCCTTCTCTCAGCCTTCACCTATTGGCAATTCATACATTTGGCTGCAAATTCAGCAATATCAGCTTTCATTTGTTTCCACCAAGACTGTTTTCTCAAATCATTAAACATCTTTCTGCCACCAGGATGAATACTAAATCAACTGTTAAGCGCTTCTGACAGTATCTGTCGTTTTAAATCCGAAACACTCGGCACAACCCGATGATTATTCACATACAGAACATTGTCACGAATCCTGATGCTCGGATCGATGTCCTGCTCTAACCATCGTTATCGATTTCTGTTCATTTTGATCACCTTTCTGAGCTTCTTTAATCCTCAAAATCAGCTCTGGTTTGGCTTGAACCATATATACTCTCAATGGTCTACTATCTGTCTCAAATACCAATCCAGACAAACAACAATCCTCGGTGAGATGTATCACCATATACAACAAAAGCACCAGTACCTGATGGATAGTCAGTATTGGAGTACTGGTCAATCTCTTCTTCAACTCAAGAAAACTGAACTCACAATCTTCTGACCACACAACCGAAGCATTCTTCTGAGTCAACTGTGTAATCGGTTTGGCAATACTCGAGAAATCTTTAATAAATCGGCGATAATGTCCTGCCAGACCCATAAAATTGCGAATTTCGGGTACAGATGTCGGTCTCAGCCAAGAAATCACTGCCTTAACTTTGCTAGGATCAACTGATATCCCGTCTCCGGATATAATAGGATCCAAACATACCACATGTCTCAACCAGAACTTACATTTCGACAGTTTGCATTCGCAACACAGTTCTCAAATGCTCGGCATGACCCATCGTATTCTTTGAATAAATCAAAATATCATCGATGAATATCATCACAAAATCATCGAGATATTTCTGGAACACACGGTTCATCAGACCCATAAACACAGCTAGAGCATTTGTTAACTCAGACGGCATGACAATAAACTCATAATGTCCATACCTGGTTCTGAATGCTGTCTTCGAGATATCAGAATCTCTGACTCTCAGCTGATGATGGCCAGATCTCAGATCGATCTTGGAATAAACAGAGGAACCCTGCAACTGATCAAACAAATCATCTATATGAGGCAAGAAATATTTGTTCTTTACAGTTGCCTTGTTCAGTTGCCGGTAGTCAATGCAAAGTATCATTGAACCGTCTTTCTTCCTCACAAACAATCACTGGCGCACCCCAAAGAGAAACACTCGGTCTGATGTACGCCTTGGCCAGTAAATCTTCCAACTAGTCTTTCAACTCTTTCAGTTCTATTGGTGCCATTCGGTACGGAGCTCTAGAAATCAGAACTGTACCTGGTACCAATTCAATGTTGAAATCTATCTCTCGAATCAGAGGCAATCTCGGAATCTCATCTGGGAAGACATCAGCAAATTCACACACCACTGGCAGGTCCGCCAATGATGGACTCGATTTCAGTAAATCAACTGAATAGACAAGGAACCCCTCTGCTCCTTTCTGTAACAATCGAGTCATTGACATAACATATATCAAAGGAAATCTAGATCTAGAACCCTTACCGTAAAATTTCCACTCGTCAGCCATGTCAGGTCTGAATCTCACAATCTTGTGGAAACAGTCAACGGTCGCTCTGTACTTGGTTAGCATATCGATACCGATAATACAATCAAAAGCAGACCCCAAGTACAATACAATCTAACTCAATCTCATGCCCTTCATACTGTAGCATACTATATTTAACCGAAGTCACGGATATCAAACCTTTCCCCAAAGAAGAAGAGACAGACACTACAGCAGACAAAGACTCGACAGGCAATGTATGACTCAATGCAAATCGTTCAGAAATAAATGTATGTGAAGCATCAAGCAGTACGTCAGCAGGATAACCACATAAAGAACAGTTACCTGCAACAACATCATCTGGTGTTTCCTGAGCCTGTTCCTCTGTCAAAGCAAATACTCTGGCCTGATGTCTAGGAGGTTGGCCAACTGTCTGGCTTCCTCCAGGCTTCTGCTGTGACTGAAATGGTGCTGGCTGAAATGAGTGAACAGCAGCTGATCGTCTACTTGACTGTGCCGCTGATCCGGATGATTCGGCTCCCTGGGATCTTTGGGAACCTCGCTGTGGACATACTCTGGCAAAATGTCCCTGTTATTTACAGAAGTGGCAACTACCAAGTACTCCTTGGCATTGCTCAGTGGAATGTCTCCCTCCACATGTTCCGCAGTACACTCCGGTATAACTCGGGCTCTGTCTGGAACCCCTTGAGCTAGAAGAACGACCGCCAGACTTCTTGAACTGTTTTCCTCTAGCTTTCAAAACTTCTTTCTTTCCACCACTGCTGCTACCACTCTCAAATCTGGGAGGTGGTTGCTGTGGTCCCAGTGCTGGAGGAACATATACGGCTCCTCTCTCCCTTATCAGGCCAGCTTCAGCTCCCTTTTGCTCTATTCATAGCATCAGCAACGTTATTCGGTCGCCCTGTGTTCACCGGAGTAAAAATCTCGGGATTCAAGCCATTGATGAACTGATCAGCAACGGCTTCTTCATTGTCAGCCACGTGTGGAGCAAATTTCAACAAGGTAGAGAACTTGGTCACATATTCTTCAATATTCAACTGACCCTGTCTTAAATTGGCAAACTCCGCCCCCTTGTCTTTCTTGTACGACACTGGGAAAAATCTTTGATAAAACTCAGTTTTAAATACATTCCAAGTGATAGTCGTACCTCGATGCTCCAAGGCCTTCTTTATCGTAATCCACCAGTTCTTTGCAACATCATGCAAATGGTGCCCAATCAGTTTAACTCGGCGCTCATCACTATACTCCAGTGAGTCAAATAGCATCTCGATGTCATCTAGCCAACTCTCCCATTCAACTGATGTCTCAGTATCCTTCAGAGTTGGTGGTTTGAAAGACTGAATCCTTGTCAATAACGTTTCCATCGGAGTCGCTGTCACATCCATTGGAGGATTCGATGTGCTACCCTGGTCTGGTATTCTTCGAGGAGGCATATCTGAATATCAAAAGGATTAGTAACCCAATCCAACAAACCTGTTTCAATTCAGTTCCCCCTCCGATCATCTTACTGCTGATTGAGAATCGGTTCAGATTCATTCTCAATAACACATGCTTTAAATCAAATCAGATAATCAATAACACGTATTATATAAAGCAGTAAATCATGCTAGCAATCACAAGCAAGGAAAGAAAACACATTCTACCCCGCTCACTAGCTTCTATCTCAATCTCAAGAACTTACAGTTCTCGTACCTACTGCTCTGATACCACCTGTTGTGGGGACCCGGACGCTACTCATGTTCTTAATCATCATTGGGACAATTTAATTAATTAGTATAAACAGGGTCTAAATATTTTTTTTAAATTACGAGAGTACGCAGCATATGAAATAAGTCTTATCTTATTTACAAGATCACTATCCAGATCTAAGTACAAGTCTTGTACAACAGTAAATCATAATAACTACCGTCTCTTCACTACATCTCAGGTGATGTAATAGATATACTCCTAAGTCCGGATCTCCACGCTAACTGTCTTCTCTCATCCTCTTCTTGACCCTGATCCAGCCCTACCTGTTGTCATGCACACATACAGACAAGACAACAGCCGGAAACTCCGGTGAGAAATACATCCCAGTATAAACAATGTAAACATGCAATCATATAAAAACATATATAAAAGCATATAACCGCTATCATTAACATGTAGCAAATCAACAAACATGAATGATGTAAAACTGTAAATCAACTAGTCATCTCAGACTCGACGCAATCGACACGTCATCTCAGACTCGCCTCCTTCCTAATCTAGGGATCCCGGTTCTCGCTATTGACAAATATCTTGACTCTCAGTCGATAGGAATGAAACAACCCTAAACGACATCGATATAATTAATATATCCAGTGTCTGGGCGAATCGGCCGCAGAATTGACGAATCAGCCAAGGACTAGGCGAATCAGCCACTGACCAGACGAATCAGCCGGTGACTAGTACATACATTGTCTATGAATCAATAGACTACGAACATCAATCTCATCAATTGCAAATATCAATGCAATAAAATAAAGTATGTGATTTAGGGAAACTCGAGTCAAACCTCACTCGAGTTGTGCAATCCCAACTCAACATTAATTTATACCTTTCACTCTGTTACTCTGACTATGTCGAAGTCTCTGATTCAAAGCCTGTCAATATCAATATGGCAATAACAATATCGAGGGTACAGTATCAATACACCACTCAATCAATATTGTATATAATCAGAATTCAATCAAATTCTGTTTCAACAGCACAACGTCAAAATCTCAATATACCCAGCAATACCATATCAATCAGATCTCCATCCCAACACCTCGTAATCGATAACACATCAATTCTGATATCAAATCAACTCCAAAATTCATAACAATTTCATATGGTATCTGTTCCTCAATCCAGTTTTGATTATACGATGTCTAACATGTCAAGAACATCATATAGGAATCATATCAGATTTTGACAATATCATAATGTCAAATCATATCAAAACGTAGCAAAACTTACGTCCAGTTGTAGTCTACGTCGATAGGAACACGGTACTGAAGTCAGATTCAAAATCAGACGGACGGATCGAAATCTAAAGGCGTAAGAATTTTCTTCACTTTCCTCAGCCCTTTTTTTTTCTGAACAGATAGGAAGGAGTGACACGATTTCTACATATATATACCCCATGCATGTTTCAGAAACGTGTCAACTTTTCATACATCTCCGTCGGCGCTTGGGCGGTTGCCTTTTACCGCTCGGGCGCGGCACTTTCTGTCCGAGCCATCCATTGTTATCCACTGGCGCTCGGGCGGTAATATTCTACCGCTCGGGCGCCAGACATTCTGTCCGAGTGATAAACTTATGGTGCACTGGCGCTCGGGCGGTTCTTTTCTACCGCTCGGGCGCCAGATGTTCTGTCCAACCTCTTAACTTATAATGCACCGATGCCCGGCTTCTCCACTTAAGTTCCTACTCTGGCTCCGGAAATCTTAATTCTGTCAATTAATCAACGTCTGATTACAGTGATTAAATCTCGGGCATTACACTAACGACACGAAACTAAACACCAACAATCATCCCAACATCATTCTCGATATACTTAAATGCTGCAGCGAACACCCGTCGATTCTCAACGAAGCCTTCAAAAATAAAACTTCAAGAACGCATTTTCAGGAAAACGCAGTTTGAGCAGTCCCACGAAAACGATCATAACTCACTCATTTCTTAATAAAATATTTCGAATTTACTGTCAAATCGAAGGTATCAAAAAGTTCTACGTTTTATATGTTGAAAGTTTTCCCAGAAAATCGTCCAAAAAGTCGCAGTATTTAAAATGACAGCAAATTTTGAGTTTTCAGAACTAAAATCGTTTCAAAACCGATCCAACAAATTTTTGCTCAAACGTTTTACAACATACATGGATTTTTACGCATAATAAACATAAAAACAAATACTATGACGAGATCGATGCATAAATGAAAGAATATACATGGCTTTTAATATTAAAATTTACCGAACCGACGATACCAAAGCGGGAAAGAAGTGAGGGTTGATCCGGGACAATCGTGGGACAATTTTCTTGTAACGAATTCAACGAAACCTCGCTGGAAAAATCAGAGGAAGGGGGCGGCTGCTCTTGCTCTCCAAGAACCCTATTATTTTCTTTAAAACAAATGGAATGGAACACAAAGAATTGTGTGTGTGTGTAAATGTGTGGGTTTTTGTGAAAAATTGTAGCGCGCGTGTGTGTGTTAGTGGGGAGTAATTAGGGGCTAATGGGTTTAATTAAAATAACTAATTACCATTTGACTTGCTAATTTCAAGGTTAATTCAAGCCTAACTTTACCAAATCCTCTAATTAATATAAAACACACAAGTGCTAAACTTGAAAAGTTTAAAATCATAAAAATCACCTAATAAATAAATTAGGCTTTAAAATTGCTAAAATTTTAAATAAAACATTTAAAATACCTCATTCCTAGCTTAAAATAAAATACTACATTTTAAAAATTGCCAAAATCGTCGGCGATCTCTTTTCCTCGATCACGCATCGAATAATCGCCTAAAACATGAAACTCAAGAAAATATTTTAACGTGCATCACATAAACATAAATAATTTAAAATAATGCAAATCATAAATCATGCATCTCAAAAAAAATCATTTTAAATTTGATTAAATAGTTTAACAATTAAATAAATGCATGAGATTTACGTGTACTGATTTTGGGCTCTACATATTTTTTGTAGTTACGCCTCCAATGTCCAGGCTTCTTGCAGTGATGACAGATGTCAATAGTCTTGTCAGCCTTAACTGGTATGACTGTCACAGCAGGACTCGGAGATTGCCTCTTCAAGGGCACATTCTTCTTGAGACGTTGAAAAGAACGCTTCATTCCCTTCCTACGTGGACCAGTCTTCGTACCAGATGAAGAACCCACATAAAGAACCGACTTCTCTTTCTTGATGCTGGACTCAAAGGTGACAAGAATATTCACCAACTCCTCAAGGGTCGGCTCTAGCTTGTTCATGTTGAAATTCACCACAAAAGGATCAAATGAGCTAGGCAGCGACAAGAGCAACACGTCAGTGGTCAATTAAGAAGGCAACTTAAGATTCATGCCAACGAGCTTGTCTATGAGCCCAATCATCTTTAGGTCATGCTCATGGACCGAAGCCCCATCTCGTATGCGTAAAGTGATTAGCTCCTTGACGGTAGCATGCTTAAGAGGTCGAGTCTGCTCACGAAAGAGCTCCTTGAGATACAAATGAATGTCAGCAGCACTCTTTGCATCCTCAAAACGCCTCTGCAGCTCATCATTCATAGTAGCCTGCATATAACACTTGGCTTTCAAGTCATGGTCACACCATTCCTTGTAAGTCTTAGTTTAAATCACCTGAAAACGACACTATAGGTGATCTTTGAAAAATGAAAAGTACCCATCACCCGAATAATAAAATGACTTCTAAATCCGTTTCAAAACCCATCTAAGTTGAGAAAACTTTGGACATGAACCATCAGTTAATATAACAATAGTTGCAGATATTAACCACAATCCAATAAATACGACTCCATTGTAAGTTTAAAGTACAGATACTGCGAAGTCCCCGTGGTTTTTAATGATAAACATGATTCCATCTTCACATCCTCTCGTATGTTCACACAGCTATGCTCCTTCTGCCAGCGTCCTCTTTGATGTGCTTATCTCTTTGATGTGCTTATATAGAGCACTGCATTATAAAGAATTTGAATCAACGTAGCTATTATAATAGTCGCATCAGTAATAAATCAATTCAATAAAATATCCTCTAGACCGATTCTTACCATTGTTCCCTCGAATAAAGGCATCCCCATATTTGTTTTTCCATTGACCATTGACGTATTCCTCTGTCTGTTCCATGGCAATGTTCATATATCCATCCAAACATGCAAGAATACCTGTTTAAGAAATTAACATACTTTTTGTATCCATCAAGTCAACCTTCACCAGAAATCGCAGAAAATTATGGACAGATCACACAACTTTTAAAGATGATGAACACCATGTCAAAATTCACAACTCATCATTAGAATAGGTATAGCTAAACAAAGTTATATTGGTACTTCAAGCCGTCACGAGAGAGATATATGCACTTTAAGCAGCAGTATGTTAAAGAATCTAATTAAATAGTGACTCCTTATTATGCCATTTAATGAGGACATATGACAAGTTAACTGTTGGATCTCGGTTTTCTACACGCCCAAACGCAGCGTAAGTTTTAAAATTTTTATTTTATTTTGACAATCAAAATATTTGGACACTCGTATGCTTTTTCAAAATCAAACATACATAGGATGTTTAGTAATATACCTTTAGTGAATTAATTCACTTGGCTCCAACTACATCGGTATTAGCGGACGTAGCTCTTGTTGTAAATCCCTACGAACGTTCTTCGATCTTCCAATCAGGTCCACGACTGGAATATTTGT
Source organism: Primulina huaijiensis (assembly GCF_012295235.1). Taxonomy (NCBI): domain Eukaryota; kingdom Viridiplantae; phylum Streptophyta; class Magnoliopsida; order Lamiales; family Gesneriaceae; genus Primulina; species Primulina huaijiensis. The sequence continues at coordinate 11,820,469 of NC_133314.1, read as the reverse complement.
TCCTCTTCTAACTTGCACTAGAAAGTATAGAAGATTTTTTTTGCGTTCGAGATCAAGAGAACAAAATTTGTTTAAAATTTTGAGAGCAAAAATTTGCCTTGCAAATTTCAAGAGTCAAAAGTCTATCTCCAAGTTTTTGGAAACTCTCGGATGCCTCATCTTTTAAAATAAGAATCAAATTCTTATTATTATTTCTAATCCCTTATTTTCTTAATTAATCTCATTAATCAAGTTAATTGAGGACTCTAAATGCATCTCTTATCATTGCAAATCTCGGTAGATAGAGTTTTGGAGACTTTCTCCATTTTCTAAAGATTCTCCACCAAATCTTCGGCCATCTCAACCAATTAATTAGTCAAAATAACACATATATTATTAATTTAATTAACTAATTATCATTTCCTTAATTAATCATATTAATTAAGTTAATGAATGTCAAAAAAAAAATCTTTGACTCACGAGAATAGCACCCCACTAACCATGCAAATATTAATTTGCTTTGTGTGTAAGATTTTTAAAATTATGGTATCATGAATATTTCCACGTTACATAAATCAATACCATATTTTATAAAAAACTTAATGGGCTATATTTTAACTCATTAAAATATAATTTAATTATTAAAGCTCATTCGAACTTTAATAAATTAGCATGATGGGCTTATACTCTTACAAGCTCATGATCCATGCTCCCATTACATTAATCTCATCATAATCCTGATCGGTGATCAAATATCATCGATGTGACAATTTCAACTTATTTGTTATTATCATGCACACTTTAGTTTCGAGATCACCAATGTCTAAATAAGGCAGGTGTATTCCTTTGACTGTCTTTAGCTGTCATGCTCTCAAAATTTCTATAAGCTTTTATAAACTTTATTTATAAGCTTATCGATTGATCATATCAAACTTATTTCTTATAAATTCAACTCATTGAATTTATTATCTCAACATTTTCTATAAATTCAACTCTTTGAATTTATTATCTCAACGGGAACAAGTAAATCAGTGCTTGTGTGACCCTCAATGGTTCAGGGATACAGCTAGCCGTGGGTTCACAACTCTTTGTGATTCAGAACAATTTCCTTTATTCGGGCTTACCCCAGTTAGCCCCATTCTTTTCATCAACACCTTGATCAAGAATGTCAGAACTCATTTCTGATTGTACCCATCGGATCATGGTAAGAACGTCTAGTAGCATCGTCCCATGAGCCCCTAGGTATCACTGATAGTGCCTGCAAGAACCAGTCGATTATGATTAGCGTACAGTACGGTCCCTTCATCTCATATATCCCGATCGAATTTGCAACCATTGGTTCATCGAGGGTTGTATATCAATTCGATAACTATGTGACACATATAAATAGTGGCATCGCATGTACAACTAGAGAACTCCTTCTCTAACATACATTTCATACTCTAGCTAGAGATTCCACGCACTATTATTTCATCAGATCACATAGGATATCCACACTCGTAGGCGAGCGGTGAATTCTCGACTACAATGCACTGACTCCTATATGTGTCGCAACTGTACCCAATCTCGCCACCTGATGGCTCTCCTGGAGCCGGTAAACGAGTCAAAGCACAGCTCTAGCATATAGAGCCTCAGTGTTGTCCTGGGTCATAAGGACTAATGCTGTACAATCATAACCACGGACTTATCCTCTCGATGAATGATAACCACTTGGAAAGTCCGAGGGAGGGTTGTTCGGTATAATCATCATATGACTACACATCTGCATGTTTGGACATCTCTATGCCCTTACCAAGAAACGCAGTACACAACATCACAGATGCTAGTCTCGAGCTCAAGGGGTTTTTATCCTTATTTTAGGCGGCTGAATCGACTAGGAACGAATTTAGAATATGCAGTGTTCACAAATGAGTTTCAACATCGAATTACGATTCATTTGTATTAAAGCATAATCAAGGACTTTATCTATGCTGATCGCATGGGTATACAGATAAAGTAAAACGAAACCATGAAAAGTTAAATTATATTAAAATAAAGATTGTTTATTTCACTTGAGTCAATAAATTCCCTAGCCAACAGTTGGCTTACAGGGCATCTACTCTAACATTAACAATACTGGCGAATCCATGGATTAAGAAGTGACAACGGATATCCTAATCTGTCAACGTGACAAACAGGAACATAGTTTAGGCTCAGCGACAACATAGAACTTCTAATCAGATAATAGAGATCCATTAATATTAACATTATAGCACAAAAAATATGGAATTTACATGCTCTCTAACAGTAGCAAGTACAAAAAATGGGTTACAATGAGAGCAATCCATCTTGAATTTTTGCCTGGTAACAAGATGACATGCTGGGAGCAAGTTTATGGTGTTTATCTATCAGCCCTTGAATGGGAAGGTACAAAGGGTTTGTGCTATCCAACATTTACCCCACAGATTTGTGATGGATCAACTGACAGATTCAACAGGATTATTACCGAACTCTATGTTGGATCTCGGTTTTCTACACGCTCAAACACGGCGAAAGTTTTAAATATTTTATTTTATTTTGACAATCAAAATATATTTGTTCGAGCACTCGTATGATCTTAATGATTCAAAACATTCATAGGATGTTAGAATTTATACCTTCGGTGAAAATTTCACAAGGCTCCAACTATTCCGGGGTTAGCGGAGATAGCTCCTGATAAATTCTCTACGAACTTTCTTCGAGTCTCTTTCTATGAAGTCTACGACCAGATTATTTGTTCCTCTTCTAATTTGCACTAGAAAAATTAGAAGATATTTTTCATCGAGATAGAACACTAAAAATCGGCACAACTCTCAAACTTGGAGTGACCAAATTTTTCTTGGTTTTGAGAAGAGATTTTCGAGAGCTCAAAATTTTCTTTTCTCAAAAATAAAAAAAAAAAAAGGTTTCGAATGAATTCTTCCTATTTATTCTCGAAAATTGCATGCCATTAATATAAAATATTCTAATTATCTTTCTAATCTATTATTTACATAATTAATCCAATTAATTAAGTAAATAAGATTCTATATGCATGCCTTATCAAATGCAATCTCGATGCACATATATATTTTGAGAATTTCAAGGATGGGGAGTCTATGGAGGCTAGGTTATTTTAAGGTCTCCTATTTAAATAAAACATCTATGGCCTAATTACCATAATAAAATAATTGGATCCATTTAATTAACTTTAATGGGCTTGGTTAATTAATTGGACTAGTCCAACTAGTTTAATTAATTAATCAAAATCCTTTAAACTTTAATTATTTAGTATGTTGGACTTATACTCCTACAAACCCATTTAAACATACATCTCATCAATTTTAATTTAATATTTAATAAACTCAGCTTTTGAGTTTAATAAATAAATCCATTATAAATTCAACATTTGAATTTAATATAGAAATTGTAAATTCAACTCCTTGAATCTTATCACCTCCAAAATTTAATATTTAATAAACTCAACTTTTGAGTTTAATAAATTAAATTCTCAAATTTTATAAATTCAACTCTTTGAATTTATTCTCTCAAAATTTAATTATTATAAATTCAACTCCTTGAATTTACTATATCATAATATAAATTCAACTCCTTGAATTTATTCTCTCAACGGGAACAAACGATTCAGTGCTTGTGTGACCCTCTATGGTTCAGGGATACAGCTAGCCGTGAGTTCACAACTCCTTGTGATTCAAAGTAACATTTATTCTTATTCGGGCTTACCCTAGTTAGCCTCATTCTTTTCATCAACACCTTGATCAAGAATGTCAGAACTCATTTTTGATTGCACCCATCAGATCATGGTAAGAGCGTCTAGTAGCATCGCTCCATGATCCACTAGGTATCACTGATAGTGCCTGCAAAAACCAGTCGATTATGATTAACGTACAGTACGGTCCCTTCATCTCATATATCCCGATCGAATCTGCAACTATTGGTTCATCTAGGGTTGCATATTAATTCGATAACTATGTGACACATATAATAGTGGCATCGCGTGTACGATTAGAGAACTCTTTCTCCAACGTACATCTCATACTCTGGCCAGAGATTCCATGCATTATTATTACATTAAATCACATTGGATATCCACACCCGTAGGTGAGCGGTGAATCCCCAACTACAATGCACTGGCTCCTATATGTGTCGCAACTGTACCCAACCTCGCCACCTGATGACTCTCCTGGAGCCGGTAAACGAGTCAAAGCACAGCCCTAGCATATAGAGCCTCAGTGTTGTCCTGGGTCTTAAGGACTAATGGTGTACAATCATAACCACGGACTTATCCTCTCGATGAATGATAACCACTTGGAAAGTCTGAGGGAGAGTTGTTCGGTATAATCATCATATGACTACACATCTGCATGTTTAGACATCTCTATGCCCTTACCAAGAAACGCAGTACACAACATCACAGATGCTAGTCTCGAGCTCAAGCGACCTTTATCCCTGTTTTAGGCGACTGAATTGACTAGGAACGAATTTAGAATATGCAGTGTTTACAAATGAGTTTCATCATCGAATTTCGATTCATTTGCATTAAAGCATAATCAAGGACTTTATCTATGCTGCTTGCATGGGTATACAGATAAAGTATAACGAAACCATTAAAAGGTAAATTATATTAAAATAAAGATTGTTTTTTACACTTGAGTCAATAAATTCCCCAGCCAACAGTTGGCTTACAAGATATCTACTTTAACACTCTAAGCCTCAGTCATCTCTAAGTAAATTCATAAACCACCAAGTCCCTCTAGTTCACTCTTCTCCCGTAATAAAGTACTAAATTAGACGCAGTTACTAGATAGATAATCATTAGTACATCAAAATCACAGACGATAGCAGCGCAGGTGCATTAATAACGAGCCTAAAAGTCTGAACATTACACCACTTTTGTTCAAAGAATCATGTTACACACATCTATCCCCTAAACTGTCAAACTAAAATTGGCCAGAGCCACAGTCAAAAATACGTTATCTTTCACAACCAACCATCTATCTTTGACTTACAAAGTGATGAAATTAATAACAATAGGCTTGAATTTTCCAGAACTTACTTTTATTCATTGTAATTGAATCTTGTACATACATAAGCAAGGTTAAATTTATTTTCTTGATGTATTTGGAATTTTCCAGAACTACTTTTATTATTGAAATTTTCTTATTTATGCACCACAAAAAACTGAGGTCCTGAGATAAATGGTGGATTAGCGCTCTGTCAAAGTGAGTTATTTAGCAGTAGCATAAAATGGTATCAATGAGACGAAGGTGGAATAATGTTGCCCCTCTGCCCCATCTGTTGGATCTCGGTTTTCTACACGCCCAAACGCAGCGGAAGTTTTAAAATTTTTATTTTATTTTAACAATCAAAATATATTTGATTGGGCGTTCGTATGGTTTTCAAAAACAAAACATTCATAGGATGGTAGAATTTATACCTTCGCTGAAAATTTCACAAGGCTCCAACTATTGGGGGGTTAGCGGAGATAGCTCTTGATAAATTCTCTACGAACTTTCTTCGAGTCTCCTTCTATCAAGTCCACGACCAGAAGATTTGTTCCTCTTTCAAATAGCACTAGAATATTTGAAAGAAGTTTTTACATTGAGATCAAAAATTTGAGAGTTGACTCAAATCTCTTTTTCTTGAAAAAAGGCCAAAATATTTTGGAGGAATTGTAATTTGAGATTCTCGAAAATCTCATGTCATCTCTTAGTGGAGGCTATCCTTTTTAATTTATATATTAAAAACAAGAGCTTTAACCTAAATTCCATAATTATGGATTTAGGTTCCCTAATTAAATCCAATGGGTTTGTTAATTAAATAGACTAGTCAAACTAGTTTAATTAATTATATTAAAGTCTATTAAAAACTTTAATCATTTAGTATGTTGGACTTGTACTCCTGCAAGCCCACTAAACATACCTCCCATCATATTTAATTTAATATTTAATAAATTCAACTCTTGAGTTTAATATATTAAATCCATTATAAATTCAACATTTGAATTTATTATTATAAATTCAACTTCTTGAATTTTATCACCTCCAAAATTTAATATTTAATAAACCCAACATTTGCGTTTAATAAATTAAATTATCAAATTTTATAAATTCAACTCCTTGAATTTATTCTCTCAAAATTTAATAATCATAAATTCAACTCCTTGAATTTACTATATATATAATATAAATTCAACTTCTTGAATTTATTCTCTCAACGGGAACAAACGATCCAATGCTTGTGTGACCCTCAATGGTTCAGTGATACAGCTAGCCGTGGGTTCACAACTCCTTGTGATTCAGGACATAATCCTTTATTCTGGCTTACCCTAGTTAGCCCCATTCTTTTCATCAACACTTTGATCAAGAATGTCAGAACTCATTTCTGATTGCACCCATCGGATCATGGTCAGAGCGTCTAGTAACATCGCCCCATGATCCCCTAGGTATCACTGATAGTACCTATAAGAACCAGTCGATTATGATTAACGTACAGTACAATCCCTTCATCTCATATATCCCGATCGAATCAGCAACCATTGGTTCATCGAGGGTTGCATATTAATTCGATAACTATGTGATAACTATAATAGTGGCATCGCGTGTACTATTGGAGAACTCCTTCTCCAACGTACATCTCATACTCTGGCCAGCGATTCCATGCACTATTATTACATCAGATCACATAGGATATCCACACCCGTAGGTGAGCGGTGAATCCCCGACTACAATGCACTGGCTCCTATATGTGTCGCAACTATACCAAACCTCGCCACCTGATGACTCTCCTGGAGCCGGTAAACGAGTCAAAGCACAGCCCTAGAAGATAGAGCCTCAGTGTTGTCCCGGGTCGTAAGGACTAATGGTGTACAATCATAACCACGGACTTATCCTCTCGATGAATGATAACCACTTGGAAAGTCCGAGGGAGGGTTGTTCCGTATAATCATCATATGACTACACATCTGCATGTTTAGACTTCTCTATGCCCTTACCAAGAAACGCAGTACACAACATCACAGATGCCAGTCTCGAGCTCAAGCGACCTTTATCCCTGTTTTAGGCGGCTGAATTGACTATGAACGAATTTAGAATATGCAGTGTTTACAAATGAGTTTCAACATTGAATTAAGATTCATTTAAATTAAAGCATAATCAAGAACTTTATCTATGCTGCTTGCATGGGTATACAGATAAAGTATAACGAAACCATTAAAAGGTAAATTATATTAAAATAAAGATTGTTTATTACACTTGAGTCAATAAATTTTCCAGCCAACAGTTGGCTTACAGGGCATCTACTCTAACAATCTCCCACTTGCCCTAGAGCCAACTACCCATAAACTTTAATCCTATTGCTTCGCGATGCTTTTCAAACGATGGTCCTGGCAAGGGCTTTGTAAGTGGATCAGCAACAGTATCTGCAGAGGGGACTCTTTCAACTGATATATCGCCTCTTCCCACAATCTCCCGGATGATGTGGAACTTTCTCAGTATATGTTTGGATTTTTGATGAGACCTTGGTTCCTTTACTTGCGCAACGGCACCAGTGTTGTCGCAGTACACCGGGACTGGATCAATTCAATTAGGAATGACGTCCAACTCTTGGACAAAATTCCTCATCCAAACTGCCTCTTTGGCTGCAGCTGATGCAGCAACGTATTCGGCTTCAGTTGTGGAATCCCTAATGGTGTCTTGCTTAGAACTCTTCCAAGAGACAGGCGCACCATTAAGCATGAATACAAAATCAGAGGTCGATTTCGAATAATCTAAGTTACATTGGAAGCTAGAATTAGTGTAGCCTTCCAATTTCAATTCTCCACCCCCATAGGCCATGAACAAGTTCTCAGTTCTTCTCAACTACATAAGAATATCTTTCACGGCCTTCCAATGCATTGGACCAGGGTTCGCCTGATATCTGCTTGTAACACTCAGAGAGTAGGCAACATCGGGACGTGTCGATATCATACCATACATGATACTATCAACGGCTGACGCATATGGAATACGTGTCATCATCTCTATCTCTTCATCAGTTTTAGGACACATAGCTTTAGATAGAGTAACACCATGACACATTGGTAAGTATCCTCTCTTGGACTATTCCATAGAGAATCGCTTCAGAATGGTATCAATATAAGTGGCTTGGGTGAGTCTTAGCATCCTTTTTGATCTATCTCTATAGATCTGTATTCTCAATACATAGCATGCTTCACCCATGTCTTTCATGGAGAATTTACTTGCTAATCATACTTTAGTTGATTGCAGTAATCCTACATCATTCCCAATTCCTAATGAGTAGGCTGTCATCAACATAAAGTATAAGGAATGTCACTGTACTCCCACTAACTTTCTTGTACACACATGGTTTCTCAGGATTCTTAGCAAACCAAACTCTTTGATAGTGCTATCAAATCTGAGGTTCCTACTCCTTGACGCCTGCTTGAGACCATATATAGATCTCTGAAGTTTGCATACCTTATGCTCACTTCCTACTGATGTGTATCCCTCAGGTTGAGACATATAGATTTCTTCTTTGATGTCTCCATTGAGGAATGCAGTCTTTACATCCATTTGCCATATATCATAGTCATACCATGCTGCTATGGCCAGTAGTATTCTAATGGACTTAAACATAGCTACTGGTGAAAAAGTTTCCTCATAGTCAATTCCTAGCCTTTGAATATAACCTTTTGCAACCAGTCTTGCTTTGAAGGTCACTACCTTTCCATCCGCCCCAAGCTTTCTTTTGTAGATCCATTTGCATCCTATGTTAACAATTCCCTCAGGTGGATCCACTAATGTCCAGAATTGGTTTGAATACATAGAGTCCATTTCTGACTGCATGGCTTCAAGACATTTGGTTGAATCAGTATCAGATATTGCTTCTTTGAAATTCATTGGATCACATCCAACACAAGGCTCATCATGTCCTTGTTCATGAAGAAGTGTATATCTTGCAGGTGGTCTAATAACACTATTAGACCTTCTAGGAGCTTGTACTTCAACTACTGGTTGTTGAGGATTAGGTTCAACTACTATAGTTGAGGGAGTATCTTGAATTTCTTCAAGTTCTATCATCTTACCTTTTCTATCTAATAGAAAATTCCTTTCCAAAAAGGTGGCATTTCTTGAAACAAACACTTTTGCTTCATTAAGATGATAGAAATAATATCCGACAGAATTCTTTGGATATCCTACAAAGTAGCACAAAGTGGATCTACTATCCAATTTGTCTCCCACTGTCTGCTTCACGTAAGCAGGACATCCTCATATTCTCATGTAAGAATATTTGGGAGTTTTTCCCATCCATATCTCATATGGCGTTTTATCAACTGCTTTAGTATGGACATTATTCAACAACATTACCGCAGTTTCAAGCGCATAGCCCCAAAACGTTGTAGGCAATTCAGTGAATCCCATCATGGATCGAACCATGTCCATCAAGATTCGATTACGACGTTCAGAAACACCATTCAATTGTGATGTTGCTGGTGGAGTCCACTGTGAGAGAATCTCATTTTCTTTTAGATAACCCAAAAATTCAGCAATCAAGTATTCTCCACCTCGATCAGATTGAAGTGTCTAAATACTCATTTCTAGCTATTTTCTACTTCAGATATGAATTCTTTGAACCTTTCAAATATTTCAGATTTATGTTTCAACAAATAAGCATACCAATACCTCGAATGGTCATCAGTAAGGATAATGAAGTAGGATTGCCCATATTTTGTGCTAACACTTAGCGGGCCACAAACGTCTGTGTGGATCAAATCCAGTAGACCATGCGCACGTTCCACGTTTCCATCGAATGGAGTCTTTGTCATTTCTCTTTTTAGACAGGACTAACAAGTAGGTAGAGAATTTATGTCTGACAAGTCAAACATGCCTTCTCCCACTAGTTTGTGCATCCTTCTTTGAGAAATATGACCTAGTTTAGCGTGCCATATTTGTGCGATATTTGGCTCATCTAATTTTCTTTTGTTTGTTGTTGGAATCATGTTTACTTGGACATTCACTTATCATTTTCAGAACATTTCTGACGTATATAATTTTTTATGTCCAGACTTCTTGTAGTGAAATAAAATATGTTCTAACTTATCGAGCTTTGTAGGCCTTTTAAGTGTCCTTCAGAGTTTGCATCTTATTGGGTTTGTTTTTCTTGTGAGGGACAGAACATTTCTTTCCCTTACCATGTGGGCCATTTTTTGTCTGACGAAAGGCCCATTAGAAAAACAACAATTTCCTGTTTTATGGTGATTTCATAAGTTATAAGTGTATTGACTAGCTCTTCAAGGCTATCATCTATCTTATTCAAATTGAAGTTCACTATAACCCCGTCAGATAAAGAAGAGAGAAACAACAAATTGATGTTATCTAGTAACTCGTTAGGAATCACATATTCCAAGCCCACCATATTCTCAATAAATCCCGTCATACGTACACCACGCTCATGGGCCAAAGCCCCATCTTGCATACGTGTAGTCATGAGCTCCTTGAAATTGGTGTGCATCATTATATGAGTTTCATGCACCATGCAACTCTTGCAAGTGCATTCGGAATGTCAATAGCATTCAACATTTTCTCAAATTGTCACTGCAGTTCATTTGACATAAAAGCAAGCATGTTACACTTTAGCTTGCATACTATGGTCCTACCAACTTGTCTGCTTTGTCAGTTCAACAGGACTGACATTAGTGTGTATACATTTTCTCCGAATTCAGAACAATTACTCAACCAGTCTTGAATATTTGGTTCGTTTAGCTTGTTAATAACAAAAATGTATTACGTGACGAAGTCGAAAATTACTGATATGGAAACAGAATAATTTTTGCTGATTATTTTAAAATAATTTTAAGATATAAAATATGGATTTTATTTTATAAATCTCCCTCCCACTATTTTGACATTTCCACCACCCTCTGATGAAAAAGGGAAATCGTATTTCCTTAGTGGGCACGTAGAGTCCAATTAGCCAATTATAATCCCGAATAATATCAGCCAATTATAATTTCTAAAAGGTAGAATCCAATTGCATCCCTATGCAACCTCCGCGTGTTTTGCCTCACGTTTAATAAGGACCCAATAATATGACGCCGTTTATTTTCACGTGTCAAACCGACCCATCAATATTGAATTGTAGTAGACGGTCGCCATGAGTTCCCACAATAATATGAGCCGAAGTCATGGGAGTTCCACTCAATTCACATCATATGTCCAGTGGAAGTCACAGCTTTCCGGCGTCCAGGCCTCCCCAATAATATGAGCCAGACACTGTCCGCGGGTAGCGATCAACAAGCAACCACGGTTGATGGAAGGCAAGGAAAAATTAAACTCTTTTAATTTTTACTTTTCCTGTTTGATATAAATTTTGAATCATATTCAAAATGAGGGATTTTAATTTTAAAATTGTCTCATCATTTTATTTTAAAAAACGCGTGCCACGAGTTTGTATGTTTGTCGGATTCATGCAACTATATTATTTAATAATATACATACATGCATACTACTATATATCGCATATATCATAATATGACATTCAACAATAAATAAGGATGATCGATCGCCAACATTATTAGATCCATGTGAGCCAAACATGGATCCAGGTCCAAAACCTAGGTGAATGCAGGGATGCAAATACAACTATTACAAGAGCTTCCAATATTTTACATGTCTTTATTGAAACGTCCTGCCCTTTTTATTGTTTTAAAAGTACTAGAAAAAATTTTTTTTCCTCTATGATTTTCGGCCTTTACAAAAATATTTTTATAAAATATTTTTCTCTTTAAAATAAAACATCAACCAACTAGCATTTTTAGAAATCAATGAAATATTCATAAAAATGAAATCGTCTACTGTTTTACAACCCTAAAAAGCAATAATTTGAAAAGAATAGCCCATACTAAACCTCTCAAAAATCTCTCAAAAAGCATAAATAATTAATCTTAAAATTTTTAATCATAAATCTTGATTCATAAGTCATAAGTGCGGAAATAAGTAGAAGCGCTGGTCCTCAGGTTGTGTGCGCCTTCAGTCCAGTCCAATCATCCGTCAAGGCCTCTCTCAACCTCACCTGCATCCATCACACCTAGTGAGTCTAAAGACTCAACAAACCATAATCTTTATAGCAAGTAATATATATAAAACCACATGCAACAGTGAAAATACTTTTACGTAAAATAACTTTTCATGACATGCAAACATAAACTTTAACTTTTTTCTTTTCCTCAACATGACATGAAATAAAACCTTTAACATGATCATGAACATTTTCCTTTTCCATTTCCTTTTTCTTTGTTGAATTCAGATCGTTAATTGTGACTTTCCTGACATGACATGACATGATCGATGGATCCATCTACAAAACCTCTTTATTTTGATCCCAAATTTTAAACATAACATTTTTAGTATTTATTATACCCTTCCAAGTCATGAGCCACCCACGTGGACCCTTGGATCAATTTTTCCTTCTTTAACTTTCGTTTTTGACACACTAACAAACCCACCGAGCCATCTCCCAAATTACTCGAGACACGACCGAGCCACCTTGAGCCAAAACCTAGCCAACCCATCTAGGGACCCTACTGACCAAGCCTAGCCCAAAGAACATGACCCTAACCCGCTCAAAAACTTGCTGGAAGTCGACCCATGTTTCTGCATGTGTGTGTGTGTAGTGTCCTTGAACAAAAGAAACTCCTATCCAGTCTAGGACTCCTCCCAACCCTTAACCACCGAACCCACCTAACCCTGACCATCCCTGGACCACGCCCAGAACATACCCATACCAACCCAAGCCCTGGACCCAGCGCACGAGACTCCTGAATCAGAGGACACAAGCTGCGCGCTACTGCTTCTTCACATGCTGCTGCTGTCACTTGGCGTGGAGGCTTCTACCCAGGCCACCACCGAGCCCAGCCCTTCCTAGCCTTCCCTGGACCATCCTTGGCCACCGTCCAGACCACCTAGCCTAGCCCTTAACCGAGCCACCGCCCTGAAATTCTGGCCGATCATCAACTCCCTATGGGAAGAGTCCTATGCAGCGTGGACTCTTCCCTAGCCTGGCTGCGCGCGTTCTAGCCCTCTAGGACTCCACCAGGCCCTCTCTCCCAACGCTACTAGAGCCCCAGCCAGCCCTGGCCAAGCCCCATGGGACCATGCAAAACAACCGACCCCCTTGCACCTTGAACACTCCAAAACAAACTCACGGTTCTCTCCACTCTTTGGCCCACGGTTTTAGTTTCCTCCTTCCTGATTTGCCACGTTTTGGTGTGTTTTAGGACTCTTTAAAACATGTAAAAACATCCCTCAAACCTATCCTAATCATGGCAGCCCCTTTAGATAATAAAAATCATGTTTTTGGTTCACATATCATGCTTTAAAATTCACGTTTGATGCAAAAACGAAAATACGATAAAGTGCAACTTATTTTTCATTCAAAACATAATTAAATAAATACTATGGTGTGGTGGATGGTTGGAGGAAAGAATATGGCGTGTCTTTGCGTTATATACGCACGAATAACCGTTGACGTCGAAGAACGGAGTGAAACCTTGGTTGTAACCCTTTGAATCTTTCGAAATTCTCTCAAAATAATTGTGTGTGTATCGTGGAAGGGGGTGGGGAGAATTTCAGAAGTGGGGCGTGGGAATTGGGGTGAGGAGTGTGGGGTTTTTCGGTATTTATAATATTAATTAGCTAATTAATTACTAATAAGGCTTTAGGCCTATTAAGCCATCTAATTAGGCCCATTAGTCTAATTAGGACATAATTAAAATATTAACAAAGTTTTTCTTTTATTAAACATGTGAATTTATTAGCCGGGTTGCCAAAAAGTTCGTATTTTGGTTGAAAAACCAACACCGATAAAATTTATGTCCCGGCGTATAAAATCACCTCAAAACCCTATATTTTCAAAAATAATAAAAAGCAACACTCATATTTTAAATAATTAAAAACAATTATTTAATAAAAACATTTTACGTTTTTCAGCCTTCGGTCCCCGTTCCTCGATCGTCACTTGAATATTCCTTAAAAATACAGTTTTAATGCAACCATGTAGAAAATATATTTTTAAACATGTCAATATGCGCAACATAATTAATTTATGCAATTAAAACAATTAATTAAAATGCAAAATAATTTAATAATTCAAATGCATGTGGTTCGCGTGGACCTTTAAATAGTCGGGGCGTTACAATCTTCCCCTCTTAAATTGAATTTCGTCCTCGAAATTCGCTTATCCTTAATAACCCAAAGTTTAGACTTAGTTCTAGTATCCCAAAAATCCACGCTTCCGCTGCTCTACTCTGATAAAACTAAATTTCTAGAATGTCCTTACGTCTTCTAAATCCCAATTAAACTTTCCTTCTAAATCCTTATTTTCAATTCGCAACTTAAAAAGACCCATAATGACTTAGTGTTGTCACTACTATAACCTCGAATTCTAATTTTTCTTACAATCCCCAATATTAAAAGATGGATAACCAAACTTATCGTATATTACTTTCCTTAATTTATACCCAAAATGTTCGTCAGCCTATCAAATTTCAATCTTAAAATCCCAAACGTATCCGCTAACGCTTAGATTTTCAAGCCTATTATTGATTCATTCTTAAAAACTCTTGATTCAAATTCCTTATAATCCTATAACCAAGATGTCCCAAGGTTTTAAATATTCTTAAAAAGTCTAAATCCTCAAAAATTCTTATCATTTAACCCATTCAATTCTCGCTTAACGCTAAACTAGTCACCAAATTCCTTAACAATTGCAAAATCAATTCTTAATTTCCTCAAAAATTATCCTAATTGGTCCTTAATTTCGAAAATCTTACGATTAACCCATAAATTCTCGATATTCTTAATTTTCTTTCTACAAGTTTCCCATAACGAAATTTCAAAAATTTTAAACTTATTAACCCAAAATCAATTCTTATAATCAATCTTAACTTTCATCAAACTTGAAATCCCAATTTATACATTTTCTTATTACCAAAGTCGTTGCAATTCTCGTATAATTATTCCTTATGTCTAATTCTCAAAAATTAGTTCAACCAATAACCATGAATCATAAATATTTTCTTAAAAAAATCTACGTGTCCCAAAGCATTCATGATATTCATGATTAACTTATAGCCCAAAAAGTATAACGTCAATACTAAAACCCAAAAAAAATCAACATAGTCCAATTCCACCACGAAGCCAACATGCATTGAAATCAAATACTTTCTTAATTCATATCGTATCACGTACGAAAATTCTAGTACATATAAAACATATATCCTCATAATGCTATTAAACATGTGTCGTGAACATATAATTCATGTACTTATGCAGGTAACAACATATTGAATCATAATAAGCAAGTTAAAACTTACAACTTTGTGGTTAGAAATCAATTATTCAATATCAAAACCATACGATTTAGAAAAACCTTGGCTCTGATACCACTGTTGGATCTCGGTTTTCTACACGCCCAAACGCAGCGGAAGTTTTAAAATTTTATTTTATTTTATTTTGACAATCAAAATATATTTGATTGGGCGTTCGTATGGTTTTTAATAAAACATTCATAGGATGTTAGAAAATTTTTACATTTGTGAATTAAATCACTTGGCTCCAACTAATCCGGTATAATCGGATTAGCTCTTGATGAATCCCTACGAACTTTCTTCAAGGGAGTCCTAGTTCGATCCTCCTATCAAGTCCACGACTAAATGGTATGTTCGTTCCTCTTCCAATTTGCACTAGAAAATTTGAAAGAGATTTTACGTTGGAGACTAAAACGAGAAACGGCTCAACCTTTGAAAAGAAATCAAGGAGGCCGAAATTTTGGAGGAGGAAGAGGCTGAATTTTCGAAAATTGCTTATTGTGGTGGCTAGGGTTTTTGACTCTCCATCCCTATTTATAATAATCCATGACCTAATTATTATAGTATAATAATTGGGCCCTTCAATTAACATTAATGAGCTTAATTAATTAATTGGATTAGTCCAACTAATTTAATCAATTAATCAAGGTCCATTAACAACTTTAATTATTTAATATGTTGGACTTGTATTCTTACAAGATCATTAAACATATTACCCACCATATTTATATTATTAATTAATAAGCTCAACCTTTGAGTTTAATAAATTAAATCATTTATAAATTCAACATTTGAATTTATTATTCAAATTATAAATTCAACTCTTTGAATTTATTCTCTCAACGGGAACAAACGATCCAGTACTTTTGTGACCCTCAATGGTTCAGGGATACAGCTAGCCGTGTGTTCACAACTCTTTGTGATTCAGGACATAATCCTTTATTCGGGCTTACCCTAGTTAGCCCCATTCTTTTCATCAACACCTTGATGAAGAATGTCGGAACTCATTTCTGATTGCATCCATCGGATCATAGTAAGAGCGTCTAGTAGCATCGCCCCATGATCCCCTAGGTATCGCTGATAGTGCCTGCAAGAACAGGTCGATTATGATTAATGTACAGTACAGTCCCTTCATCTCATATATCCCGATCGAATCTGCAACCATTGGTTCAACGAGGGTTGCATATTAATTCGATAACTATTTGATAACTATAAATAGTGGCATCGCATGTACCGTTCGAGAACTCCTTCTCTAACGTACATCTCATACTCTGGCCAGAGATTCCACGCACTATAATTTCATCAGATCACATAGGATACCCACACCCGCAGGTGAGCGGTGAATCGCCGACTACAATGCACTGGCTCCTATATGTTTCGCAACCGTACCCAACCTCGCCACCTGATGACTTCCTGGAGCCAGTAAACGAGTCAAAGCACAGCCCTAACATATAGAGCCTCAGTGTTGTCCCGGGTTGTAAGGACTAATGGTGTACAATCATAACCACGGACTTATCCTCTCGATGAATGAGAACCACTTGGAAAGTCCGAGGGAGAGCTGTTCGGTATAATCATCATACTCCCCATCTACATGTTTGGACATCTCTATGCCCTTACCAAGAAACGCAGTACACAACATCACAGTTGCAAGTCTCGAGCTCAAGCGACCTTTATCCATGTTCAGGAGGCTGAATCGACTAGGAACGAATTTAGATCATGCAGTGTTTACAAACGAGTTTCAACATCGAATTACGATTCATTTGTATTAAAGTATAATCAAGGTCTTTATCTATGTTTGATAACATGGGTATACAGATAAAGAAATAACAAACCATGAAATAATAAATTATATTAAAATAAATATTGTTAATTACAACTGAGTCAATAAAATCCCTAGCCAACAGTTGGCTTGCAGGACATCTACTCTAACAAAAGCTACAAGACACATTATCTAGACTTCACGTGAACATATATCCTGTCAGTCAAAACTCTCCCAAGTTCTCAACTTTGCTCAAACAAGGGGAACCAGTGGGAGCAGTAGCCCATAAAGTTGTACTGCATATTTTCGCTTAACTTTCCAGGTTCCACACAGCTATTCTCGCTCTCCCCATATATCGAACTACCCAAAATTCAAATCAAATGCTTCACCAAATTCTAACAAACAATGACCTAATCTTGCTCTATCAAGCCCTTGCGTAAATCTAATCAACAATGTGTACGAACACGCAGTTGTCAAATTGCCAGATATTGCTAATCCCCAATCAGCTAGCTGCCGTAGGGTTTTGGGGAAATTGGGGTTAGACGTGGCCATATGCGCACGCTACTGAAGTATCCATGAACTCAATAGATTGACCCACTCCAAACCATCAAATTAATTAACATTACGAACGCAGATGATAAATCCGAAGAATCAATCACCACAAAAAAAAAAAAAAAACCAATCACTATGCTTGAATTACGCGTGGTAGAAAACTTGGAAACGAGAATTTTGATGGGAAAGAGCTAGAGCTATCAAAGCCGAGATTGAAAAACGAATCTTCAAAAGTTAAGAGAGAATCGGATTTTTAGCTGACTAGAAAACTTGCTTAAAAGCTATAACGTTAAACGCTGCCCGGCCAGGACATCAGGTTATATTATGAGGGATTTTATATATCCTCTAATCAAATTTGGCTTTAAATAATTTATTTTAATTAATTAAATTACCTTTCTAAATATGTTTTCATTCCAAACATATTAATTAACCTGTTTACCTTCTTTATATTATTTTGCATGAGCATAAACATAAATTAAAAGATTAGATGAAAAGTTAAATTGACCAAATTAATAGTGTAATTATACATTAATTCATACTAAAAATTTATACCTTTTTTGCAAATTAGTGTTAATATTTTTGTATGAATTTAAATAAATAACTTCATTCCTAACAAGTTAAGAATGATCAAATAATTTTTTAAATTAACATATAAATCAGTGAGTTGTTACTCTAAAATTAAAGATGATATATCAATATTAATGATTTCAAATATTTTGTTTACGAGATTTGGAATATAATTGTTTGTCCTTCCAACAAAGTCCCGATATTAGAAAGCAGTACATTGCTCAATGTATTTAGTTTTAATTGTGTTGGGTTATATATTTGGTGCAGATCAAAATAAAGAGTAGGTCTCTTGTGAGGGTCTCACGAATCTTTATCTGTGAGACGGGTCAATTCTACGATATTCACAATAAAAAAATAATAATCTTAGCATAAAAAGTAATCATTTTTCATGGATGACTCAAATAAGAGATCTGTCTCACAAAATACGACATGTGAGACTGTCTCACACAAGTTTTTGTCCAAAAAAATTTTATCTTTCTTAGAATTGTTAGAGTAGGTGTCCGGCAAGCCAACTTGTGCATCGGGCTTTATTGACTCTAATGTAAAACGATCTTTATTTTAATAATATTTTACGATTTTATTCGATTATGGCATTATATTTTATTTGTATACCCATGCAAGCTGCATAGATAAAATCCTTGAATATACAATATGTACCATGAGGTCTGCGTCGCAACGTAAGATCATGAAACTCATTAGGAAGTGTACCGTATATTCTAAACAGGTTCTTAGTCAAATCAGCCGCCTAAAACAAAGATAAAGGTCGCTAGAGCTTGAGACTAGCATCTGTGATGTAAACGCCATGTTTTATTGGCAAGAGCATGCAGATGTCCATTCACACAGATGGGTGATTATATGATGATGTACTGAACAACCCTCTCCCAGACTATCCAAGTGGTTCCCACTTATGGAGTGGAATAGTCCAAAGTTATGGTTGTACACCATTAGTCCTTTGACCTGAGACAATGTACGGGCTATACGTACTAGCATGTACTTTGATCCGTTTACCGACTCCATCGAGGTTCATCAGGTGGCGAGGTTGGGTGTTGTTTCGAAATACATAAGATCAAATGCATTGTAGTCGGGGATTCACCGTTCGCCTACGGGTGAATATATCGTATGTGATCTGATGAGTTAATAGTGCAAAGAGTCTCTGGCCAGAAATGTGCTTTGGGGAAAGGTGTTTTCCTAGTTACACATACCATGCCACTATTAGTACTCAAAGATAAATCGCATCGTTATCGAATTCATATGCAACTCTCGATATACCAATGGTTAAAGATTCGATTGTGATACCTAGGGGATCATGGGACGATGCTACTAGACACCCTTACCATGATCCGATGAATGGAATCAGAAATGAGTTCTGATATTCTTGATCAATGAGTTAATGAAAAGAATGAGGCTAACTAAGATAAACCTGAATAAGAATAAATATTATTCTGAATCACATGGAGATGTGAACCCACGAATAGCTGTATCTCTGAACTATTGAGGGTCACACAATTATCGGATTCTGTGTTCCCGTTGAGATAATCAAATTTCAAGAAGCTGAAATTTGATGACTATAGTTTGATGGAGATCAAACAAAAAGCTTATAAAGGAGTTTATGAGCTGATTCCATAGGATGAAAGAAATGGAAGTTGGCATGATTGCTAAATAAGGAAGAAGAGTGGAACTGTCTGTTTTGTGAAGGAGTTTACTAAAACTGACAGCTGCCAAATATAGTAACTACCATATTTGGTAAAACTTTTGATTTTCGAAATTTTCAATTTTCATTATATGAACAAGATTTGTATCCTTGGTACATCTGCGCTTTCGGATCGTCGGTCGGGGTTATAATGAGTTCCAGATCAATTTTTTTGTGAATTTGGAATTTACTAATTAAATGATTGTGCTAGTAGTGGTGACTACTAACATACACAAATTCTCATATATGTCCTAGAGGAGTCTAGAATTAAATTAACTAAGGAGTTAATTTATAAATTAAATAATGGTTATTTAATTTAATTAATGTACATATATATTTTATATGGTAGTATAAAATATGTGTATATGGTATTATTATATCATGTATTATTAAAAGTTAATAAATACATTATATATTAATTATATGAGAGTTTTAATATAATGAAGTTATTAGAGTTCTTGTGGGAGAGGGACTCCTAATTGGATGAGGAGTGTCACTCTATATATACGCCACTAAGATTCATGATTAATAACCTAATTTTTGCACACAAATGAAAAAAAAAATCTCTCCAAAATTCCTTCAAATTAAACTCACGGCCACCTTTTGGAAAAAGAAAAAATTTGGCCAATTGTTTTATTCCATCACGCCGCACAACCGTCGTTGCTTTGTCTCCGTATTTTGGAAATTCGGAGACTATTTGTTTGGAATTAATAGAGCAATCCAAGCGAGAAACAAAGTTTCTGATCATGGACCTAATTAGGCAATCAAAATTGAAGAGACGTTCGTAGAGAATTACAAGAAGGGCTATATCTTCCTCAAACCGGAATAGTTTGGAGTCCACCGTTAAGAATGCAAAGATATAATTATTTAAACACCCTATGAATGTTTCTAAACACACGACGCCCATGAACGAAATTTTTAAACTTCCGCTGCGTCTTAGGTGCGAGAATACGATGTCCTAACAAGAATATCTTCGGGGTTTTCTCAATATTAATCCACCATTTGGTATATAATTGCTTAGTCTTCCTAACAAAGTCTCAATGCTGGAAAAACATTAAATTGCTTCTTCAATATATTTTTGTTTTTTGCAACTTTAAGATAAACAAAATAACATTATTTATCGTAAAAAAGAATTTATTTTTGCAACAATTTTTACTTATTGTTTCATTAAAACAAAATAAAATGATTAAATAACATACATAAATATCCATGAAAGTTCTTACTGAGGAATATGAATTACCCTATCTAACTATTGTGAAATATAGAAAAAGTAATAAAAAGGGATTTTAGAAGTATTAATCTATTAAAAGCTACATTGTAGAATTTTTAACAAACAAGAAAATTTTTAAATACAGCTTTTGAAATGGGTTAGAATAACTAATTTTTCTTATTTTATATATATTTAGGGCCGGGTCAATTGGACGCGTGATTCAGGCATAGTGTAGCACTACACTCCAAATATAAGCCATTCGGTTTACTAGTAAATATAGGTGTCATGTCCCGTATTCGAAGCGCTGCTTACACCGGTATGTTGGAAACTTAATTTCGTAGTTTGACAAACTGAGCGTGAATAGATTAAACAATTGATCAAGTAAACTAAGGGTAACTGAACTACAAGTTTCGTAAGTGATAGTTGTCCGAACTGAAGATCAATATATAATCAAGGGCCACTGAACTGACATAAGTTAACTGAAATCGTGTGGACAACTGAAAGATCAGTTGGAAACTGATCAGTTACACAACCATCAGTTTATCCTGTCAGCTAAAAAGGATAAACTCGGTAATCGAGTTTACACGTCATCAGTTAAAGAACGTAGCTATCAAACGACAATTGTACAAAAGCAGACTGCAACATATAGTGGGAACGCCGCATTTCAGAAAAGCTACAGTGTACGATTGTCAGAAAGATGTTGACTTGGCTATCAACAGATATAAAGATTCAAAATGCATTCATTGTTACCGTTGGAAGCGAAGCCTATAAATAGCCAAGAAGATCAGCTGAAGATGGGTTACCGAATCAGTTACCAAGTTATCCATCTTCTAGCTTAAACAAATTGTGTCAAGATCACTCTCAAAAATCTCACGCTTATTATACACATCAATAGCTTTCAGGCTATATATTTGAGCTAAGAGCACAAAATACTTACTGTTGTATTATTTGATCTTATCGAGATGAGTTGTGCTAGGAAATCACACATCAGTTGAGTACTGATAAATTGTATTGATACTAAGAGTTTCAGTCTTGATAGTGTTAAGTCCAAACTGAAGTGGGTTTATATAAATCGTTGTATAGATCAAAGTCTTTTAGTGAATATCATATCTTTGAGATAGAAAGGGTGACGTAGAAGTAATTGAAACCTCCGAACATCCAAAAAATCGTGTGTTCTTTCTTACCTATTATATGTGGTACGTCATAACTGACGGACCAATGAAAATTCTAAAAGCAAATACAGCAGTGGCTATAACTGATTGTCCTCCTCAGCGAATCGAGAAACCACGTGAAGAATGGACAGTCGAAGATAAAAAAAAAAGACAATTCGGACAATGTGGATAAAGATATTCTGTATAAAACCTTGGATAAGGTGACATTCAGTAAGATCAAGCTCTGCAAGACAACAAAGGAAATTTGGGAGAAATTAATCCAGCTGTGTAAGGGAAATGAACAGACTAATGATAACAAACTCTCTGTTGCAGTTTAGAAGTTTGATAACATCAAAATAAAGACTGGAGAGTCTATGCACGAATATGATGAGAGAATCAGTGGCATTATTAATGAACTGAATGCACTGGGAAAAGTGTATTCAAACCAAGAAGTCGTACTGAAAGTGGTCCGAGGTCTTCCCAAGGAATGGAATGTTAAGGCCATGGCCATGCGAGAATCAAATGACCTAAATAAGATCGAACTTCAGGATTCATTTGCTGATCTAAAAGTCTACGAGTTTGAACTGCAAACAAGAGAATGAGAAATTTCTACACCAGTAGCTACTTCCGCTCTAAGCGCTCAAAAACTGGAACCAACATATTTAGTTGAGAAATCTGCTGATCAGATAAGTAATGAAGCAATGTCATTATTTGTAAGGAAATTTGAAAATTCATGAAGAGAAATCAGGGTTCTTACCAACGAAACTATCAGAAGAACAACTCATAGAAAGAACCAAACTCTTGCTTCAACTGCGGAAAGCAAGGTCAATTTATTGCTGATTGTCCAAAACCAAAGAAGGACAACAGACATTCCACTGATAAGGGAAAGAAATCAGTTGAGTACAAGAGAAGAGACAAGAATGATAAGAGATCATTCAAGAATAAACACGAGATTCTGCTTGCTGTAGAGAGCAAATCTAAATTGGCGGAAACTGACAGCGAGAAGTCAGATTCTGAAAGCTCAGATAGTTCAAGTGATGATGAAGAAGAAGTTAAATGCTTAATGGCGAATGAGGCAGAACTGGAGTCAACAAGCGAACATGTGTTTGACTTAAGCTCTACTGACTTTACACGAGAAGAACTCATAGACACTTTGCATGACATGACATGGTGAATGAGTATCACAATCTTGCTCGCTCCTTCGAAAAAGCTAAAACTGAGTAAACTGATCCCACAGACAATAAAACTTAAACTGACGAGTCAGTTGAAATGTTGAGTCTAAAAAGAGAGATTGCCAAACAAAAAGCTGAAATGAGCGAGAGCCAATCTTTGATTCGTCAGTTAAAAACTGAAATTTCAAAACAAACTAATTGATTCAAGCTTGGAATAAGTCATCAGTCACGCTGACTGAAATGCAGAGTCTACAAGAATAAGTTACGGATAGAACTGGTTTAGGTTTCAATTGCATTGAGGAAAACTCTGTAAGTGATACCATACCCAAATTGAATGAGCACAAAGGTAAATTCATTAACTTTGTGAAATCAATGGTGGTACAAGAATTATTTGAACCAAGTAAACCAAATGTCCAACTGATTGAACCTAAGAGCAATGCAAAGCAGTTTGGATTTGGGTATAGTCCGAAGAGTTCAACTTATTCAAGAAGCTGGACATCCAAGAAGTTCAGTCACAAAAATAAAAAATCTAAGGATGATTATTACAATTACTATAACTGTAAGCCAGCTCAAATTAGATATCGTGTAAACATATAGTTGAAAAATGTTCACAATCATGCTGTTTCATCCGCACACCACACACCTAACACACAAACGGGGAAAATTTATTTGGAACACAACAACTGGAAGGTCAGTTAGACTGATCTAAGTTTGGGTTCCTAAAGGACAAATCAGTTTTGGACCCAAATAGATTTGGGTACCAAAATTATATATTGTGTGTGATTGCACGTGACAGGTATAACAAAAGAATCAATCTGGTACTTGGACAGTGGATGCTCACGTCACATGACAGGGGATGCAAATTTGTTATCCCAACTGATCAAATACATTGGTCCAAACATAAGTTTTGGAGACAACTCGAAAGGTAGAACTGTGGGTAAGGGTAAGCTTATCCATGGTAACATTATCACTAAAGATGTCTTACTAGTTGATAACTTCAAATATAACTTGATTAGCATCAGTCAGTTATGTGACAATAATTTCTCAGTTCAGTTCAACAAACAAACATGCACTGTTAAGGGCTCAACTGATTAAATAATTATGACTGGAGATCGTTGTGGAAACACTTATAAAGTCAGTTGGACTAATCAACCTTATGCACCAGTATTCTTTGTAGCTTCAAAATCTTCCAAGAACTGGTTATAACATAAAAGGTTGAACCACTTAAACTTTAAGTCTATTGCCCATCTAAGTAATCATGATCTTGTAACTGGCCTGTCTAAAATAGATTTTTCAAAAGACAAAATTTGTTCAGCATGTCAGTTTGGTAAACAAGTAAGATCTTTATTCAAGAACAAAGGTAGTAAATCTTCTTCTAAATGCTTAGAACTGTTGCATATGGATCTCTTTGGTCCAATACCAGTCATGAGTTTAGGGGGAATGAAATACACCTTGGTAGTCGTGGATGATTTTTCAAGATTTACTTGGGTTATTTTTCTTAAATCAAAAGACCAAACTGCTGCACAACTGATTAAGTTTTTCAAAAGATTATTAAATGAAAAATCACTTGGAATTGAAAGAATAAGGTCTAATCGAGGGACTAAATTTGTCAATCAAAACCTTTCTCAATTTTTAGAAAATAATGGAATTAGGTATGAGTTCTCAGCAGCTAGGACACCTCAGCAAAATGGCGTAGCTGAGAGAAGAAATCGGACTCTTAAAGAAGCTGCTAGAACAATGCTTGCTGATTCTGGTATTTCTTAAAGATTTTGGGCATAAGCAGTAAACGCTGCATGTTACACTCAGAACAGATCAATGATTAATAAAATAAATTGAAAACGCCATATGATATCTGGCATGGACATAAAAATGTGGTGTCCTATTTCAGAATATTCGGCTGCAGATGTTTCATTCTCGATAATGGAAAAAATTATTTAAGAACATTTGATGCAAAATCTGTAGAAGGAATATTTCATGGTTATTAATCAGTTAGTAAAACCTACAGAGTCTTTAATAAATGCTCTTTAAATGTAGAAGAATTGATTCATGTCGTATTTGATGAATCAGCACTAACTGATAAACCAATTGATCCAGTTGAGCTAGTTGATCGCTTTACAGATATAAGTTTGGAGGATGACAGTGAAGAATAAGCTCATATCAATCGAAATATACTTCAAAAACCTGAACCAGGAGTACTGGATCAGTCAGTTGAACAAGAAAGTGTTCCTGAAAATTAGTTGGTAGAACAAAAGGACAATATTCAAATGTCAACTGAACCAACAGCAACTGAAACTAAAGAAAACATTGTGAGACCCCGAGACAAAAATAGTATTGATGGCATTTTTGTAAATAAATTGAAAAATATTCAATTTATTTTGATGGCATTTTCGTAAATAAGTTGAAAAATAATGAATTAATTTTAAGGACAAAATGGTAATTAGCGACATATCTTGGTCATATGAAGTCCAAATGATTTAAAATTTGGATATACCGGAGAAAACTCAAAGATATAGAAGTTTTATGTTTTGAGTTTTGGAAAATTTGATTGCTTGACTGGTCCGAAGAAATATACCGATGTTAAAATGTTAAATATTATATATTATATATTATATTTATTATATTTATAATTAAATAATTAAAAAAAATTAAAATAAAATATAAATAAATTTGAATCGGTGGAATTCATGAATTCCACCGACTCACGTATGATACAGAGCGAGAGATGAGAGGTGAGAGAATATGGTTTTGAGGTTTTCTTTTCGGTCTTGCGATTTATCGGTTTATCTAATCGACGAACCGATTTCAGTTCTGGAATCGTTGACACGAGGTCTTCGATTTGAGGTATAAATTTTATATTTTTGGTGATGTTTGAAATTCGTCGATTTTTGGAATAAATCCGATAAATTGTTAAATCATACAGAAATTGACGATTGTTTACTAGTGTATGATTTTAACGAGAAAGAGATGATTATAGTGATGTTATTTTGAATTATTCCTAATTTATTATAATTAGAGAATTTTAATCGTTGGATTGAGATTGAAGAATTATTTGTCAGTTATTATTAATTCTGATAAATATATACGGTAGAATAACCGACAAGAAATTAAGTTTTGAAGTCGGAATTGAATTATGCTATGATTTGAATTTGATATGAATTTTAAAGTTTCAAAAGATATTTGAAACTTATATTGTTGATATTGAATGATGTTATTGATTGAAATGAACATGTTATTGGTGTAGATAGATTATTATACTGCAATTTCCAAGCTACATTAATTGGAAAAGAAGAATTGAGGTATGTTGCGACCGGGTAACATACGACAAGTATCTGTATTATATGATATATGTTTGATTGATTGGATTGAGATACATGTCTATATGCCTTATTTGTTGAGTTTATGTGGCATACATGACATGCACGTTGAGCCATGATCCTTGGATACCCTGATATGATTTGATTTGATTTTGGGGTTCGTGAACAAAATACTATGTTTGGTATTACATTACCCTTAAAGCATAGTCATTTGAGGCCCCGATGATGGATTGAGATTGGGATTTGATGACGCTTTGTCGACGTTATCATATGAGTATCCCTGATTGAGGCCGGTGTGCCAGCTCGAGCATTGATTTGATAGCGATTCGATTGATTCTGAGATATGCTCAGTGGATGGGCATTTGACCTGATACCTTCACGACATACATGCATTGTATATCATATATCATTGTTTAGAAATCTGTGGTATATATTGTGGTTGCTTCAGACTGAGCTTTGCTCATCCCAGATGGGGATGTTGTTGTCTTTGTATGTGGACAATGACAGGTACTCCAGGATATCAGGAGACCGGAGAGGGTACTTCTGGAGGGAGTCACAATTTGAGTTGAGGTTTAGTGGTCTTTCCCAGTATATATGTTTATGTATCTATATACCGGGGCATGTCCCGAGGATATGATTTGGTGTTGTATGAGTTGTTTTGATTATGTGTGGGCAAGTATTAAGATGTGAGATGAAATACTATTTTTAGTATTTAAATAGCATATTTTGGGCTCATTGTAAGAAATTTTAAAGTCGTTTTTCGCTATAATTAATTAACCCTAATCAAATTGCATTGTAATAATGATTAAGAGCTAAGGGCCCCACACGGAGTGGTGTCAGAGCCTAGCTGGGAATGCTCGATTGAGTCTTGTGTACACTTGGATAGGCACAAATGAATTGTGCGTATGTGTTTGATTTAATTGTATTACTTGCTCTTGCTTGATTTAGTTTGAGTAAGTTATTGATGAGATGAATGATATGAGATGATGATGATGTGAAATTGATATTGATTTGTGATATTCATCCTTTGATTTGTAGATGGATCCCACAAATGAAACTGCGAGTAGTAGTACGGAGAGGATAATTGGACAATTCGAAGGAATGTCCAAGGATTTGGTGATGACTCGATTCCAGGATTTGAAACCACCGAAGTTCTTTGGCACTGAGAGTACAGAAAGAGCTGAGGCATGGTTAAAGGATATCGAGCACTTGTTTAATATTGTTGAATATTCTAAGGCTCGGCGAATGAAAATTGCTCTTTATTAATTGAAAGACCGAGCAAAATCTTGGTGGGAAGCAGCTGATATTGGACTGAAAGAGCCCGGTATTGAAGTCACATGTGATGTCTTCAAGGCCCAGTTTTTGGAGCAGTATTCCCCTCCTTATTATTATACTGCTCAAGATAATTAATTTACTAGTCTGCAACAGGGAACGATGACTGTTGCAGAATATGCTTCGAAGTTTTCTACGTTGTTGAAATATGCACCTCACGTAGCTGCGAATGCAAAAGCAAAATATAACAGGTTTGTGAATGGATTGCATACTGCTATATATACTTTTGTCATTTCTGGTTTGCCTACGAGCTACGCAAAGGCAGTTGAACGAGCAAAGGCATCCGAAGCTGGATTAAGGCGAAGAGGTCCACAGTACACTCCTCCACCTCCAGTGACAGCTCAGCAGCCTACCTTGCGTCCGAGAGGTAGGAAGTTTAAGAAGAGTGGTTCCACTGTTTCTTCATCTTCTTTGAGTTCGAGTGGACCTTAGAGAGGGAGTCCTGTGATTGCTCCGTATTGTAGTTACTGTGGAGGCAAATATACTATCGAGCAGTGTCGAGGTATGTTTGGTACTTGTTATCAGTGTGGATAGGAAGGCCATTTATCTCGTGTATGTCCGAATAGGGGTACGACTTCGTCTCAACCCCATCCAGAATTTAGAGGTGGCCCCAGTATGATGAGACCTGCTATTCTTGTTCCCTCTTTTCAGCAGTCGAATGTTCCACGATATCGAGGACCGGGTGGTCAGAGTGCCCAAGTCCCTCCTCAAGTTCGAGTGTATGCTATGACCGAGGATCAGGCGAAAGAAACTCTTGGTGGTGTGATGGCAGGTATTTGCATGCTTTGCGATTATCCTGCACATGTTTTATTTGATACAGGAGCATCTCACTCATTCATATCTCATGCATTTGTTGCATCACATGATATTATGTGTACTCTGTTGTATGATACATTATCAATAGCCACGCCAGCAGGAAAGATTATTCTGTCTGAGCAAGTTGTGCATAATTGTGTATTGATATACGAGGACAATGTGCTGTTTCTGATTTTGATTGTCCTTCCAATGCACGACTTTGATTGTATTGTTGGCATGGATATCTTGATGACAAATCGAGCTACTGTCGATTGTTTTCATGGGGTGGTTCGATTTCGACCTATTGATGGACCAAAGTGGAATATTTATGGCAAGGGTTCTCAAGCCAAAATTCCTTTGGTATCCTCTCTGGACATGTCTCGACTTTTGTTTAGCAGGGATGAGGGTTATCTTATCTACGCTATTGATGTCTATAAGAAGGAACCTTCTTTATCTGATATTCATGTTGCGAAAGAATTCCCGGATGTATTTCCCGATGAGATTCCTGATTTTCCTCTTCATCGAGAAGTTGCGTTTAGTATTGATCTTGTACCGGGAACTGCGCCTATATCAAAAGCTCCTTATCACATGGCACCTCTGGAATTGAAAGAATTAAAAGAACAATTACAGGATCTTCTCGATAAGGGATATATTCGACCGAGTGTATCACCTTGGGGAGCACCAGTCTTATTTGTTCGAAAGAAAGATGGTACTATGCGAATGTGTATTGATTATAGGCAACTGAATCGGGACACTGTGAAAAACAAGTACACACTTCCTCGTATTGATTATTTATTTGATCATCTTCAGGGAACTTCGGTATACTCTATACTCTAAGATTGATCTTCGTTCTGGGTATTATCAAGTACGTGTTCGAGAAGAAGATGTGCCTAAACCTGCTTTTCGTACCAGGTATGGCCACTATGAATTCTTGGTTATGCCTTTCGGTCTCACGAATGCTCCTGCTGTCTTTATGGATTTAATGAATCGTGTCTTTCGTGATTATCTTGACCGATTCGTTATTGTATTTATCGATGACATTCTTGTATATTCGAAATCGAAAAAGGAGCATGCTGAACATCTGAAACTGGTACTTCAAACTCTTCGTAATGGACTTTTATATGCTAAATTGTCCAAATGCGAATTCTGGATGGATAGAGTAGTATTTTTAGGCCACGTCATTTCGAGACATGGAATATCTGTTGATCCCGCTAAGGTTGAAGCCGTATTGAATTGGCCGAGACCTACGAATGTTCCTGAGATACGTAGCTTCATGGGTTTAGCTGGTTATTATCGTCGTTTTATTGAAGGATTTTCGAAAATAGCTAAACTTATTACTCAACTGACACAGAAGAATCAGCGATTCATTTGGTCAGAGGAATGAGAAGCTAGTTTTCTTGAATTGAAGACGAGATTGACCACAGCACCTGTTCTTACTATTCCCTCAAGTACCGGAGGATTTGTAGTGTGTACAGATGTGTCTGGTAAAGGTTTGGGTTGTGTTCTGATGCAACATGGCAAGGTGATTGCTTATGCGTCTCGTCAATTGAAATATCATGAAACACGTTATCCTGTTCATGATCTTGAATTGGCTGCCATTGTGTTTGCTTTGAAGATTTGGCGCCATTATTTGTACGGAGAAAAGTTTATTATTTATTCGGACCATAAGAGTCTGAAGTATCTCTTTTCTCAATCTGAGTTGAATATGAGGCAACGCAGATGGATGGATCTCTTGAAGGACTTTGATTGTGAGATTCAATATCATCCTGGATCGGTGAATGTTACTGCAGATGCCCTTAGTCGGAAAGTTCATGATTCTGTTTTAGCTTCTGTCAGTGTCGCCAAGGTACATGAGGATATATGTACTTCTGGTTGGACTTTTCACTCGAATTGGAATTCTGTCACTGTCTCAGCATTGCAAATTGAGCCGAACTTGATATCAAAAATACAAAAGGCCCAACGAAGCGATGCTCAGATCCAAAAGTCGAAAGAACTTGTATCTACAGGACATCAGTCTGGATTTCAGATTTCTTCTGATGGTTTTTTATGACTTAATGGTCGGCTGGTAGTCCCTAATGATTTCGATTTGAAATCTGCCCTTCTTCGAACATTGTAGCAAATACAGTATTCACCCTGGAGGTCGGAAAATGTATTTGACATTGAGACCCCAATTCTGGTGGAGACGTATGAAGAAGGACATTGCTGAATTTATTTCGAAATGTCTTATCTGTCAGCAAGTAAAAGCTGAGAGAATGAAACCTGGAGGGTTACTCCAAAGTCTTGAAATCCCGAAATGGAATTGGGAACATATTGCTATGGATTTTGTGACTCATTTACCTCGTTCGCCCAAGGGTTGTGATGCTATTTGGGTTGTTATTGATCGGCTTTCGAAATGTGCACATTTTATTCCGTATGAGCGGACTTATCCTTATAAGAGAATGGCCCTTTTATACATTGAGAATATTGTGAGACTGCATGGTGTGCCAGTCTCAATTGTATCAGATCGTGATCCCAGGTTTGCTTCTAAATTCTGGGGTAGTTTCCAAGAAGCAATGGGTACGCGTTTGGCTATGAGTACTGCTTATCATCCTCAGACTGATGGCCAAACGGAGCATACAATTCAAACGTTAGAAGATATGTTACGTGCGATTGTGATGGATTTCAGAATGGGATGGCAAGATGCTTTACCATTGGTGTAATTTTCTTATAATAATAGCTTCCAAACGAGTATTGGTATGGCACCGTTTGAAGCCTTATACGGGAGACGCTGTAGATCACCATTATTCTGGGATGAAATTGGTGAAAGACAATTGACTGGACCTGAAATGATACAGGAAATGAATGATAAGGTTCAGTTGATTCGACAGCGGATGAAAGCTGCTCAGGATCGTCAAACGAGTTATTAGAAAAAACGAAGACGACCCTTGGAATTCCAGAAAGATGACAAAGTTTTTCTGAAAATATCTCCTTTCCGAGGCATCGTTCGATTTGGCATGCGAGGGAAGTTATCTCCTCGATATGTTGGTCCATACGAGATCCTTGATGGAGTTGGGGATCTTGCTTATCGGTTGGCATTGCCACCAGCTTTATCTGCCATTCATGATGTGTTTCATGTTTCTACGTTGAGAAAATATGAACCAGATCCATCACATGTGCTTCAACCTGATGAGGTTGAACTTTATCCTTCTCTTTCTTATGTTGAGCAACCTGTTTGTATTATGGATCGAAAGGAGAAAATCTTGCGTAACAAATCGATCCCTTTAGTTCGAGTGCAATGGACACGACATGGTGTGGAGGAGTCAACGTGGGAATTGGAAAAGAAGATGCGAGAATCATATCCGCACTTGTTTGATTCTATTCCTCTTGTTCAATTGTATTCAATGTATAATGATCCATTTACTGATTTTAGTTTTGATATGTACTATAACTGGTGACAAATTATATGTTTGCCAATGTTATGTATATAGAGATGTTTGAGATTTCGAGGACGAAATCTTTTAAGTTGGGGAGAAATGTGAGACCCCGAGACTAAAATAGTATTGATGGCATTTTTGTAAATAAGTTGAAAATTATTCAATTTATTTTGATGACATTTTCGTAAATAAGTTGAAAAATAATGAATTAATTTTAAAGGCAAAATGGTAATTAGCGACATATCTTGGTCATATGAAGTCCAAATGATTTGAAATTTAGATATACCGGAGAAAACTCAAAGATATAGAAGTTTTATGTTTTGAGTTTTGGAAAATTTGATTGCTTGATTGGTCCGAAGGGATATACCGATGTTAAAATGTTAATATTATATATTTTATTTATTATATATTATATTATGTATTATTAATAATAAATTTCAATTCCACCGACTCACGTATGATACAGTGCGAGAGATGAGAGGTGAGAGAATATGGTTTTGAGTTTTTTTTTTCGATCTTGCGATTTATCGGTTTATCTAATTGACGAACCGATTTCAGTTCTGGAATCGTTGACACGAGGTCTTCGATTTGAGGTATAAATTTTATATTTTTGGTGATGTTAGAAATTCGTCGATTTTTGGAATAAATCCGATAAATTGTTAAATCATACAGAAATTGACGATTGTTTACTAGTGTATGATTTTAACGAAGAATAGATGATTATAGTGATGTTATTTTGAATTATTCCTAATTTATTATAATTAGAGAATTTTAATCGTTGGATTGAGATTGAAGAATTATTTGTCAGTTATTATTAATTCTGATAAATATATACGGTAGAATAACCCACAAGAAATTAAGTTTTGATGTCGGAATTGAATTATGATATGATTTGAATTCGATATGAATTTTAAAGTTTCAAAAGATATTTGAAACTTATATTATTGATATTGAATGATGTTATCGATTGAAATGAACATGTTATTGATGTAGATAGATTATTATACTACAATCTCCAAGCTACATCAATTGGAAAAGAAGAATTGAGGTATGTTGCGACCGGGTAACATACGACAGGTACCTGTATTATATGATATATGTTTGATTGATTGGATTGAGATACATGTCTATATGACTTATTTGTTGAGTTTATGTGGCATACATGACATGCACGTTTAGCTATGATCCTTGGATACCCTGATATGATTTGATTTGATTCTGGGGTTCGTGAACACAATACTATGTTTGGTATTACATTACCCTTAAAGCATAGTCATTTGTGGCCCCGATGATTGATTGAGATTGGGATTTGATGACGCTTTGTCGACGTTATCATATGAGTATCCCTGATTGAAGCCGGTGTGTTAGCTCGAGCATTGATTTGATAGCGATTCGATTGATTCTGAGATATGCTCAGTGGATGGGCATTTGACCTGATACCTCCAAGACATACATGCATTGCATATCATATATCATTGTTTAGATATCTGTGGTATATATTGTGATTGCTTCAGACTGAGCTTTGCTCATCCCAGATGGAGATGTTGTTGTCTTTGTATGTGGACAATGACAGGTACTCTAGGATATCAGGAGACCGGAGAGGGTACTTCTGGAGGGAGTCACAGTTTGAGTTGAGGTTTATGGTCTTTCCCAGTATATATGTTTATGTATCTATATACCGGGACATGTCCCGAGGATATGATTTGTTGTTGTATGAGTTGTTTTGATTATGTGCGGGCATGTTTTATGATGTGAGATGAAATACTATTTTTAGTATTCAAATAGCATATTTTGGGCTCATTGTAAGAAATTTTAAACTCGTTTTCCGCTGTAATTAATTAACCCTAATCAAATTGCATTGTAATAACGATTAGGAGCTAAGAGCCCCACAAACATTCGGTTACCAACTGAAACAGTTGCTGAGATCGATACAACAAATGCTGAATTCAGATGGAAGAAATCACATCCACCAGAATTGGTGATAGGTAATCTATCTGATCCGGTAAGAACTCGGAATCAAATTTTTAATCTATTTATTCATTCAGCTTTTGTGTCCCAAATAGAACCAAAGAAAATTGATAAAGCTCTTGCTGACCCTAATTGGATAAATGCAATGCAAGAAGAGCTGAATCAATTTACCAATAACAATTCCAAGACCAGTTTATAAAACTATTATATGTACAAAGTGGGTATACATAAATAAACTAAACGAAGATATATGGTTCAGTTGTACGCAATAAAGTGAGGCTTGTAGCACAAGGATATAGGCAAGAAGAAAGAATTGATTATGACGAAACATATGCACCAGTTGCAAGACTTGAAGCAATAAGAATGTTCCTTGCTTGCCTCATACAAAGATTTCAAAGTCTATCAAATGGATGTCAAAAGTGCATTCCTAAATGGTAAGATGCAGGAAGAAGTATAGGTTGAACAACAACCAGGTTTTGTTAATCACTCTCTTCTTGATTATGTCTATCATTTGAACAAAGCTTTGTATGGTCTTAAGCAAGCTCCTAGGGCTTGGTATGAGACCTTATCAAAATACCTAACTGATCATGATTTCAATGTTGGAACAGTAGATAAAACACTGTTCATATTCACTAAAAATGATCATATTTTACTTGTGCAAATATACGTTGATGATATTATTTTTGGGTCAACTAACCCCAAACTATGTGAGAAATTTGTCAAGTTAATGCAGGAAAAGTTCGAAATGAGTATGATGAGTGGACTGACATTCTTTCTTGGACTGCAAGTAAAGTAGTTGGAGGCTGGTAATTTTATCAGTCAGACAAAATACACGAAAGAACTGCTTGAGAAATTTGGCATGAAGACATGTTCAACTACAAATACTCCCATGATCTCATCAATTAAATTAGATAAAGATTAAGGGGGAATATCAGTTGAGACGGCACTCTACAGAGGGTTAATAG
Organism: Primulina huaijiensis; assembly: GCF_012295235.1. Classification (NCBI taxonomy): domain Eukaryota; kingdom Viridiplantae; phylum Streptophyta; class Magnoliopsida; order Lamiales; family Gesneriaceae; genus Primulina; species Primulina huaijiensis. Next base: position 11,785,217 of record NC_133314.1, on the reverse strand, counting down.
GTTCTTTATTATACATAACTACTAGTCGTCCTGATATTGTATTTGTTGTTTGCATGTGTGCTAGATTTCAAGCTGATCCTAAGCAGTCGCATTATTTAGCTACCAAACATATTTTAAAATATCTCAAAGACACACAAAATGTGGGCTTATGGTATGCTAAAGAGTCCGCTTTCAATTTAGTTGGATATTCAGATGCAGATTATGCAGGATGTAAGCTTGATCGTAAAAGCACCAGTGGATCATGTTAGTTTTTTGTTGACATACTGATCTCATGGTTCAACAAGAAGCAAACATCCATAGCTACTTTCACAACTAAAGCAGAATATTTATGTAGAACCCGTAACTCTGACTGCGTATAAGCCATGCATAATTTCTAGTATTTAAATTAAAATGATTTTTATTGCATGAGTATTTAAATTCTTTTCTTTTAATTTATTTATTTTACGTAGTAGTTTAATTGTCACCTTTTCAGTTAAATAAGTGAGGCCGGACTGGAGCTGGAGTATTGAGATAAGTTAATAAAGACTTATTTAATAAGTGGTAATTTAGCATGTTAGCAAATATAATTTAAAAAGTTGGCATGCATGCAAGTTATTAAATTTCTTTGGTACTTTATTAAATTCTTTTAAAACATTAAATGCATGTTTATTTCATTAAGTTGTGTTTTAATTCATGATTTATTTAAAGTTCATACATAATTATTGCATAATAGAATTTATTTCATGAAATTTTATAGGTTCATGCATTAAAGATTTTTAAGTTGCATTTCGCGCTCGAACGAGAAACGGGGACCAGAGAATTTTCAGGAAAATTATTTTAATTACATGATTTATTTTTATTAATTAATATAAGGTGTTTTTAAGTGTATTTTTCAAAAAATGAGATTTTTGGGGGTATTTTACCAGCAAGATTTTATTTTAACCGGTACGTAAATTTTAGCGAATCGGGGAATTTGGTTCAGTTATGAAATGAGCTTGAGTTTACGTCTAGGGATGATTTTAAATATGTTTTGGGATATTTTAAGGAATTTGGTAAGCTTCGGGTCAATTTTAGAGGTCCAGGGTTGAAACGATAATTTTTGAGATTTTAGGGGCAAAATGGTCGTTTTGCACCCGGGGTGAGATTTTAGTCCTAGCAGCACCCTGAGCACAAATCATGATATTTTTAAATGTTCATGCATCATGTTTACGATTTTTTTCGCTATTATAATAATTATGGTGCATGCTTGGTTTAAAGGAATTAAGAGAGAAAAAGTAAGAAAGTGAAGAGCACTCTGTCTCCGCCGCGCCGCGTCATTATTTCGTTTGTGTTCTGTCAAAACAAACCAAGGCATGTTTATATCTTCTTTCACTCTTTAATCAAGACATATAGGTATTTTTAAATATCACAAGTACATGATTTTAATGCAAGAAAATCGAAATTGTTCATATTCAATTATATTATTTAATTATATTACGTGCAAAATATTCATTTTGAGATATATGCGATATTGCTTGTGGTCACTTTACTATCATTGATTATTACTTCACCCGGTCGCCAGTTACCGGTCAGTTCAGTTTGGTACCACCTGGTCGCCAGTTACCGGTCAGTTCAGTTTTGTACCACCCGGTCGCCAGTTACCGGTCAGTTCAGTTCAGTTCAGTTCAGGGGCCACTTGCGTAGACCATAATCTCACCATTTCATTACAGGGCTCCAAGGAGAAAATATTTTCACTATGATTTTCAGTTCAGTTATGCACGTATTATAATTAATCATGACACGATATTTTACGTTATGCCTCACGACATGATATTTTCACTTGCATGCAATTTTATTATTTATTTACTCGTTATTTACGATATATGCATGCTGAGTCTTTAGACTCACTAGACTTGATTGTTGTAGGTACCGATGATGCAGGGACCGAGGGCGGGGACCAGTGAGCTAGCTTGGGTCGGCAGTAGTGGAACCCGAGGACCTCATGTTTTTAGCATTTACTATTTTGACTCAAACAAATTTTTTCGTTGTTGAATTGTTTTAAATTATTATCTTGCAAACAAACATTTACTTCCGCTGCTATTTTGAATGGTTAAACTTTTATCAGTTATTTATTTATGAATGAGGCATTTTAATTAATTAAAAAGAAAAATTTTAAATTTTCTGCAAATTTTCAAGTACGTATTTAGAGGCCTCTACAGCTGGTATCAGAGCCTATGTTCTTGTAAAGGGTTGTACTACTACTGACCACGAGAAGCTCATGAAATCACGTCTTCGGTCTGTAAGTTTTACATTCATGCATTTTATTTAAAGCCGGAATTTTTTTAACTGCATGTTCTCATGAAGTATTTTTACGTTTAGATTTTAATCGTTCAATATTTATTTACATTTAAATAAATTATGGAATTATGCATGTTGGTTACGTATGGGTTATTTATGGAACAGTATGCCTCCTAGACGCTAAGTTGGACGCCCGAGAGGTGATGATGAGCCTTGTCATGAGGACAGAGAGGAGCAGAGACAGGAGGGGAACAGACCTCCACCCCCTCCACCAAATATGAATGCCCAGATGCTAGCTGGGATGACTCAGTTCTTCGCACAGTTTGCGGGGAACAATGCTGTGGCGACCAGGCCGACAGGGCCTGAGGCTGTCTACGAGAGATTCATGAAGATGCGTCCTAAGGAGTTTTCAGGGACGACATACCCCATGATTGCCGAGGGCTTGATCAAGTCCCTTGAAGTTATCTTCGAGTTCATGGAGCTTGGAGATGCAGACAGAGTCAGGTGTGCCAGCTACTTATTCGAAGGAGATGCCCGCTTATGGTGGGAAGGAGCATCAGTAGCCCTGAACTTGGTTACGCTGAGTTGGACACGCTTCACGGAGGTATTTTACTCCAAATATTTTACTAATGAGGTGCGTTCGCGTTTCACCAGGGAGTTTATGACCCTGAGGCAGGGAGAGCTGACTGTTACGGAATTCATCCGTAAGTTTGAGAGAGGCTGTCACTTTGTGCCCTTGATTGCGAATGATGAGGGTGCCAAGCTGAGGCACTTTCTTGATGGACTGCGGCCGATCTTACGCCGCGATGTTAAGGTTGCTGCGCCTACTACTTTTGAAGTTGCTGTTTCTAGAGCTCTTGCCGCAGAGCAAGAACTGATTGACATTGAGAGGGATCGCTTGGGTAAGCGACCAGTCCAGGTACCACACCGCCCTCCTCCTCAGCAGCAGAATAAGAGGCCTTTCCACGGCCCACACGGAAATCGCGGTCAGCAGCTGCAGCGGGGACGCGCAGTCCCTAAGACCTTTGAGCAACCAGTCTGTCCCAGGTGCACTCGCCGCCATGCTGGAGTATGTATGTATGGCTCAGGGAAGTGTTACAAGTGTGGTAGCCCAGACCACATGCTGACGCAGTGCCCTCAGAGGAACCTGCCTACCCAAGGCAGGGTGTTTGCTCTCCATGCAGCGGAGACGAACCCGGAGACCATGCTTTTGACAGGTACTTTTAAGCTTTAAATTAATATTTGTATTTCAATGTTTCGGGAATCGGGATTAAGATTTTGAACTTAGAAATTGCGATAGGATTGCATGCTCTACTCAGTATTATTTTAGGGAATTAGGATAGAAGAACTCTGGCCTTTGCATGTCTATATGTTTAGTTCTTGTAACTATTGGGTTCAACTTAGAGTTCCGATTTTTCAGGGAGGATTTTTATATCTGGTTCCGCTACGAAGGCCTTGATAGATTCAGGGGCCACTCACTCATTTATTTCGGAGGTCTTTGCTATTTTCCTCAAGATCAAGACAGTTGGGCTAGATGTAGCCTATTCAGTAGTATTGCCGTCAGGCGAGGAGACGGCAGCTACCAAGGTGATCCGAGACATAGACCTGGAGCTGCATGGAAATCTTGTATATGCGGATCTTATAGTGTTGTCGCTGCCAGAGTTTGACATCATCTTAGGGATGGACTGGCTATTGCAGAACAGAGTGTTGATAGACTTCCAGCGGAGATCTGTTCTAGTCCGACCGCCGGGAATGGAGCAGTTCTTATTTGAGCCAGACAGGTACTTTCCTTTACCGCGCATTATACCTTATGTTCAGGCTAGGAAGCTAATGCATAGAGGGTGTCGGGCATTTTTAGCAACCTTTATATCTGTCCTCGAGGCACTCAGTCAGTCAGCCGCAGATGTTCCGATTGTCAGAGATTTCTTAGACGTTTTTCCCGAGGACGTCTCTGGTATGCCACCCGAGCGAGAGGTGGAGTTTTCTATTGAGCTTATGCCAGGTACGCCTCCGATATCCAAAGCGCCGTACCGATTAGCGCCGACAGAGATGGCAGATCTTAAGAAGCAGATTCAGGAACTTCTACACAAGGAACTTATTCGCCCAAGTTTTTCACCACGGGGCGCGCCAGTTTTGTTTGTGAAGAAGAAAGATGGCTCGATGAGGCTCTGCATTGACTACCGGGAATTGAACAGGGTTACAGTGAAAAACAAATACCCACTCCCGCGGATTGATGATTTATTTGATCAGTTGCAGGGAGCTTCAGTATTCTCCAAGATTGATCTGCGTTCTGGTTATCACGAGTTGAGGGTGAAAGACGCCGATGTTTCGAAGACTGCTTTCAGGACTCGTTATGGCCACTACGAGTTCCTTGTGATGCCGTTCGGTTTGAAGAATGCGCCAGCGATCTTCATGGATCTCATGAATCGCGTATTTCAGCCGTATCTTGATCAGTTCGTGATAGTATTCATAGACGACATTCTTGTCTACTCAAAGAATCACGAGGATCACAGCAGACACCTGACCACAGTGTTGCAGACCTTGCAGAAGCACAAGCTATTTGCCAAGTTCAGTAAGTGCGAATTCTGGTTAGAGAAGGTGGCGTTCTTAGGCCACATTGTTTCTAGCAGCGGTATTGAGGTAGACCTAGCAAAAGTTGCAGCAGTCAGATATTGGGTTGTGCCGCAGAATGCATCTGAGATCCACAGTTTTCTTGGGTTAGCAGGATATTATCGGAAATTCATTCAGGGATTCTCCTCTATTGCCGTTCCACTCACATCATTGACCAAGAAGAATGCTAAATTTGTGTGGAGCGAGGAGTGTCAGAAGAGCTTCGATACTTTGAAGCAAGCTCTTATCTCAGCACCAGTTTTGGCTATGCCATCAGGGCCCGGAGACTTTGTTCTGTATACCGATGCTTCGAAGCTCGGTCTAGGCGCAGTATTGATGCAGCATGGAGAGGTAATAGCATATGCTTCTAGACAGTTGAAAACTCATGAGAAGAACTACCCTACCCATGATCTAGAGTTGGCCGCCGTGGTTTTTGCCTTGAAGATTTGGAGGCATTATTTGTATGGAGAGAAGTGCCAGATCTTTACCGACCACAAGAGCCTCAAGTACTTCTTTACGCAGAAAGAGCTGAATATGCGTCAGAGGCAGATGAGCAGGTGGCAAAGTGGAAGCAGCGATATGAGGCCAAGGGCAGTGTCTTGTATACAGTTAATGACGGTCTTGTCAGATCTCGAGACAGGATATGGGTTCCTAGCAGTGATTCTATCCGATCAGATATTCTATCAGAGGCCCATATGTCGCAGTACTCGATTCATCCAGGGAGTACGAAGATGTACAAAGACCTGCATTTATTGTACTGGTGGCCAGGAATGAAGAAGGATATCAGACGTTTTGTATCCGAGTGTCTGACTTGTCAGTTAGTGAAGGCAGAGCATCAGAGACCAGCATGTTTGCTCAAGCCTTTCCCGATTCCCGAGTGGAAGTGGGAGAATGTTACCATGGACTTTGTGACCGGTTTACCGAAGTCAGTCAGAGGATCTAATGCTAACTGGGTGATTGTCGATCGTCTTACCAAATCAGCGCACTTCTTGCCTATCAAGACGACTTTCACCATGGTTTAGTATGCTGAGTTGTATATCCGAGAGATAGTCCGACTTCATGGTATTACCGTTTCTATCGTATCTGATAGAGACCCTAGATTCACTTCCTCGTTTTGGAAGAGTTTGCTTTCGACCATGGGTACGAAGTTGCTGTTTAGCACAGCTTTCCATCCGCAGACAGATCGACAGTCGGAGCGAGTTATTCTGATTTTGGAGGATCTTCTCCGTGCTTGTGTTATCGATTTCTCCGGGAGTTGGGAGTCGAACTTGCCATTAGTGGAGTTCACCTATAACAACAGCTTTCAGTCGTCTATAGGAATGGCTCCGTATGAAGCATTGTATGGTCGCAAGTGTAGATCTCCGGGTCATCGGGATGAGGAAGGAGAGAGAGCCGAGCTGGGTCCAGAGATTATTCAGCAGATTGTCGATGTAGTAGCCCAGATCCGTGACAGGATGAGGATTGCTCAGAGTCGACATAAAAGTTATGCGGACCAGCGGAGGAGAGATTTAGAGTTCGTCGTGGGCGACCATGTCTTTGTGAAAGTGGAACCTATGAAGGGTGTCATGCGATTGGGGAAGAAAGGGAAGCTCAATCCGAGATTCATTGGACCATTCGAGATCCTTGACAGAGTAGAACCCGTAACTTGGACTGCGTATAAGCCATGCATAATTTCTAGTATTTAAATTAAAATGATTTTTATTGCATGAGTATTTAAATTCTTTTCTTTAAATTTATTTATTTTACGTAGTAGTTTAATTGTCACCTTTTCAGTTAAATAAGTGAGGCCGGATTGGAGATGGAGTATTGAGATAAGTTAATAAAGACTTATTTAAGAAGTGGTAATTTAGCATGTTAGTAAATATAATTTAAAAAGTTGGCATGCATGCAAGTTATTAAATTTCTTTGGTATTTTATTAAATTCTTTTAAAGCATTAAATGCATGTTTATTTCATTAAGTTGTGTTTTAATTCATGATTTATTTAAAGTTCATACATAATTATTTCATAATAGAATTTATTTCATGAAATTTTATAGGTTCATGCATTAAAGATTTTTAAGTTGCATTTCACGCTCGAACGATGAACGGGGACCGGAGAATTTTCAGGAAAATTATTTTAATTACATGATTTATTTTTATTAATTAATATAAGGTGTTTTGAAGTGTATTTTTCAAAAAATGAGATTTTTGGGGGTATTTTACCCGCAAGATTTTATTTTAACCGGTACGTAAATTTTAGCGAATCGGGGAACTTTTTGAAGGTTCGGTTAATGTTTTCAAAAACTTTCCAACACGAAATATTTTTCGGGAGTATGTTTGGATTTAATGGGTCTAATTTTAAGTTTATTGAGCCTAAAACTCTTTTAAACTTTTTAATTAATAACTATGGTTCATTATCTTGATAATTACCTAATTAACTAATATACTATTTGATACCCTACACCTATTTAATCTACATCAGCCGACACTCCATCTCCCCTTCAACATTTCACGTGAGTTTCAGCATCTCCATGGATGCAACTCTCGGCCAAGTTCATTTCTTCAAGCAAAATTCTCCGGCGCTTCCCCGTTGCTCATTTCTTCGACGTTCTTGCGTAGGAAACATCAAGGCACGCCACTTACTTTTATTGCTGCATCATATATGCTATATACCTGCTGTAGTATGTTTATTTGTTGATGGAATTCTCGATCCGGTGCATATCATGGAAATCTCTCGGTTCTTGGTTTAAATACATGCATCTTTTGTTCTCTTCTCATGTTTTTCTGAATATATGCAAGGAGGCTGCTGTGTTGTGCGTTGAGGGACTGCCATCACCATAAAATAGAGGTTTTATAAGCTGGAGGTGAGGACTTGTAGTGTTAAGTAAGGTGTGGCTAAGTTATTGAGGTTTTGGGGCTTGTAGATGGTGAGATCGGTGGAGTGACAGGGACCAGCATTGCAAGGGCCAAACCAAGCCACGGAACAGTCCCTGGGAGGTCTGAACCACGGCTTAGAAAGGCTCGGCCATCGCTGGCACCAACCACGAAGCCGAACGAGCAAGTGGTTGGAAGTTGGTAATGCGTGCCTTCGAGGTGCCCTTCGATCGAGTGAGCTGCGTTTATGGCATGGGAGTGTAGCCGTGGTATCATTGGGTCCAGTGGAGTCCTAGGGTGGTTTAGGGAAGGTCGGGTCATGGCTGGTCCGGTTGGTTTTGGGCTAGGGACAAAAGCTGGGATAGGTGATGCACAAAAGGGTTCGAATAGGTGGGAAGCTTGCTGGAATTTTCCAGCAACCATTCATGACTTTATTCAAGTGTCTAAGGGCTGAATTTGAGATCTTTAAGACCTTTTAGATGTTCACTAAGTGTGGTAAAAAGTTGGGAAAAGTTTGATTAAGTTTCGGTTCGATTCGGGTCAAAACCGGAACCCCGGTCCAAGTTTTAAAACAATTCGGTTCAGTTATAAAATGAGCTCGAGTTTACGTCTAGGGATGATTTTAAATATGTTTTGGGATATTTTAAGGAATTTGGTAAGCTTCGGGTCAATTTTAGAGGTCCAGGGTTGAAACGATAATTTTTGGGATTTCAGGGGCAAAATGGTCATTTTGCACCCGGGGTGAGATTTTAGTCCTAGCAGCACCCTGAGCACAAATCATGATATTTTTAAATGTTCATGCATAATGTTTACGATTTTTTTCGCTATTATAATAATTATGGTGCATGCTTGGTTTAAAGGAATTACGAGAGAAAAAGTAAGAAAGTGAAGAGCACTCCGTCTCCGCCACGCTGCGTCGTTATTTTGTTTGTTTTCTGTCAAAACAAACCAAGGCATGTTTATATCTTCTTTCACTCTTCATTCAAGCCATATAGGTATTTTTAAATATAACAAGTACATGATTTTAATGCAAGAAAATCGAAATTGTTCATATTCAATTATGTTATTTAATTATATTACGTGCAAAATATTCATTTTGAGATTTATGCGATATTGCTTGTGGTCACTTTACTATCATGGATTATTACTTCACCCGGTCGCCAGTTACCGGTCAGTTCAGTTTGGTACCACCCGGTCGCCAGTTACCGGTCAGTTCAGTTCAGTTCAGGGGCCACTTGCGTAGACCATAATCTCACCAAGAAAATTATTACAAGTTATTTCATTACAGGGCTCCAAGGAGCAAACATTTTCACTATGATTTTCAGTTCAGTTATGCACGTATTATAATTAATCATGACACGATATTTTACGTTATGCCTCACGACATGATATTTTCACTTGCATGCAATTTTATTATTTATTTACTCGTTATTTACGATATATGCATGCTGAGTCTTTAGACTCACTAGACTTGATTGTTGTAGGTACCGATGATGCAGGGACCGAGGGCGGGGACCAGTGAGCTAGCTTGGGTCGGCAGTAGTGGAACCCGAGGACCTCATGTTTTTAGCATTTACTATTTTGACTCAAACAAATTTCTTCGTTGTTGAATTGTTTTAAATTATTATCTTGCAAACAAACATTTACTTCCGCTGCTATTTTGAATGGTTAAACTTTTATCAGTTATTTATTTATGAATGAGGTATTTTAATTAATTAAAAAGAAAAATTTTAAATTTTCTGCAAATTTTCAAGTGCGTATTTAGAGGCCTCTACAATTTAGCTGCTGAAAGCTGCTGCGCTCAACTGCTTTGGATTCAGCAACAACTAAAGGATTATGGAATCATTGCAGAGGAATCACCAATCTTGTGCGATAATACAAGAACTATTGCGATTACGTACAATACATGTCCTCACCCCAGGACAAAACACATTGATGTCAGACATCACTTCATTAATCATGCTTTGAAGAAGGCAATAAAGCTGGAGTACATTTCAACTGAACAACAAGCTGCTGACATCTTCACTAAGACACTTCCCGAGACTAAGTTCTCTTACTTTCAAAATATTCTTGGTTTAATTGATTTGTCTTTATATTATTTTTTTTATTATTTATCTTTGTTGATTATTCATGAATTACCAGTTTATATGCAGAAAATAACGAAGTAGTAAAAGAAAGACAACAATAAATATAATAAAAATTTTATTTATAATAATTGCAGCGTACAAGGGAGATTTTTTTTTACTGCGGACCTCTAGGAGGACAACCACATGGTTATTCCTCCAATAGAGGTCCTTAGGAAGTCCTCTGAGATAGCAATCTTTCTCAGAGTTTTCCGCTCCTTGAAGAGCATCAGAAGGTAAAAACCTTCTTCAGTGAAGATGTCTACATTATCGGTGACGCAAAGACGCCACCGATACTTTCTGATTGTTGCCACTCTTTTGGGAGTAGCAACAAGCTCTTCCTTGGAGAAAGACTGAAGGTCCTGGATTTTCATCCAGAACAATAATATCTTTTCAAAGACACTATCCTCCAGTGCTATCTTTCTCGGATCAACGGCTGATTCCATGTACTCTGTTGCCAGATCCGACTGCTTTGAGCTTCCTGCCTTGTCCATTGTTATCTCTTCAACCGTTTAATCTGCTGATACTTGGTGACTAACTTTGTTACTCTTATTTATAGCCAAGTTTCGAGGAATTTGAAGAGACGCAATCATTACCCCTGACGATTCATCTTTTGAGAATTAGATTTCTTTTATATTTACGCATTTATAATCACCATCGTTTAATTTCAAAAAATAAAATTTCTTTATTTATGCATTTATTTAGGATGAATGACGATATTTAATTAATTAACTGATAAAACAATAGTCGGTTCGTCTTCAATTGAGACGACTCAGTTCTCAACTGATCACTTAGTTATTGACATTACTGATCTTATCCATAAGTTAATTAATTAAACAAATCTAAATATTCCATATTAAATGATAGGACTGATTTGATTACACATTTAATTATGTCTTTCATTAAATAGAAACTGAACACGTGGCCACATGTAGTTCAAGTATTTTTGTTCACGATTACACACAACGTAAATACGTTTTAACTCGATTTATCTTGGACTGATACATGTCCAAAAATTCGAACAGTCACCAACATAAGAAATGAACCCGCTTAATTTCAGTTTCTTACGAGCATTTTGATTTACTGAGCATATCAATTATCAAAGCTTTTTCTTACGTAGATTCTCAAACTACTCAGAAAATGGCAACTTCAGTTCCCGCTTACATGCTTAATGATATGGCTATTGACTTCGATTCAATCTTTTCCGTTATGGATGAATCCTTTCAAAGCATTTTTCTGAAATTGGAAGTTGCTGGCTTAATGAAATTTCTTGGGTCATCCACTCAGGAAATTTATTCAAAAGAAGTTCAAGATTTCTACAATAACAGCTTCGTCTCTACTGATGGCAAAATCACGACGTCTGTCAACAGAACATTGCTGATTATTGATGAAGAATCGTTCAAAACAATCTTCCAACTTCTTTCAGATGGTCTTTTACACTTCTCTGAAGTTAAAGCTGCTGACATTGAGGAGATGCAAATACTTTTATCTGCTAATGGGAAAAAGATAAAATTTTTCGATCCTAAGAAAGAGCTAAAGTATGTATATCAGTCGATGTCGGACATAGTAGCAAAGGGTATTCTCGCCAAGGCAGGTTCTATCGCTGCCCTAACCCTTGAAAATTTCAAATCATGGCTTCTCTAGTAAATGGACGCAAGATGAACTGGTTTGTCATCATGTTCACCATTTTGAAGAACATGGTCCAGTCATCCAAACAGTCCAAAGGGTATGGTGTGCAAATCAGTTACCTTCTTAAGCACAAAGGTTTGTTGGATGATTCAGCTGAAAAATCATCCAAATTCAAAGTCTTCACTGCGAAGAATGTTCAGCCACCCAAGACAAAGCTGGACATATCTCTCGAGCAGTTTTTAAAAATTAAAAAGGAGATTGGGATGCAGGCAGCTCCCAAACAAATCAAGAAGACAAAGGGCTTGGCTAAACCAAAGAAAACAATGAAGAAAAAATTGATTGTGAGCGAATCTGAAACTGAATCGGAGAAAATCTCTTCTACGAAAATTATGAAAAAGCGTTGTTGAAGGCCATTTTTCTCGTAGTGTGCAGAAGGCAAAAGTTTTTGATAAATTCATCGCTTTGGAAACAATAGTCCTCAAAGTAGTGAAAGCTACTATGATTGCTCAAGCGCTGGAGAGGAAGACTTATTTCTTTGATCAGATGTGTGCCAAAAAGCTAGCTCAAATCATAGCTTAGCTACGCACAAACTTTGATCCTACCAGTCCAACTGCCTTCAATGACAAAGCACTTTATGAACAGTTGGACTTTGATCTCCTCACATTGCAGATGAAGATCAAAGACTGGGAAATGAGTCAACAATTGATTATTCCATCAATTTCCCAGAGCTCATCCTCAGAAGAGCAGGATGAATCGTCAACTCATCAGCCAGAGTCATCCAAGGAAGCAATTGCTGAAAAATCTAAGCAAGCAACTGATTCTTATTCCAAGGATGCTTTACCATCCTCTTCTGCTTCTCCATCTCCTCCAGTAGGTCTTCAACTTTACACCGAAGCTTAGTTGTCATTGGCAAATGTTGATGAAGTGATAAAATCAGTTGTTGCTGACATCCAGTTGAATGTTTTAACTGAAGAAACAGTTGAAGACCATAGCAAAAGTGAGCAAATAGCCTCAGAGGCTAATTTAGAAGAAATTCTAGAACCAGTTCAGTTGCCTGCCACGACTGAACAAATGGTCCAAGATAAAGCTGACATGGCCCAGTTGCATTCTGAATTAAATGAAGAAGTGCCAACTGATGTGTCAGCCGATAAACCACTGAAGAGCCTATCAGCTCAACTGCTGCTCAGTTTTTCACTCCTCCTCAAGAACCTCAACTGGAGATAACTGAAGAAATTGTTATAGAAAGGGTTACGGTTGTGACTGAATCATCACATAGGACCTTAGTGATTTTTAATGAAGCAGACAAGGAGCAAGTACCGTAATCATATGAAGCTCTTTCTCCTCAGATACCAATGGCTACTGATTCCATGATAGAAGACATTCAGTCCAACCTTCATCATTTAGTGTCATCTATTTCTGATGTAAAGTCAACCCAATTGATGCACACTTTAAAGATTGATTCTTTCAAGAAGAAGACAATGAAGAACCTACATCAGGTTACAAAGGATAACACTTCCTTATTTCTCCAACTAGATCAATTAAGGAAAGACCGAGTGACTGTTCAAGCACATTTCCAGACTCTAGACATGTTAAAAAATTGCATTGAGTTTTTGGAAACAGTCGTGACAAAGAGAATGGATCGGATGCAAGAATATATTTTGAATGCTATATCCAATGTCTCCTCGGAAGTCCGTATATTATCCAGCAAAGTTGATGGGTTTGACAAAAAGGGGGAAGAGGAAGAAAAACAGCAGGAGTTAGCTTATAAGAAAATGCCAAGTCAACCGACTAATCAAGGACCAGATGATAAAAGAGCAAAGAAATGAAGAAGTCCAGATCAGTTAGAAGACCGTCCTAATATTCATTTGAGAATTTTGGCAGATTTTCAAACTAAAAGATTCTTTGAATCAAATATTCTTTTATTCTTTGTACGAATTTGTACATTGAATGAGTCTTCAATAAATTGTCTACAAGAGTTCAGTTTGATCAGTTCACAGATTCCAAGTTTTTTCAAACACCTAAAAGGGAGAAATTGTTGGAAACTTAATTTCGGAGTTTGACAAACTGAGCGTGAATAGATTAAACAACTGATCAAGAAAACTAAGGGTAACTGAACTAAAAGTTTCATAACTTATAGTTGCCCGAACTGAAGATCAATAAATAATCTAGGGCAACTGAACTGACATAAGTTAACTGAAGTCGTATGGACAACTGAAAGATCAGTTGAAAACTGATCAGTTACACAACCATCAGTTTATCCTATCGGCTAAAAAGGATAAACTAAGTAATCGGGTTTACACGTCATCAGTTAAGGAACGTAGCTATCAAACGACAATTGTACAAAAGCAGACTGCAACATGCAGTGGGAACTCCGCATTTCAAAATAGCTACAGTGTACGATTGTCAGAAAGATGTTGACTTGGCTATCAACGTATATAAAGATTCAAAATGCATTCATTGTTACTGTTGGAAGCAAAGCCTATAAATAGCCAAGAAGATCAGCTGAAGATAGGTTACCGAATCAGTTACAAAGTTATTCATCTTCTAACTTAAACAAATTCTTTCAAAATCACTCTCAAAAAGCTCATGCTTATTATACACATCAATAACTTTCAGGCTATATATTTGAGCTAAGATAAAAAACATTCACTGTTGTATTATTTGATCTTATCAAGATCAGTTGTGCTAGAAAATCACACATCAGTTGCTTACTGATAAATTGTATTGAGACTAAGAGTTTCAATCTTGGCAGTGTTAAGTCAAAACTGAAGTGGGTTCGTACAAATCGTTGAATCGATCAAAGTCTTTTAGTGAATATCCTATCTTCGAGATAGAAAGGGTGACATAGGAGTATTTGAAATCTCCGAACATCCACAAAATCGTGTGTTCTTTCTTACCTATTATATTCTATCTGTCTTTTGGTTATTTCCGCACTTTTATTAAGTTAACTGATTGACATTGACAATAAGATGCGTGAACTCAGTTTTTTCTAACCTGATTAAATTTTTGAAGAAGTGAGAAAATTGTAGAGTGTTTATTCAACCCCCTTCTAAACAATTTTTTCTCACCCAACCGATCCTAACAAGTGGTGTCAGAGCGGTTGAAATTTGTTTCTGAATATCTCTTACCTACTAAATCTGATTACCATATCTTTCTACAAAAAAATCCTAATGTTTTCTAGAGAGGACTTTGAAGACTGGAAGATTCGGATGTAGGCTCATCTAGCTGCACAAGATGGTGATATTTGGTACGTCATAACTGACGGACCAATAAATATTCTAAAAAAATACAGTAGTGGCTATAACTGATGGTGCTCCTCAGTGCATCGAGAAACCACGTGAGGACTGGACAGCCGAAGATAAAAAGAAAGCCAATTTAGACAATGTGGCTAAAGATATTATATATAAAACCTTGGATAAGGTGACATTTAGTAAGATCAAGATCTGCAAGACAACAAAAGAAATTTGGAAAAAATTAATCCAGCTGTGCGAGGGAAATGAATAGACTAAAGAGAACAAACTCTCTGTTGCAGTTCAGAAGTTTGATAACAATAAAATGAAGACTGAAGAGTCTATGCACGGATATGATGAGAGAATCAGCGGCATCATAAATGAACTGAATGTACTGGGAAAAGTGTATTCAAACAAAGAAGTTGTACTTAAGGTGGTCCGAGGTCTTCCCAAGGAATGAGATGTTAAGACCATAGCCATGCGAGAATCAAAGGACATAAATAAGGTCGAACTTCATGATTTATTTGCTGATCTAAATTCCTACGAGTTTGAGTGCAAACAAGAGAAGGAGAACCTTTTACACCAACAGCTACTACCGCTCTAAGTGCTCACAAATTGGAACCAACAGGTTCAGTTGAGAAATCTGCAGATAACTAAGTAATGAAGCAATGTCAATATTTGTAAGGAAATTTGGAAAATTCATGTGGAGAAATCAGGGTTCTTACCAACGAAACTATCAGAAGAACAACTCCAAGGAAGAACCAAACTCTTGATTCAACTACGGAAAGCAAAGTCATTTTATTGCTGATTGTCCAAAACCAAAGAAGGACAACAGAAATTCAACTGATAAGAGAAAGAAATCGGTTGAGTACAAGAGAAGAGACAAAAATGATAAGAGATCATTCAAGAAGAAGCACGAGGTTCTGCTTGCTGAAGAGAGCAAATCTAAATGGGCGAAAACTGAAAATGATTAGTCAGATTCTAAAAGCTCAGACAGTTCAAGTGCTGATGAAGAAGTAGTTAAATGCTTAATGGCAAATGAGGATGAACTGGAGTCAACAAGCGAACAAGTAATTGACTTCAGCTCTACTGATTTTACACGAGAAGAACTCATACACACTTTGCATGACATGGTGAATGAGTATCACAAACTTGCTCGCTCCTTCGAAAAGCTGAAACAGAGCAAACTGATATCACAGACAATAAAACTGAAACTGACGAGTCAGTTGAAATGTTGAGTCTAAAAAAGGAGATTGTCAAACAAAAAGCTGAAATATAGAGCCCAAAATTAGTACACGTAAAACCCATGCATTTATTTAATTGTTAAATTATTTAATTAAGTTTAAAATGATTTTTAAGATGCATGATTTATGAAATTACATTATTTACAATTATTTATGTTTATGTGATGCACGTTAATTATTTTCTTGAGTTTCATGTTTCAGGCGATTATTCGATGCGGGATCGAGGAAAAGAGACCGGCGATGATTTTGGCAATTTTAAAACGTGGTATTTTATTTTAAGTTAAGAATGAGGCATTTTAAATGATTTATTAAGTTTTAGCATTTTTTAAAGCCTAATTTATTTATTAGGTGATTTTTATGATTTTAAACTTTTAAAGATTTAGTACATGTGCATTTTATTTTAATTATTGGATTTTTAGTAAAGTTAGTGTTTGACTAACATTTAATTAGTGGTTAATTTTTAATTAAGAAATTTTTATTCCCTAATTATTACCTAAACTCACGCACACTCACACTTTTACACACACCCATACACGACCCACACACACACACTTCATTTGGTTTTTTACACTTCATATTTTGAGAGAAAATTAGGTTTCAAAGTCTAAGTAGCAGCCGCCCCTCCCTCTTCAAGTAATTCAGCAATTTTCGTCCGTTTTCTTCAAAGATAAATCGTGCCACATTCGTCCCGGATCAACCTCGCATCTTTCCCCCTTCGGTATCATCGGTTCGGTAATTTTAAATATCAAAAGGCATGTATATTCTATTATTCTTGTGTCGATCTCGTCATATTATGTGTTGTGATGTTTATTATGCGTAAAAATCCATGTATGATGTACAAAGTTTGAGCACAAATTTGTTGGATCGATTTTTGAAACGTTTTTGGATCTTAAACTCGAAATTTGCTGTAATTTTAATTTCTGCGACTTTTCGGTCGATTTTCTGGAAAAACTTTAAGCATAAAAAACGAAGAACTTTTCGATACCTACGATTTGACAGTAAATTCGAAAATTTGGATAAGAAAAGAGGTGTTCATACGGGGATATTGGGTGAAATAAAAACAAAAGGGAATTAGTTGTATTCAATATAGGTTACCAATGGACGAATATTAAGATTTTTTTATCGAGTAAGAAATCAAAAATCTTTATATGAAGATTCTAGAATTCTATGGGTTATAAGTGAAGTTGATTTATTAGGGTTAGTCTATCATTAACTGTCACACCCTTACTGTATACTTGACATTATTACCATAATCAAAATAGGATTTGAATGATATATCTATATTATGAAGCAATTTAAACAAGGGGCATCAATATGACGGTTTATAAAAATTTTGGCATGATGTCCTTATATTTTGAATACACAAACACTCAAGCAACAATAACAATATGTAATACACCAACACTCAAGAAACAATAACAATATGTATATATTATCTTATCCTTATATACAAAAATATTCTGTATCATTACCTTTTATTTGGTAGGTAAGATCGCCAAAGCGACACATAGACATACACTTGGTAAAACTTGTTTCAAACCCTGACATTAAATTCATTATAATACATATGCAGAAGCTATACAATAAAACGTCCCGGTTCTTGTCGAGGTGAGACACGTCACAAGCATCCATTGACTAACCGACATCCTATATATCTTCATTACCTGATCCTGTAATATATGAGCTACGTGAGTTTATAAAACTCAATAAGTTGGCACTTATACATATCAATATGCATAGAAGGAACATACATATCAAGTCGTGATCAACAATGAATCTTTAAACCATGTCATACTATAGCATATATTCATGTTCATTTTTGTACTTGAGCCTCATTAATTTACCTGTACTACCGTGCTTGCTTTATTATATAGCTACTACTGTGTTGGACGTCAGGGAGCACCTTTGGTAACCTCACGCCCCATGAACATATATTGGCCAATAGGTTTGGTGGACTTAAAACCACCCATGATGTCAACAAGCTCTATATCATGTATAAATCCATCCTTTTCCTTTCATGTTCATGTTCTTAACATAGCACCCATCTTCAATATTCATGAGTTCCTTTCATATTTAATACATAACAATGGAATATGGTGCTATGTTTTCATCAATAAGATACTAACAATGTACATATAGCAATAATCAATGGGAAGTATTTGAAATCATAATATTACTCATGTATTACTTCAAGAACATGCCAACTTACAGTCCATGTGTACGAATACTGGTTTGAGACGATGTTTCTCGCTTCTATACTGTCAAATACATCAACAAACCAATCACTATGTATAAACTAGGTGAAAATCATTCCACTTTTGTCCTCTACATGTATAATAACTAAAAGAGAAGAAAACTTACACCCTTAGAAAGTTGTTGTGATGGAGAACTTAATTCTAACTTCAAAATGATGAAAGGAATGAAGAAGGGAGCTTTTGGGAGGAAGAATGTTACCTTCGTGTTTTGCTGGTAAAGAGGTGAAGAAATGGTTGGATTAGCTTAGAAAGTCGAAACTTATCTTTTTATACATGAGGTAGCGCCCAGGCAAACGTCTTTTACCGCCCGGGTGAGGAACTCTTGGCAAAATTTTTGTGCAGGTCAACCCGGGCGGACATTCTCTTTGGCCCGGGCGAGCAGCTTTCGGCTCTACACACTATTTCATCAAAAATCACTCCAAACATGTTTCTTCCTTCCATAATCTGAAAAAGTGGTAAACATATAAGTTGTAGCCCTATGTCTTGGTTTGAATCACCAACCAGTTTCATGTCATTTGGAGGTATGAACAAAACGTTATGCTTATTCTCCCAACATGTGTTAGTGAAAGAATTACAATATACACGACACATTTCGGGGCACTTTTGGCTTGTCTTCCACAATGATTTTGACAAAACCCAAAACATGAAAGTTGAAGCATTACATCTAGTTTTCTAATGGTTATGGCCTCACATAATTTAGATAAATATTCCAATCAATGTGCTAAAAACCCGTAAAAACAGCCATATTTTCATCTCATTTCCTACCAATTTCATTACACTACTTCTACCTACACATCTCACTATCACTATTTAGACACATTAATTCTCAATACATCATGGACAATCTAGAAATCATATTCAATCTCAATATTGATATCTAAATCAACATGTAAAACATAATGAGCTAAATAACTACATATTACATGACATAAACGCATTATTATCATTTGTACGAGTAACCGGATATTACAATTCTCCCGTCCTTCAAAGTATTTCATCCTCGAAATTTTACATATCATATAGTTCAGGATATCTCTGTTGAATCCCATCTTTTTTCTCCCAAGTTGCTTCTTCAATTGCATGATTGCGCCATACCAGTTTTACCAATGGTATTTCCTTGCCTCGTAACACTTTTGATTTCCTATCGACGATTTGGACTGGCCGTTCTTCATACGAGAGATTCGATGCAAGCTCCAATGGTTCGTAATGAAGAACGTGAGAAGGATTGGCCAAATATTTCCGTAGCAAGGAAACATGAAAATCGCGATGAATATTTGATAAGTTCGGTGGTAAAGCAACTCGGTAGGCCCTGTCTCCTATTCTTTCCAAGATTTCAAATGGACCGATATATCTTGGACTCAATTTTCCCTTCTTACCAAAACGCAAAATGCCCTTCAATGGTGATTTATTTACAAATACATGGTCACCAACCTGAAATTCCAATCGACGACGTCGCACATCAGCATAGCTTTTCTGTCGGCTTTGGGCAGTGTGCATTCTTTCTCTGATCTTAGTTACCAATTCAGCTGTCTGTTGTACCAATTCAGGGCCTAATAATTGTCTTTCTCCTACTTCATATCAATGTACCGGAGAGCGACATTTTCTACCATATAATGCAGTATATGGTGTCATTCCAATGCTTGACTGATAGCTATTGTTGTATGTAAACTCAGCCAACGGTAGTTTACTGTCCCAATTGCCTTGAAAATCAATAGTATAGGCCCTCAACATATCTTCCAATATCTGATTAACTCGTTCTGATTGTCCATCAGTTTGAAGATGAAACGCCGTACTAAATGACAATCGAGTTCCCAAAGCGTGATGTAAAGTCTTCCAAAATGCAGACGCAAATTTGGGATCTCTATCACATACAATGGACATTGGGATGCCATGAAGTCTCATTATCTCTTTGATGTATTCTTCAGCATATTGATTCATCGTGTATGTGGTCTTCACCGGAAAAAAGTGAGCTGATTTGATAAGTCGATCCTCAATAACCCATATAGCATTGAACCCTTTTTGTGTTCTTGGCAAACCAAGAATGAAATCCATCGTGATGTGTTCCCATTTCCACTCAGAAATGGGTAGTGGTTTTAGGAGTCCTGCTGGTCTTTGATGTTCAGTTTTGACCTGTTGACAAGTTAGAAATTGTGCAACAAATTGAGCAATGTCTTTTTTCAAACCTGGCCACCAAAATAATGGTTTCAAATCTTTGGCACACACAATCTCCCTCGATATGTTCATATTCCTTCCATATTAAAGTCAAAGTTCAAATTTTCTTTTTCTTCATCTCTCTGTCTCAGTTGTTGTAATTCATTATCTGCATTTTGTTCTGCCTTGATCCTGTCTGCAAGTGTGGGTTGAACCATGAGAGATGATAATTGGATTGCAGTTTCCTTTGGCATAACATCAATCTTCAAATTCTGTAAATCCCATAAGATTTGTTCTTGTACTTGCATTGTGGCAATAGAACTGGATTTTCGACTTAACGCATCTGCAACAACATTTGCTTTACCTGGATGATAATTAATAACACAATCATAATATTTCACTAATTCCAACCAATGTTGTTGTCGCATATTCAGTTATTTTTGAGTGAATAAATATTTGAAACTCTTGTGGTCCGTGTAAATTTCACACCGTTCGCCATACAGATAATGGCGCCATATTTTCAACACAAATACCACTGCTGACAGTTCTAAATCATGTGTGGGATAATTCTTTTCATATTCCTTCAATTGTCTTGATGCATAAGCAATGACCTTCCCGTGCTGCATTATGACTGCTCCTAAACCTTGTTTCGAAGCATCAATGTATACCACGAAATCTCATGGTCCTTCTGGTATCGCAAGGACTGGTGCTGAAGTCAATTTTGTTTTTAACTCTTGGAAACTGTGATCACATGCTTCATTCCATACAAATTTCACATTCTTTCAAGTTAAAGCAGTCAAAGGCAATGCTATCTTGGAAAATCCCGCTATAAACCGACGGTATAACGAGCTAACCCAATAAAACTACGTACCTCAGTAACAGTAGTTGGTCGTAGCCAGTTATTAACAGCTTCAATCTTGCTTGGTTCCACAAATATGCCTTCTTTTGAAATGATATGACCCAAGAATGCTACTTATTCAAGCCAAAATTCGCATTTCTTCCATTTATCATACAATTGTTTATCTTTCAAAGTTTGCAAAACTAATTTAAGATGTTCTCGATTCTCCTCTACAGTTCGTGAATAAATGAGAATATCATCTATAAACACAATCACGAATCTGTTTAAAAATGACTTAAGAATTCTGTTCATTAAATCCATAAAAGCAGCTGGTGCATTCGTTAGTCCAAATGGCATTACAAGAAATTCATAATGCCCATACCAGGTTCGGAAGGCATTCTTTGAGATATCTTTTGACTTTACTTTTAGTTGATGATAGCCTGATCGTAAATCAATCTTCGAAAAGATAGCAGCTCCTTGTAATTGATTTAACAAATCATCAATTCTGGGGAGTGGATATTTGTTTTTAATTATCACTTTGTTCAACTCCCTATAATCGATACATAGACGAAAGGTACCGTCTTTCTTTTTCACAAATAAAATAGGTGCACCCCACGGTGAAAAACTTGGTCTAATAAACCTTTTATCAAGTAACTCCTGTAACTGTTCTTTTAATTCTTTCATTTCTGTAGGAGCTAATCGAATATGAGCTTTTGAGATCGGATGAGTTCCTGTCACAATATCAATCATAAATTCGATCTCCCTATCTGGGGGTAAGCTTGTTACATCATAAGGAAATACTTCTGGGAATTCGCAAACAACATCTGTATCTTTTAATTCACGAACATGTAGGTCAATAGTTAAAACAGATGCTAAGTATCCTTGACACCCCTTCTGTAGTAATTTACAAGCCTTCATACAAGAGATTATCTGAAGAGGTAAGGATATACCTGCACTTGCTACTGTGAATGGTTCCGCTCCTACTGGTGCAAATTTGATCATCTTTATGCCACAATCAATAGTAACTCTGTACCTCGAGAGCCAATCCATTCCCAATATCACATCAAAATCAGTCATCCTCAGAACTATCAAGTCAGCATATATCTGATGGCCTTGGACATATATTGGACACCCTCGCACAATCTAATCGGTCTGTAATTCTTTTCCAGAAGGTAAAGCTATGGCGAGTTGTGTCTCTGTTGTACTTGCTGTAATGCCCAGTCTGCTTACAAACGATTCTGAAATAAAAGAATGTGTGGCCTCTGAATCTAGTAAAACAATAGCAGTAATACCAGAAATCAAGAACATACCAGTTATCATCGATGTATCCGCATCCACTTCCTCTTTAGTCATGGAGAAAAGGCGTCTCTGTACTTTCTCAGAACTCCCTGGACAATTCCTAGCGAGATGCCCTGGCTTTTTGCAAAGATAACAGACATTGGAACCTTGCATACATTCCCCGCTATGAAGTTTGCCACATTTAGGACAAGGTGGTCTGTCTTGTTCTTTACGTGGAGGGAGACCCTTGCCACGAGGTTCCTCTGGTATAGTACCCCTACTATCAGTCTTTTTGCCTTGTCCTGTTCCTTGGCTCCTTTGAAAGTACTGCTTCCTTCGTTGTTGTCTATCTATGTCAATGTCTTGCTCATCCTGTTCTACCATAAGTGCTCTTTCTATTATCTCTCCATATGTAACAACCTTCGACATCCGTACATCTCTTTTAATTTCAGATCGAAGTCCCCGCATGAATTTTTCGCCCGTACTTGTGTCATCATGTGCAATATATGGTACATATTGGACTCCAGCCTTGAATTGTTGTATGTATTCCGCCATTGACATGGTTTCTTGCTTCAGATTACGGAAATCACTGGCTTTCTTGGCTCGTACATTTTTAGTGAAATATTTTTTGTAAAACGTGGATTTAAATGTATCCCATGTCAATGGTATCGCAGGTAATGTCACCCTTGCACTCTCCCACCATATTCTTGCATGTTTTGTTAATAAAAAGATGGTACAAGTTACTTTGTCAGCATCTTCCATATGAAGGTAGGAGAAGATGGACTCCAACGACTTAATACATTCTTATGCTACTGTGGGATCGGTGCTTCCCATGAATTCCGGAGGATTCAGACGTCGAAAACGATCATACACATCTGTTTGAACAAGTTCTTGTCTGGGTAGCATGACTTGTGCGTGTGCCTGCTCATGAGTAGTCTGTTGCATCTCAAGTAATTGCTGTATCTGATCTCCATGGACTTTCGCTTGTTGTTGGAGTAGCTGAGCAAAATCATCTATAGGTCGTGGAGCATTGCCTTCACCTTTGACTGCTGGTGCCTTGTCCTTAGATGACTCTCCTTCGATGACTTTCCTTCTTGTACCTTACGTTTAGGTGGCATCGTCTTTTATCTTAACCTACATATAGGTCACGTAGAAACACATAACTTAGCATAAACTATGGGATACAAAGATACTTACTTGCCGAGTTCCCCATATATGGATGAAGTGCAGTGTCTTCCCTGTCGAAGAACCGTGGGCTCTAATACCATTCTAAAATGTCACACCCTTACTCTATACTTGACATGATTACCATAATAAAAATAGGATTTGAATGATATATCTATATTATGAAGCAATTTAAACAAAGGGCATCAATATGACAGTTTATAAAAATTTTGGCATGATGTCACTATATTTTGAATACACCAACACTCAAGCAACAATAACAATATGTAATACACCAACACTCAAGCGACAATAACAATATGTACATATAATCTTATCCTTATATACAAACATATTCTGTATCATTATACACATAGACATACACTTTGTAAAACTTGTTTCAAACCCTGACATTAAATTCATTATAATACATATGCGGAAGCTATACAATAAGACGTCCCGGCTCTTGTCGAGGTGAGGCACGTCACAAGCATCCATTGGCGAACCGGCATCCTATATATCTTTATTACCTGATCCTGTAATACATGAGCTACGTGAGTATATAAAACTCAATAAGTTTGCACTTATACGTATCAATATGCGTAGAAGGAACATAAATATCAAGTCGTGATCAACAATGAATCTTTAAACCATGTCATACTATAGCATATATTCATGTTATTTTTTGTACTTGAGCCTCATTAGTTGACCTGTTCTACCGTGCTTGCTTTATTATACAGCTACTACTGTGTTGGACGTCAGGGAGCACCTTTGGCAACCCCACGCCCCATGAACATATAATGGCCAATAGGTTTGGTGGACTTAAAACCACCCATGATGTCAACAAGCTCTATATCATGTAAAAATCCATCTTTTTCCTTTCATGTTCATGTTCATGTTCTTAACATAGTACACATCTTCAATATTCATGAGTTCTTTTCATATTTAATACATAACAATGGAATATGGTGCTATGTTTTCATCAATAAGATACTAACAATGTACATATAGCAATAATAAATGGGAAGTATTTGAAATCATAAAATTACTCATGTATTACTTCAAGAACATGCCTGTAACGTCTTGAAAATTTAAAGGTTCACGCAAACCACATGCATTCAATTATTAAATTCTCTTGTATTTTAATTACTTGTTTTAATTGCATAAATTAATTATGTTGTGCATATTTACATGTTTAAAATATATTTTCTACATGGTTTTATTAAAATGTATTTTTAAAGGTTATTCGAGTTGCGATCGAGGAACGGAGACTGAGGGCTGAAAAATAGAAAATTTTTTTATTGGTTAATTGTTTTTAATTATTTTAAATAAGGGTGATGCTTTTTATTATTTTTGAAAATAAAGAAATTTGATGTGATTTTATACGCCGGGACGTAATTTTTATCGGTGTTGGTTTTCAACAAAAACACAAACGTTTTGGCAACCCGACTAATAAATTCACAAACTTATTCAAGAAAAATTATTTTAAATATTTTAATTAAGTACTAATGGGCCTAATTTACATATTTAATGGGCCTAAGCCTTGTTAGTGTTTTATTAGCTATTTAAAGTGCAAAACCCTTTTCCCCACACCATTAACCAACGCCCCACACCCCTTAGACATTCAAACTCTCCTTTCAACATCAAATACACGACACACACACCCCATCAAAATTTGGAGAAAAATCGAGAAAAGCTCAAGGGAAAATTCTAGCCAAGGTCTTGCTCCGTTCTTCGCAAATTCTCAACGAATAATCGTGCGTTTAAAACGCAAAAGCAAGCCTATTCTTTCCTTCAAAACATCATCACACCATATTATGATTTTATGCATGTTTTGTGTGAATAAAAAGTGGCATTATAATTATTTTCGAAATTTCATGTACATGTGCTCTAAACTTGGATCTTTTGCTTCCAAATTCATGTTTCAATTGTGGTAGGAGGCTGCCATGATATAGGTATTGATCAAGTATTGTTTTACATGAATTTAGAGTCCTAGAACACCAACTAAACACCACACACGATCAGGAGCCAATCGGAAAAGCAACTTGCTGTCACATGTGATCATGGGTTCGGTTAAGGGTCTGTAGCGGCTGGGCAGGGGTTCGGCTGGTCCAGGGCTTAGCTAGGGATGTGTTTTAGTCAAGGGAAGAGTCCTAGCCATGCTAGGACTCGAGTTAAAGGGCTTGGGAGGAGTCCTTGCCAACAAAGACTCCTACCCGAGAGCTGCTAGGGAAGTAGAGCAGGTTCAGCGCTTGCGCAGGAGTTCTGGGCTCGACCAAGGGGGCTTAGGCTGGGCTGGGGTGCGTCTTTAGGGTCCTAGGTGAGTGCACAATATGTTGGTTCAGGGGCTGGGTCGGTTGGCTAAGTCCTAAGGAAGCAAGAAGAGTCCTACACCTAAGTGGAGTTCTCGGCCATGCATAGGGGCTGGGGTTGGGGCTTCGGTTTTAGGTTTGGGGAGGTTTCTAAGGGATCTACTAATGGGTTGGTCAGGGTTTGGTTCAACATGATTAGAGGGTGGCTCGAGAGAATCGAAAGATGGCTCGGGGTGGACTTTCGAGGGTCAAGTTAAGGTTTTTAAAAGCTAAATAAACTGAAACACGGCTTACGGGGGACGAGTCATGGTTCATGACGGCTAAAATAATATAACATACTAAATTTTGAATTTAGGAATTTTATATTAAAGTTTGGGATTTTTCGGGATTAAAACGCCTTCAAAACGATTAATTACGAATTAATTAAAAAGCCTAATATTTAAGCTAAATAAAATTATGAAAAATTTAATTTAGGCTTCAATATTTATTTGGGATATGTTAGAGTCAATGAAATTAAGAAAAATTCAAAAACGTAAAATGGCACGTTCAGGGGTAAAACGGTCTTTTTACACCTGAAAATTAGTAAACGTCATGACAGTGCTCTAATTGCTGTTTTATATGCTAATATGATTATTTCACATGTTTATGAATTTTTATGTTAATTAAAGATTGTTAAATGTTCAAGAAATTTTTATGGATTAATTATTGGACATTTAAAAGAAATGTTGTATGCATGGTTTAAAATACAAAAACGATACGTATGCAGGATTTTTATTAAGTGATGATAACATGTTGAAGGACATGAAGGGATTGTGACTAAATACGATGATATGTTGAAAATATCGTGAGGGTTATGGTCCCACTGGGAGCCCAACGATCGTGTTTCCTTGGATATGGATATGAATATGAATACGAATACGAATATGTTAATACGTTGGCCAAGGCCCAGTTGATCGGTGAGAGTGTCGCTGGTGTCTCTGCCGCACAGTACTGTAGTTTTCTCTAGATGGATCCATCGCCCAATACGTTTAAGAATACGAGTCATAATCACGATCTGAATTCAACAAACACGAATATGAATATGAATATGATGATACAAATATGTTGATATGAATATGAATATAAATATGAACATGTTTATGTTCATATGAAAGTGTTTATGTTTAAGGTTGATGCATCATTGTGAAAATGTTTTATTTAAAGTTGATGCATCATTATTAAAATGTTTTTATTTAAAGTTTATGCATCATGAAAATGTTTAAGGAAATGAATATGTTTAAAGTTTATGCATCATGAAAATGTTTTTGAAAATGTTATGATTAAAGTTTATCCATCTTCATGAAAACGATATTTTAAGTACAAGTATTTTTCACTGTTGCATGTGATCTGTATATGTATTACTTGTTATCAAGATTATTGTGTGTTGAGTCTTTAGACTCACTAGGTGTGATTGATGCAGGTTATTGTGATAATAATGTTTATGGAGGTCTTGATGGTTGATTTTACTGGACTGAATGTGCACATAACCTGAGGTCCGACGCTAGTTTTCCGCACTAGTTATGATTTATGATTTTAAGTAATGTTAAAGATATTTTTACGACTTTTATTTATGTTATGAGATATTTTTGAGAGGTTATAGTATGGACTATACTTTTCAAATAATGTTTTTAGGTTGGTAAAACGTTTGACTATTTTATGCTTTAAAATATTTTCCTTGGGATTTTTAAATGTTAGTTGGATGTTTATTTTTAAAATGGTGACAAGATACTTTGAAATATTTATATATATGTATATTTTTAATTATAGAGATTAAGGAGGAAAAAAAATTTTATAGCACGATTTAAGAAAATGAGTAGCAGACGTTCAATGCCAACTTACAGTCCAAGTGTAAGACTACAGGTTTGAGATGATGTTTCTGTTTGAGATGATGTTTCTCGTTTCTGTACTATCAAATACATCAATAAACCAATCACTATGTATAAACTAGGTGAAAATCATTCCTTTCTTGTCCTCTACATGTATAATAACTAAAAGAGAAGAAAGCTTGCACCCTTAGGAAGTAGTTGTGATGGAGAACTTAATTCTAACTTCAAAAGGATGAAAGGAATGAAGAAGGGAGCTTTTGGGAGGAAGAAATGTTGTTTCCTTCGTGTTTTGCTGGTAAAGAGGTGAAGAAATGGGTTGATTAGCTTAGAAAGTCGAAACATATCTTTTTATACATGAGGCGGCACTCGGGCGGACGTCTTTTACTGCCCGGATGAGGAACTCTCGGCAAAATTTTTTGCAGGTCCGCCCGGGCGGAAATTCTCTTCGGTCCGGGCGAGCAGCTTTCTGCTCTGCACACTTTTTCATCAAAAATCGCTCCAAAAACGTTTCTTTCTTCCATAATTTGAAAAAGTGGTAAACATAAAAGTTGTAGCCCTATGTCTTGACTTGAATCTCCAACTAGTTTCATGTCATTTGGAGGTATGAGGAAAAAGTTATGCTTATTCTTCCAACATGTGTCAGTGAAGGAATGACGATATACATGACACACTTTGGGGCACTTTTGACTTGTCTTCCTCAATGATTTTGTAACGTCCCGTACTTTTTACTTCTTAAAATTTGCGGAAAAATAAAAAATTTTCTTAAATAAGAAGTGAACCTTCAAAATTTTGATAAAGTATGTTGTTCATCCCACAACCAATATAACAAAAGAGCTCAAAGTATTTTTGAACATTCATAAAACTTAAAACATGGCGGCCCTCGGGTTTAGCCTCCCGCTTAGTCCATGCCAGCTCACTGGTCCACATCTCTCGTCTCCTAAAATGCATCCTCACCTGTATCGATCAAGTCTAGTGAGTCTAAAGACTCAACACGTATAAACTGGAAGTAACGAGTAGTAGGTAATAAAACTACATGCAACTTCAAAATAGAGCGTACATACTTGAAACTTGAACTTGCAATTAAACTTGAACATACATACATAACATAGACGTGCCATAACGTGAAAACTTTTCATAAACATGCTTGCATACTTGTACATACTTGAAAATACATAAACTTCATCATTTTGAGTAGAACCCGATAAATCAGACTACGTACAAGTCATGCATAATTACTATTATTTAAATGAAAATGATTTTTATGCATGAGGGTTTAAGTTCTTTTATGTCCAATAATTAATTAAAAGCCTAAATTAAAATGTGTAACCAATTGGGATAAATTAATATAGGCCTATTTTATTTAAGAATTTGTAACGTAACATGTTAGTAATTTATTAAGACTTAGCCATGCATGTAAGAAAAATTGCTATCCTAAATTAATTTATTATTTCACTAAAATACATAATAAGTGTTTACAACTTTAAGGAGTTAAAATTCAATAATTAAGCAATATTTCACCTCCATTTATTAAGCAAATTTTCGGCCCCCTTAGAATCAATTTAATCATGTTTAGCCACTCTCCATTTTTGATGACCATGATAGTGATGTGTTTGTTGGTCTAGGCTCTTTGATGAGTATTCCCATTATATCTTGTCTTCAAGCTAATAAGTTGTTGCACAAAGGTTGTATGGGTTTTCTGGCTTCAGTGGTGGATGTTCGAAAGGAAAGTAATATGCAATTACAGGATATTGATGTGGTTCGGGATTATCCTGACGTATTTGTTGATAATGTACCTGGATTACCACCTGATCGAGAGGTGGAGTTTGTTATTTATTTAATTACAGGTACAACTCCAATCTCTAAGGCTCCATACAGAATGGCTCCGTCTGAGATGAAAGAATTGAAGAATCAATTGCAGGAGCTATTAGATAAAGGTTTTATTCGTCCTAGTTCCTCGCCATGTGGAGCTCCGGTTTTATTCGTGAAAAAGAAAGATGGATCCTTGAGATTATGTATTGACTATCGAGAACTCAACAAGGTAACTGTTAAGAACAAATATCCTTTGCCTCGTATTGATGATCTTTTTGATCAATTGCAAGGAGCAGAAATATTTTCGAAGATCGACCTTCGGTCTGGTTATCATCAATTAAAGGTGAAAAAGGAGGATATACCAAAGAATGCTTTTAGAATGAGGTATGGCCATTATGAATTTTTGGTGATGTCGTTTGGACTAAACAATGCTCCTTCAGTTTCATGGATTTAATGAATCGTGTCTTTAAACCGTTTTTGGATACTTTTGTCTTTGTGTTTATTGATGACATTTTGATCTACTCAAAGACACGAGAACTTCATCGTGAGAATTTGAGGATTGTGTTGCAGCTATTGAGGGATAAGCAATTGTTTGCCAAGTTAAAGAAATGTGAATTCTGGTTAGAGCAGGTGGCATTTTTGGGCCATATTGTTTTAAGAGAAGGAATATCGGTTGATCCATCCAAGATTGAATGCATTAAGCAATGGTCCATTCCAAAGACAGTTTCAGAGGTAAGAAGTTTTCTTGGTTTGACAGGATATTACAGACGATTCATAGCGGACTTTTCGAAGATAGCTTTGCCACTAACGAGTTTGACTCGGATGTCTGTGAAGTTCGAATGGATCATAGAATGCCAACAATCATTCCAAACATTGAAAGATAAGTTGACTTATGCCTTTGTACTAGTACTTTCTTGTGATAATGAAGATTTTGTTGTGTATACAGATGCTTCAAAGCAGGGGTTAGGTGCTGTATTGATGCAGCGTGGGAAAGTGATAGCATATGCTTCTCGTCAGTTGAAGGACTACAAGAAGCATTATCGCACTCATGATTTGGAGTTGGCGGCTGTGGTTTTTGCTTTAAAGATTTGGCAGCATTATCTATAAGGTGAGAAATGTGAAATATTTTTGGATTACAAAAGTTTGAGTTATTTGTTTTCGCAGAAGGAATTTAATATGCGGCAGTGGAGATGGATGGAACTGGTGAAGGACTATGATTGCACCATTAGCTATCATCCTGGAAAAGCTAATGTGGTTGCGGATGCTTTGAGTCGCAAGTCGATTTCTTTATTGGGCTCTATGATTTCAAAACCATTGTTATTTGATTTGCAAAGGAATGATATAACCTTGGTATCTTCAGGTTCAATAGCTCAATTATCTGCATTAGTTCTCCGTTCAACTTTGTTTGATCAAATTTTGAAAGAACAACAGCCCGATGATCAAGTATTGGAGTTGAAGAGAAAAAGTGATCTGACAGGAGTTTCTGAGTTTGGGTTGAATCGTGCTGGTTTATTGACCTTTCGAGGAAGAATATGTGTTCTTATGGGAGATGACATTCGAAAAAATGTACTTCTTGAAGCTCATACAACACCATATTCTGTACATCCCGGTAGTACCAAGATCTTCAACTTCTTTATTGGTGGCCAGGTATGAAGAAAGATATCATGTTATTTGTTTCTGAATGTCTAACATGTTAACAGGTTAAGATTGAACACAAAATACCGGCGGGATTGTTGCAATCCTTACCTATACCGCAATGGAAATGGGAACACATAACCATAGATTTTGTTGTTGGGTTGCCAAGGACGCAGATGGGTTTCAATTCTATTTGGGTAATCGTGGATCGATTGCCCAAGTCTTCGCATTTTCTTCCTGTCAAGACGACATATTCTATGAATCAATATGCCGAGGTTTATATTCAGGAAATTGTGAGATTTCATGGGATACCGGTATCGATAGTTTCAGATCGTGATCCCAGGTTTACATCAGAGTTTTGGAAGAGTTTACATCGAGCATTGGGTACGAAATTGGCTTTTAGTACCGCCTACCATCCTCAAAGCGACGGTGTGAGAACCCGGAAAATTTCGATCCGAAGCAAATAATGTAAGAAATATAAACTTAAAATTTAGCTTAATCTAAGCTCAAAAACTTTCATTTTAACTATAAACTTAAATATGAACTTAGATTTTCAGCTAACATAACTCGAGGGAGTAGCTTCAAAGCTCGGAGATTAACTCAACATGAAGCCGAGCTGCAAATAACCGCATCCATAGAAGTGTTGTCACTTGAGGAGTAATACCCCAGCTCAAGGACTCGATATTTCAGCTCGAAACAGCTCAACCAAGCTTGTCCTAACAAGACCAAAAAGGGAGCTAAGGATTTGGACAAACTTATTATGCAAGAAACAACCTTTGAGATAACCAAGGAAGAAGCTAAGGGATGAGATAAAGGTTAGGACAAAGGAAGTATGCAAGAAAAGACTGTTGAGATAATCCATGAAGGAGCTAAGGGAGGAGCTAGGAGACCAAGACAAATTAATGATGCAGGAAAAGACCTTTGGTGCTTGGATTACTTTTGACCACCATTATGAGCACATTCAAGTCCATTCTTGAGCCCCAAGATTTCGGCCAAGAGGCTATATGAATGGGCTATCTTTGGCCTATAAATACCATATCAATGTGATAGAAAAACCATACCAAAAAGCCTCCACGTTTCGGCCCTCACCCTCCACAAAATTCTCCAAAATTTCGGCCAAGTCAAGAAAGGAAGAGGGAAGGAAATTTTGTGCTGTCAAGTACTAAGAACCTACGTCGAAGTGCTACTCAATCGAAGACAACATTTGTTGATGTTACGTCGAAGTGCTGCTCGATTTTGGAAAGGAAGCTTTGTACAAGAATACTGCAAATTCGGTAAGTGGGCTTTTGTTACATATTTTGTTGTATTTTTAAACTTTGATATAAATAATGTGACATGCATATATGTGTGTCCTCATTTTCGAAAATGGTTATCTGTTTTGTTTAAAATTTCGATCGATTATGTGTTTCTTCTATGCTTCGAATTCCTTTGATTCCGCTGTGTCTGTTTGAAAACTCTGAAATCTAAAAATCTGAAAAGTTCTGTCTGTTACTTCTGAATTCTGTTTACACTGTTACAATTCAATTTGAAATGGGACGAGAATTGTGATTCTGTCTGACCCCCAATGGTGGAATAAAACCATTTCTGTTTGGCCCTCAATGGTGGGTATAAAACCATTTCTGTCTGTCCCCCACCGGTGGGTATTAAACCGAGTTCTGGCCTCGCCCCTTAGAGGACTAACATATAGGGGACAATTTGACCGTGGAAATGAGATGAGTAACAGTGTTTTGTTTGTTCTGAAATGATCTGAATTGTTTATGTTTTGTTTGATAAGTTCCGTCTTTAATTCGATTCGTTTCCGTCTTGTCAAATTAAGAATATTAAGTTTTGAAAGTATGATAAAGAAAATTTTTAAAGAATTAAGTTCTATTTGTATCTTTGGAATCGATCGACCCCCCACTTGCTGAGTGTTTCCCAAAACACTCATCCCTTACAAATTTCAGATAAAGATGAGGAACAACTGGATGAAGAGGAGCATGAAGCGTTCTGGGGATGGTGATCGACTGACAAGTTTCCGGGATTTTAGACTTTATTTCCCTTTTGTTCAGTTTCCGCAATTGCAACTCTGATGTAATTTTTATTTCTATTGTCATTGTAAAGACAATGTTTAAATTATGAAAATACTGGTTTTTGGCATTTTGATACGAGGCTTCATTGTTTTCAAGTATTTATTAAACAATGCCGGATATCACCGACGCTTCGGATACGGGGCGTGACATTTAAGTGGTATCAGAGCCGCCAGGTTCATAATTCCGCTGGGATGTTGATAGACAAAATTTGGCGAAGTCAAATTTTGGCAAAAGCCTAGTGTGTCCCAACCTGTATTCAACTTTCATCTGTTCCCTAAATTTTTGATCAACTTCAAAAATCTATCCCTTCGATCGTTTCGCAACTCTTAATATCGAAAATTTTCCACGACAATTTTATTTCTATTATTTGTGCCTTTCCATCCTTTATACGATTCTGATGCTTTATCTCGATCTTTATCCTAGGAAATGGCTGCTCCACGTACGCCCGCACAGGCTGCCCTTCGCATGCGTCAGCTTACCATCGATAATCAAGCTAGGGAGATAGCGACCTTGAAAGCACAACTGGCCAAGGAAAGATTGGAGAAGCAAGAACTTAGCGAGATTAGGCACATACTAGAGATTGACGTACAGCGATTGACTCATCACTTGGACTTGGCTGAGAGCCAACTGATACAGATACCGACTGATTCTGCTCGCATTGCGTGCTTAGCTTCACTAAACAAGGATCTGCTGGAAAGAGTTGAGACAGAGAGAGAGCGCGCTACCCAGGCTCGTCAGCGTCAGGAAGATTTCAGCGCCAAGCAAGAGCGGTACATCTCAAAGCTCCACGGCAATATGGACAGACTCCAAGATCAGAACAACTATTTGCACCTGGTAATAGAGAACATGGAGGAAGAGGAAGAAGCACCAATGGAGGTAGTCGATGACAACAGTGACAGCGACAGCGACGGAGGAGAGATGATAGACTAGATTAAATCAAGATTATAATAAAAATATTTGGATTGTAATGAAATTATGATTAAGAAAATATTATGTACTGAATTATTTTTAAATGAAACTTGCTATTATCTTATTGCATATTTAAAAAAATTGGATGAGTATACTATCAATAAAATTGTGTTTTTATCTTTATAGGGAAACAAACATGGATCTTCAAAGCATTATAAATGAACTTCAAAAACAACTTCTGGAAAAGGAGACAGAGATTAAAACACTGAAAGAAAAAAATGAAAAACTTGAGAGGGACAACTACCAGCTGGATGGGAATAACGTATGCATGATGGAGGATCTTCGTGAAGCCAGAGAGGAAGAAAAAAAACTACGCGAGGACGTTAGACGTTATGCTGCCTATCATCTAGAGTCAGAGCGTCGACACGAGATCACCAAGCAAGAGATAAACAAAGCTCAGGATAGGATTCTTACACTCCAAATCCGGGATGACAGCCTTCTCAAAACAAAACGCCGTCTTGAAGAACGGATCGAAGAACAAGAAATTGATAAAAAAAAAAAAAAAAGTAAGCCAATCAACAATACAGGAACTTTAGGAGCAAGTAAACAACCTTGACCACCACAACACACAGTTGCAAAATCATATTGATCAGCTGCAGAATAACCTGATCAATTTGGAGGAACTCTTGGAAGAACTCGAAGCTAACCAAGAAGAAAATCCTATTGTAGAAGAGGAGATTAATGAGGCAGTAGGAGGCGGTGAAGTCATAGACGAGTAGAGAGAGAGCCCTAGATTAGACATCGATTGTGTCTAGAACTATTTGATTAATCAATTGTTTTAAAACTTTTGATTGTATGAATTTCAAGATTTAATGAAATTATTTTAATTTTACATTATGGAAAATAAATTAATAAAATATATGTTTATAAGAAATGGCAGGCAGACTACCCCGAAACAATCGTAACCCTCGTAGCGCCAACCAAAATGAAAATCCACCACCACCACCGAGAGTGAATCTCAGTCAAGAAGATATGATGGCAATAGCTACCATTGTAGCCGCTACATTGCAGGGAATCATGAATCCCCTTGCCAACGCCATACAGCCACCACATGAACCACAACCCCGTGGAATTAAATACCATTATGAATCTCTCAGAAGGAATCGAATCCCGACTTTCAATGGGAACCCAGATTTAGAAGTCAGCCATAACTGGCTTAAGAATGTCGAATCACAACTACACTTACTGGAAGTGCCTGAAGAATTGAGAGTGGAGGTTGTGACACCATTTTTGGAAGACCGAGCAAGGAAATGGTGGGAGACTGTGGCACCATCTCTAACTGAAGTGGAAGAGATCACATGGCAGAATTTCAAGAGAGGGTTTTTGAAACAATACTACCCAGCCGAATTTCGTCTGCAGAAGTTGAGCGAGTTCGAAAACTTCAAACAGGCTCCGGGCTTGACAGTGATGGAATACACTTCACAGTTCAATGATCTGTGAACCTATGTCCCAACGATCATGTCTGATGAAACGCTAAAAATGCATCGTTTTAAAAAGGGACTCACCAGCCGTATTCAGTCAGCTTTGGCAGTATTCAAGCCAAACAGTTTTGCGGATTTGATGGGCGCTGCAATGAGCACAGAAACGGATATCAAACGCCGCGAGGAAGAAAATAAGAACAAACGACCGATGGTCAATCAATCCACTCAGAATGGTCTCAAGTTTAAGAAGCCAAATTATTCAAGAGGGCCTTACGAAGGAAGTTTTGGCAATACTGGCAATAAGGAAGGGACGTGGTGCGACACCTACAAACAGTATCATATCGGAGAATGCTATCGGAAGACAGGTGCATGTTTCTAGTGTGGACAGGTGGGTCATCGAATTAAAGAATGTCCGGAGAATAAAAGAAAAGGGACGGGACCCAACAAACCAAACGAAAACAAGACGAATGCACGAATGTATGCCATAACCCAGGAGGAAGCTGATAACACTAACGAAGTGGTGGCAGGTACTATCTTACTCAATGAAATGCCTGCATATGCCTTCTTTGATTGTGGTGCTACACACTCGTTTGTGTCTAGAAGATTTGCTAAAAAGCTTAAACTTGAACATGACACTCGTAGTGAACCATTAAGAGTGGCAACACCGGAAAGTAAAATAATTGAGACACATAAGGTGTATCGAAACTGTAAAATTGGTATCAACAAACAAACTGTTGAAGTAGAATTGATTCAACTCAATATGGTTGAGTTTGACATCATCCTTGGAATGGACTGGTCAGCTAAAAACCATGCGATAGTAGACTGTCAAAAGAAAGAAATTAGACTTCAAACTCCGACCAAAGAGGAAGTCGTATATCACGGAAAATCCAAAGAAAGAAAATCTCTGCTATCTGCCTCACAAGCCTGGAAGGGCATTAGAAGAGGAGAGGAAATTTATCTGGCAATGATCAATGAGATTAAAGAAGAAGAAACCCCAAAGTTGGAAGATATTCCAATTGTTCAAGAATTTCCAGACGTTTTTCTCGAAGAACTACCGGGTGAGATACCCGATAGGGAAGTAGAATTTGAAATCAACTGGGTCCCTGGTGCTGCACCCATATCAAAGGCACCAGACCGAGTGGCTCCAGCAGAATTAAAGGAGTTCAAAGAACAGCTTCAAGAATTACTAGACAAGGAACAGATTCGCCCCAGTGCATCCCCGTGGGTAGCCCCAGTGCTGTTCGTAAAGAAAAAGGACGGAAGCATGAGGTTATGCATTGACTATCGAGAATTAAATAAGATCACTATAAAGAATAAGTATCCACTTCCGAGAATAGACGACCTTTTTGATCAATTAAAAGGAGCCAAAGTCTTCTCAAAACTCGATCTGAGATCTGGTTATCATCAATTAAAGGTCAAAGCAGAAGATATCCCTAAAACTGCGTTTAGAACAAGATATGGAAATTACGAATTCACAGTAATGCCTTTTGGCCTAACAAATGCTCCTGGAGCATTCATGGACCTGATGAATCGAGTGTTCAAACCGTACCTCGACAGGTTTATGGTTGTTTTTATAGATGATATCTTGGTATACTCACCAAGTGCGGAAGAACACTGAGAACATTTGCGTCTCACGTTGTAAACACAAAGAGAAAAAGAACTATATGCCAAATTCAAGAAGTGTGAATTTTGGTTAAAAAGTGTGGCGTTTCTAGTACATATAATTTCTGAATTTGGGGTGTCAGTAGACCCAAAAAAAGTAGTGGCAATCAAGGATTAGCCACAACCGAAGACAGTAACTGAAGTAAGGAGTTTTCTTGGTTTAGCTGGCTATTATAGGAAGTTCGTGGAAGGATTTTCGTCAATTGCCATTCCTCTTACTAAACTTACTCATAAGAACTCAAAGTTCATTTGGAATGAAGCATGTGAGAAGAGTTTTGAAACCATGAAAACAAAACTCGCAACTACACCAGTATTAATCCTCCCTGAAGATGGCAAGGACTTCACAGTATATAGTGACGCTTCAAAAGGAGGATTAGGGTGTGTACTTATGCAAGAGGGTCAGGTAATTGCTTATGCCTCATGGCAACTAAAACCATATGAGCAGAATTACTCCACTCATGACTTGGAGTTAGCCGGAGTGGTATTTGCGCTTAAAATCTGGAGGCACTACCTTTATGGAGTAAAATGTGAAGTTTTTACTGACCACCAGAGCCTTAAGTACATTTTCACCCAAAAAGAATTAAACATGAGGCAAAGAAGGTGGATGAAACTTCTAAAAGATTATGATTTGGTAATCAATTATCATCCGGGTAAGGCGAATAAGGTGGCAGATGTTTTAAGCCGAAGAAACTTTGGAAAAGTAAGCTTATCTTCACTATCAGCACAATCATGAATCCGTGAAACCATCAAATTAAAGCAGAGCCAAGACACCTCCATCCTTAAAATTAAAGAACAGATCCAATGAGGAAAACTTTCAGAATTTCAAATTGATGAGAATGGTATCCTTTGGATGAGAGGACGGTTGTATGTGCCCGATGTCGATGGAATTCGAGAAGAAGTAATGACCGAGGCACATAAATCGAGATTTTCAGTACATCCACGAAGCGCCAAAATGTACAGAGACCTGAAGAACAAATACTGGTGGAATGGAAAGAAGAAAGACGTAGCCGTCTTTGTTTCCAAATGCCTAACCTGTCAACAAGTCAAGGCAGAACATCAAAGGCCTCGAGGACTTTTACAGCCATTGGAAATACCGAAATGGAAGTGGGATAACATATCTATGGACTTTGTAGTCAGACTACCAAGATCAAGGCAAGGTCACGATGGGATCTGGGTAATCATTGACAGATTGACCAAGTCTGCACATTTCTTGCCAGTGCGGATGAATTACAACTTGGACAAGTTAGCTACATTATATATGGACAACATAGTGAGACTACACGGAGTCCCAATAAGTATACTGTCTGACAGAGACCCAAGATTTGTATCAAGATTTTGGAAAAGCTTTCAAAAGGCCATGGGAACTAAAGTAACTCTAAGTACGGCTTATCACCCACAAACTGATGGCCAAACCGAAAGAACAATTCAAACCCTCGAGGACATGCTGAGGGAATGTGCTCTAGATTTTCTTGGAAACTGGAGTGAACTGTTACCCCTGATAGAATTTTCCTATAACAACATCTATCACAGTAACATCGAGATGGCTCCGTATGAAGCTCTGTATGGCCGAAAGTGTAAATCGCCTCTATACTGGGATGAAGTCGGAGAAAAGGCTGTTACTGGACCAGAGCTCATTCAGATAACCATTGACAAAGTAGCCATAATCAAGGAAAGACTCAAGACAGCCCAAGATAGACAAAAGAGCTGGGCAGATTTGAAGAGAAGACCGTTGGAATTGGAGATCGGTGAAAAGGCTTATGTCAAGGTCTCTCCCATGAAAGGAGTGTTTCGGTTCAGTAAATCCGGAAAGTTAAACCCGAAATATGTGGGACCGTTCGAAATATTGGAAAATGTGGGAACCTTAGCCTACCGTTTTGCCTTGCCGCCTGATATGTCCAGGATTCACAATGTTTTCCACATCTCACAGCTGAGGAAATATGTTCCAGATCCGAGTCATGTTCTTAAAATTTCACCACTGATGATTGAAGAAAATCTCAATGAAGGGCTCAAATACGAAGAAGTCCCTATCCGAATAGTGGACTCAAAAGACCAAGTGTTGAGAAATCGGACCATACCTTATGTCAAGGTACAATGGTCAAATCATACTGAAAGGGAGGCAACTTGGGAACTGGAGGAGAAAATGCGTTCACAATACCCTCATTTATTCAAAAGCTCAAGCTGATCCAAGTTTCGAGGACGAAACTTTCAATAAGGAGGGAGGAATGTGAGAACCCGGAAAATTTCAATCCGAAGCAAATAATGTAAGAAATATAAACTTAAAATTTAGCTTAATCTAAGCTCAAAAACTTTCATTCTAACTATAAACTTAAATATGAACTTAGATTTTCAGCTAACATAACTCGAGGGAGTAGCTTCAAAGCTCGGAGATTAACTCAACATGAAGCCGAGCTGCAAATAACCGCATCCATAGAAGTGATGTCACTTGAGGAGTAATACCCCAGCTCAAGGACTCGATCTTTCAGCTCGAAACAGCTCAACCAAGCTTGTCCTAACAAGACCAAAAATGGAGCTAAAAGATGAGCTAAGGATTTGGACAAACTTATTATGCAAGAAACAACTTTTGAGATAACCAAGGAAGAAGCTAAGGGATGAGCTAAAGGTTAGGACAAAGTAAGTATGCAAGAAAAGACCGTTGAGATAATCCATGAAGGAGCTAAGGGAGAAGCTAGGAGACCAAGACACATTAATGATGCAGGAAAAGACCTTTGGTGCTTGGATTACCTTTGACCACCATTATGAGCACATTCAAGTCCATTCTTGAGCCCCAAGATTTCGGCCAAGAGGCTATATGAATGGGCTATCTTTGGCCTATAAATACCACATCAATGTGATAGAAAAACCATACCAAAAAGCCTCCAAGTTTCGGACCTCACCCTCCACAAAATTCTCCAAAATTTCGGCCACGTCAAGAAAGGAAGAGAGAAGGAAATTTCGTGCTGTCAAGTACTAAGAACCTACATCGAAGTGCCGCTCAATCGAAGACAGCATTTGTTGAGGTTACGTCGAAGTGCTGCTTGATTTTGGAAAGGAAGCTTTGTAAAAGAATACTGCAAATTCGGTAAGTGGGCTTTTGTTACATATTTTGTTGTATTTTTAAACTTTGATATAAATAATGTGACATGCATATATGTGTGTCCTCATTTTCGAAAATGGCTATCTGTTTTGTTTAAAATTTTGATCGATTATGTAATGCCCGAGATTTAATTACTGTGATCAGATATGACTTAATTGACAGAATTAAGATTGTAGGAGCTCACGTGGAAGAGACGGGCGTCTGTGCAAGATCAACAAGATTTTTGGTACAGAACTCTTGGCGCCCGAGCGGTAGAAGATGATTGCTCGAGCGCCAATGTATCATAAAAAAGATTTCGGACAGAACTCTCTCCGCCCGAGCGGTAGTTTTTGATCGCCCGAGCGCCAGAGTAGAATAAGTTAAGGCTCGGACAGAACTCGCCGGCCCGAGCGGTAGTTTTTGACCGCCCGAGTGCCGCTTGGATTTCATGAAAATGAGACACGTTTCTTTGACATGCAAATGGATGTATATAAGCTGATTTTTCTCAGAAATTGGTAACAAGAATCGAAGGAATTTTCAGAGAAAGCTTCAAACTCTTCCGTGGCTGAGAATAGTGATTGGGAAGGAACCGACTATCAGAATTTCAATCCAAGTACAGTTTTGAGATTCTCGTGACAAGAGCTTCAACTGGATGTAAGTTTTCTTATGTTTTGGTATGATTTGAAATTATGCTATTGTCAGAATTGAATAGGATTCATATATGATGTTCTTGACATGCTAGACATTATAGAATCGAAGTCAGATTAAGAAACAGATTGATTACGAATTTGTTATAATTTTTCAGATTATATTGAGTGGTATTGGACAGATTTGGATTATGGTTGGATTATGGATTATCTTGGATATTGGTTATGATTTGTAATTGATATCTATTGCTGTCTGAGTTGACGGGGATATTGAGATTTTACCGTTATGCCGTGGATTTTGAATTAAATCCAGTATAATCAGATTCAGTGTTGAATTGAGAATGGAATATTGATATTATTATTCTCGATATATCGTTTCAGATTTACAGAGACAGTCTTGAGTTCAGAACTGATATTGCTTCAGACTGAGACTACAAACGGAAGGTATAAGTCAATGTGGTATTGGGAGAACGACTTAAGTGGAGACTACCGACTTTGATTAGAGATAGGGTTTGTACACATGATATTTAGTTGTTAAACCTTTGTTTAAATGATTGTATATAGTACAATACTTGTACTTTAATACTGACATGGAGGATCCCGCTGTTGTCGTGTTTGTATGTGTGCTTGACAACAGGTGGGACAGGTTCAGGGATGAGGAGATGAAGAGAGATCTTGACTAGAGTGGAGACTACGGACTTTGATTAGCGATAGGGTTTGTACACTTGATATTTAGTTGTTAAACCTTTGTTTGAATGATTGTATATAGTACAAGACTTGTACTTTAATACTGACATGTATATTAGATTGAATACCATTACGTTCCGCAATTTAAAAAAAAAAGATTTTATACCCTGTTGATTATAATTGATTAAATTGTCCCAATGATGATTAAAAACATGAGTAGCGTTCGGGTCCCCACAACAGGTGGTATTAGAGCGATAGATCCTTTAGACTGAGATAGAAGCTAGTGAGCGGGGTAGATTTAGTTTTCTTTCCTGCTTTTGAGTGCTAGCATGATTCCTGCTTTAATACATGTTTGCCTGATTATCTGATTTTGATATGGTAATGTGTATTATTGGGAATGGATCAGAACCGATTCTTTATCAGAGGTAAGATGATCAGAAAAGGACTGAGACAGATTTGTCAATTGTGATTGCTAACCCTTTTGATAATCAGATATGCCTCCTCGGAGAATACCAGAGCAGGGTAGCACTCCGAATCCTCCAATGGACGTGACAGCAACGCCAATGGTGACATTGTTAAAGAGATTTCAGTCATTCCATCCGCCGACTCTGAAGGGTACTGAGACTTCAGTGGATTGCGAAAGTTGGTTAGACGATATTGAGATGTTGTTCGAGTCATTGGATCACACCGATGAGCGGAGAGTGAAACTGATAGGGCACCAGTTACACGATGTTGCAAAGAACTGGTGGAATACAACAAAGAAGGCATTAGAACATCGAGGTACAATTATTACCTGGAATGTGTTTAGAACTGAATTTTATCAGAGGTTCTTTCCAGTGTCGTATAGGAAGGACAAGGGAGCCGAGTTTGCCAATTTGAGATAGGGCCAGCTAAATATTGAAGAATATGTGGCCAAGTTCTCTGCACTGTTGCGGTTTGCTCCCCACGTGGCTGAACATGATGAGGCCATTGCAGACCAGTTCATTAATGGCCTGAATCCTGAAATCTTTACCTTGGTGAATACCGGGAGGCCAAACAAGTTTACTGATGCATTGAACCGAGCTAAAGGAGCCGAAGCCGGTCTGATGAGACAGAGAGGAGCTTCGTTCGTACCTTCAGCACCGGGACCACAGCAACCACCTCCTCGATTTGAGAGCGGCAGTGGTAGTGGAAAGAAAGAATTCCTAAAAGCTAGGGGAAAGCAATTCAAGAAATCTGGAAGTAGCTCATCCAGTTCGAGTGGCTCAAGACAGACTGGTCAGGGCCAGAGCTATACAGGACCCTACTGTAGCACTTGTGGAGGGAATCATTCCACAGAGCAGTGCCGATGAGTGTTTGGCAGATGCCGTATTTGCAGGCAGCGGGGACATTTTGCCTGAGTATGTCCCCAGAGAGATGCTCAGAGGCCGCAGGGTGCTGAGTCATCTGGATCAGTAGCTCAGACTGGTAGACGACCATCTGTAGTCCACTCCTTTCGGCCAGCATCATCCCAGTCACAGCCGAGGCCAGGAGGAAGCCAGACAGTTAGCCAGCCTCCTAGACAGCAGGCCAGAGTGTTCGCTTTGACTGAGGAGCAGGCTCAGGACGCACCAGACGATGTTGTTGCAGGTAACTGTTTTATTTCTGGTTATCGTGCCTATGTATTGATAGATACTGGTGCATCACATACATTCATATCTGAACGATTTGCATTGATGCATTCTTTGGCCATTGAGACATTATCTGCTGTAGTGTCTGTCTCTTCTCCGTTGGGGACAGGTTTGATATCAGTGAAATCTGTGAAACTTTGTATGCTACAGTATGATGGACATGAGATTGAGTTAGATTGTATTGTTCTTGGGTTATCTGATTTTGATTGTATTATAGGTATCGATATGTTAACCAAGTACAGAGCCACTGTTGATTGTTTCCACAAAATTGTGAGATTCAGACCGGATATGGCTGATGAGTGGAAATTCTACGGTAAGGGTTCTCGATCTAGAATTCCTTTGATATCCGTATTGTCTATGACTCGATTGTTGCAGAAAGGAGCGGAAGGATTCCTTGTCTATTCAGTTGATTTACTGAAACCGAGTCCATCATTGGCGGATTTTCCAGTGGTTTGCGAGTTTGCTGATGTCTTTCCAGATGAGATTTCTGGTTTGCCTCCGATTCGAGAAATAGACTTCAGCATCGAGTTGATGCCAGGTACAGTTCCGATTTCTAGAGCTCCGTACAGAATGGCACCGATTGAGTTGAAAGAGTTGAAAGAACAGTTGGAAGATTTACTGGCCAAGGGTTACATCAGACCGAGTGTATCACCTTGGGGTGCTCCAGTATTATTTGTGAGGAAGAAAGACGGTTCTATGAGACTCTGTATCGACTACCGGCAACTGAACAAAGCAACGGTAAAGAATAAATATCCCTTGCCTCGCATTGATGATTTGTTTGATCAGTTGCGGGGTTCATCTGTATATTCCAAGATCGATTTGAGATCTGGATACCATCAGCTGAGAGGCAGGGATTCTGATATCTCAAAGACAGCATTCAGAACCAGGTATGGACATTACGAGTTTATTGTCATGCCGTTTGGTTTTACGAATGCACCGGCTGTATTTATGGGGTTGATGAACCGTGTCTTCCAGAAATATCTCGATGGTTTTGTGATTATATTCATTGATGATATTTTGATTTATTCGAAGAATATGATGGAGCATGCGGAACACTTGAGAACTGTGTTGAAAATATTGAGGGCTGAGAAATTATATGCTAAACTGTCGAAATGTGAATTCTGGTTGAGACAAGTTGTATTTCTGGGTCATATTATATCCGGAGATGGTATAACAGTTGATCCCAGTAAGGTTGAGGCAGTGATTTCTT
This sequence comes from Primulina huaijiensis, assembly GCF_012295235.1. Taxonomy (NCBI): domain Eukaryota; kingdom Viridiplantae; phylum Streptophyta; class Magnoliopsida; order Lamiales; family Gesneriaceae; genus Primulina; species Primulina huaijiensis. Next base: position 11,740,577 of record NC_133314.1, on the reverse strand, counting down.
GGCCGAGACCGACATCAGTACCCGAGATTCGCAGTTTTATGGGTTTGGCAGGGTACTATCGTCGATTTATTAAAGACTTTTCCAGCATTGCAAAACCGATCACTCAGTTGACTCATAAGAATGCTCCATTTGTCTGGTCTGAGGAGTGTGAGTCCAGTTTTGTTGAATTAAAGAAGAGATTGACCAGTGCACCGATATTGACTATACCCTCAGGTACTGGTGATTTCGTAGTTTATTGTGATGCATCTCACCGAGGACTGGGTTGTGTTTTGATGCAGCGAGGGCATGTTATCGCTTATGCCTCAAGACAGCTGAAGCCTCATGAATCTCGTTACCCAATTCATGACCTTGAATTGGCAGCCATCGTCTTTGCATTGAAGATATGGCGACATTATCTGTACGGTGAGAAATTTGAAATCTATTCTGATCATAAGAGCCTGAAGTATCTGTTCTCACAGTCCGAGTTAAATATGAGACAGCGAAGATGGCTTGATTTACTAAAGGATTTCGATTGTGAAATCAAATATCATCCAGGAAAATCCAATGCAGCAGCTGATGCACTGAGTTGAAAGGTATGTTCCTTATCCTTGTCGACGATTGGTGTTTCGAATTTGATAAAAGATTGCTGTTTGTCTGGATTAGCCTTTGAATCAGATCGTCAGCCTCTGAAATTATGTGCTATTCGGGCCGAACCAGAACTGATATTACAAATCAAAGAAGCACAGAAAGTTGATCAGAATGTACAGAACTCGATATCGATGGTCAGAGCAGGGCATCGATCAGAATATCAGGTACGTGATGATATACAGTATGTGAATAATCGTATTGTTGTGCCAGATGTTTCGGAGTTGAGACAACAGATATTGTCAGAAGCGCATAGCAGTCGATTCAGCATTCATCCTGGTGGCAGAAAAATGTATAATGACTTGAAAAGATAGTTCTGGTGGAAACAAATGAAAGCTGATATTGCAAGGTTTGTATCCAGATGTCTGAATTGCCAGCAGGTGAAAGAAGAAAGAAAGAAACCAGGAGGTCTACTGCAGAGTTGTCTATTCCTGAATGGAAATGAGATCACATTTCTATCGATTTTGTGACGCAGTTACCGAGATCTTCCCGAGGTTGTGATGCGATTTGGGTCGTAATTGACAGATTGACCAAATCCGCATGTTTTATTCCATACAAGATGTCGTATCGACATGACCAGATGGCAGAGATTTATTTCAGAGAAGTGGTCAGATTGCACGGAGTGCCGAAGTCGATCGTATCAGACCGTGATCCTCGGTTTACTTCACACTTTTGGCAGAGTTTGCAGCAAGCTCTAGGTACGAAGTTACGTCTGAGTACCGCATATCATCCACAGACTGACGCACAATCAGAGCGGACTATCCAGACACTGGAGGATATGCTGAGAGCTGTAGTGCTTGATTTTAGCACTAGTTGGCAAGATACATTGCCACTTTGTGAGTTTTCGTACAACAACAGCTATCAGACGAGTAGAGAGATGGCACCGTTCGAAGCGTTGTACGGAAAGAAATGCAGATCCCCTCTGTAGTGGGACGATATCTCTGAGGTACCTGAGATTGGACTTGACATGATCTGAGATATGACCGAAAAAGTGAAGCTGATTCAGAAGAGAATGAAGGCAGCTCAAGACAGACAAGCCAAATATGCCAATGTCCGACGATGATCGTTGGTATTTGAGACAAGAGATCGAGTATTCCTGAATATTTCTCCTTTCAGGGGTGTTGTCAGATTTGGCAAGAAAGGAAAATTGTCTCCACGATATGTTGGTCCTTATGAGATTCTAGAGAAGATAGGAGATCGTGCCTATCGACTCGCCTTACCGCCTTCATTATCTGGGATACATGATGTCTTTCATGTATCTATGCTGCGGAAGTATATTTTTGATGCTTCACATATTATTCAGCCAGATGAGGCCGAGCTTGATGAGACACTGAGTTACTTCGAAAAGCCAATACAAATTCTCGATCGTAAAGAAAAGCAGCTCAGAACGAAGACTATTCCACTTGTGAAAGTTCAGTGGAGTCGTCATGGCATCGAAGAAGCTACCTGGGAAATTGAGTCAGATATGAGGCAGAGATTCCCAGAGTTATTTCGATGATGTGAGTTTCCTATTTAGCTTCTGCTACATTTCTTTCTGATATCTGAATTGATTGCCTGTGATTTCGAGGACGAAATCGGATCTTAGGGGGGGAGAAATGTAATGCCCGAGATTTAATTACTGTGATCAGATATGACTTAATTGACAGAATTAAGATTGCAGGAGCTCACGTGGAAGAGACGGCGTCGGTGCAAGATCAACAAGATTTTTGGTACAGAACTCTTGGCGCCCGAGCGGTAGAAGATGATTGCTCGAGCGCCAATGTATCATAAAAAGGATTTCGGACAGAACTCTCTACGCCCGAGCGGTAGTTTTTGACCGCCCGAGCGCCAGAGTAGAATAAGTTAAGGCTCGGACAGAACTCGCCGAGCCCGAGCGGTAGTTTTTGACCGCCCGAGCGCCGCTTGGATTTCATGAAAATGAGACACGTTTCTTTGACATGCAAATGGATGTATATAAGCTGATTCCCATCAAAAATTGGTAACAAGAATCGAAGGAATTTTCAGAGAAAGCTTCAAACTCTTCCGTGGCTGAGAATAGTGATTGGGAAGGAACCGACTATCAAAATTTCAATCCAAGTACAGTTCTGAGATTCTCGTGACAAGAGCTTCAACTGGACGTAAGTTTTCTTATGTTTTGGTATGATTTGAAATTATGCTATTGTCAGAATTGAATAAGATTCATATATGATGTTCTTGACATGCTAAACATCATAGAATCGAAGTCAGATTAAGAAACAGATTGATTACGAATTTGTTATGATTTTTCAGATTATATTGAGTGGTATTGGACAGATTTGGATTATGGTTGGATTATGGATTATATTGGATATTAGTTATGATTTGTAATTGATATCTATTGTTGTCTGTGTTGACGGGGATATTGAGATTTTACCGTTATGTCGTGGATTTTGAATTAAATCCAGAATAATCAGATTCAGTGTTGAATTGAGAATGGAATATTGTTATTATGATTGTCGATATATCGTTTCATATTTACAGAGACAGTCTTGAGTTCAGAACTGATATTGCTTCAGACCGAGACTACAAACGGAAGGTATAAGTCAATGTGGTATTGGGAGATCGACTTAAGTCGGTTTAGACTTTAGTTTCCCTAAATCACATACTTTACTTTATTGCATTGATATTTGCATGTATTTGATTGATGTACTTGTTCTCTTGATTTATAGATAGCAGGTATTAGACGAGTAATCTTGTGACAGAAGTACCTGATAGTGGCGGGATCGTCACGGGCACATTGCACGATGTCACAAGATAGTGTATTGGCGATAGTGCCACAGTCTGTGACGGATAGGTCAAGACACTGGATGTTTGGTTATATCGACGTGGATAGAATCAGAGTTTCTTCTATTACTGTTGGTCGATATAGGAATACCAACGTCTGGAAATCGGGATCCCGAGACTAGGATTGAGTCTAGTCTGAATTGTAAAGTTACGAGCATTGTCGACAGTCTGATATTGATTATGTTTCAGATTTTGATACATATTGCGGTTATCTGTTACATGCTTTATATTTGTTTATATGATTGCATGTTTCGTTGATTTATACTGGGATTATATTCTCACCGGAATTATCCGGCTGTTGTCGTGTTTGTATGTGTGCATGACAACAGGTGGGACAGGTTCAGAGTTAAGGAGATGAAGAGAGAGATCGTGATTAGAGTGGAGACTACGGACTTTGATTAGAGATAGGGTTTGTACACTTGATATTTAGTTGTTAAACCTTAGTTTGAATGATTGTATATAGTACAAGACTTGTACTTTAATACTGACATGTATTATCCGGCTGTTGTCGTGTTTGTATGTGTGCATGACAACAGGTGGGACAGGTTCAGGGTTGAGGAGATGAAGAGAGATCTTGATTAGAGTGGAGACTACGGACTTTGATTAGAGATAGGGTTTGTACACTTGATATTTAGTTGTTAAACCTTAGTTTGAATGATTGTATATAGTACAAGACTTGTACTTTAATACTGACATGTATTATCCGGCTGTTGTCGTGTTTGTATGTGTGCATGACAACAGGTGGGACAGGTTCAGGGTTGAGGAGATGAAGAGAGATCTTGATTAGAGTGGAGACTACGGACTTTGATTAGAGATAGGGTTTGTACACTTGATATTTAGTTGTTAAACCTTAGTTTGAATGATTGTATATAGTACAAGACTTGTACTTTAATACTGACATGTATATTAGATGAATACCATTACGTTCCGCAATTTAAAAAAAAAAGGTTTTATACCCTGTTGATTATAATTGATTAAATTGTCCCAATGATGATTAAGAACATGAGTAGCGTCCGGGTCCCCACAAATTATGTGTTTCTTCTATGCTTCGAATTCCTTTGATTCCGCTGTGTCCCTATGAAAACTCTGAAATCTAAAAATCTGAAAAGTTCTGTCTGTTACTTCTGAATTCTGTTTACACTGTTACAATTCAATTTGAAATGGTACGAGAATTGTGATTCTGTCTGGCCCCCAATGGTGGGTATAAAACCATTTCTGTTTGGCCCTCAAAGGTGGGTATAAAACCATTTCTGTCTGTCCCCCACCGGTGGGTATAAAACCGAGTTCTGGCCTCACCCCTTAGAGGACTAACATATTGGGGACAATTTGACCGTGGAAATGAGATGAGTAACAGTGTTTTGTTTGTTCTGAAATGATCTGAATTGTTTATGTTTTGTTTGATAAGTTACGTCTTTCATTCGATTCGTTTCCGTCTTGTCAAATTAAGAATATTAAGTTTTGAAAGTATGATAAAGAAAATTTTTAAAGAATTAAGTTCTATATGTATCTTTGGAATCAATCGACCCCCCACTTGCTGAGTGTTTCCCAAAACACTCAACCCTTACAAATTTCAGATAAAGATGAAGAACAACTGAATGAAGAGGAGCAGGAAGCGTTCTGGGGATGGTGATCGACAGACAAGTTTTTGGGATTTTAGACTTTATTTCCCTTTTGTTCAGTTTCCGCAATTGCAACTCTGATGTAATTTTTATTTCTATTGTCATTGTAAAAACAATGTTTAAATTATGAAAAGACTGGCTTTTGGCATTTTGATACGAGGCTTAATTGTTTTCAAGTATTTGTTAAACAATGCCGGATGTCACCGACGCTTCGGATACTGGGCGTGACAGACAGTCAATCAGAAAGGGTTATCGAAATTCTTGAAGATATATTGAGGGCATGTACGATTGATTTCCCGGGAAGATGGGATTCCAGGTTGCCTTTGGTGGAGTTCATGTATAATAATAGCTATCAGTCAACCATTGGCATGGCACCTTATGAAGATTTATATGGAAGAAAGTGCCGCTCTCCTTTATATTGGGAAGAGGTAGGTGAAAGGAATATGTTGGGCTGGAGTTAGTTTAACAGACAGCAGATGTTGTTGCATTGATCTAAGAGAGAATGAAGACCGCTCAATCTAGATAGAAAAGTTATGCCAATGTACGATGACGGCCATTGGCATTCGAGGTTTGTGATCATGTTTTCATTAAGATAGCTCCTCTCAAGGGAGTTATTCGATTTGGCAAGAAAGGTAAATTATGTCCTCGATACATTAGGCCATTTGAGATTCTTGATAAAATTTGAGACCGAGCCTATCGTCTTTCATTGCCACCGGACTTAGATCAAGTTCACAACGTATTTAATGTTTCTATGCTTCGTAAGTATATTGCAAACCCATCTCATGTTCTTCGGTACGAATCTTTGGATCTTTTACCTAACCTAAGCTACGAAGAAATTCTGGTTCAAATTCTTGATCGCAAAGTTAAATTATTAAGGAACAAAGAGATTGGTCTTGTTAATGTTCTTTGGAGGAATCATGTGATTGAAGAGGCCACGTTGGAACCGGAAGAGGAGATGAAACATCGCTATCCGAATTTATTCAACGGTAAGCAAATTTAGAGGACGAAATTTTTATAAAGAGGAGAGATTGTAATATCCCAACCTTTTATCATGCTATTGTTATGATTTTATTATTGGTAAAGGATATTTTTATGGTATGCTTGTTATGTTTATTGGAATGGTAATAGTATGGTTATTGTGTTGGAATTATGCTTTATGGTTAGTGATGATTATGGAAATAAATGAGTTTTTGTTGATGGTTGTGTTGGATGATTGAGGATGTTTTTGGATGCTAATTTCATTGGGATCGAATGGTATTGGGAAGGTTGGATTTAAGGTGAGTTGGGCATGATTTTTAGGTGCAGGGGCAATGCCGCAGCACTGCTGGAAGCCCGTTGGCGCAGCAGGCAGCGCCTAGCGCCGCAGCGCTGCCAGGGCTGTAGCCCGAGCGCTGCACCGCTGCTGGGCGCGGGCGCTGCAGCGCCAAGGCAGTGGCAGCGCGGCGCTTGTCCAGAAGATTTGCCACTCGGAAAATGCGTTTTTGGGCGTGAGAATGGCTTATTAAACCCTTTTCTAGAGGCTTCTTCATATTTCTTCTTCCTTCTTTTTCATTGGATTTTTTCTTACCTTTTTCCCTCAAGGTTTTCTCTCCTCCATTTCTCCACTACAAGGTCAAGGATTTAGTGAATTTCTTAGCTTCTTCCATTAAGTTTTCAAGCTTCAAAATAAGGGTTCTATATTTTTGGAGTTTGAAGGGTTTGAGTATTGAGGGTTAAGTTGAATTGATTCATTCTTTGGATTAATGGTAATGATTTATGGTTATTATTGTGCTTATTGTGAAATTAGTATTTTAAACTTTGTGGTGGCTTTTGGATATTTTGTAAATGGATATGTGTAATTAGTAGAAAATGTTTATGATCAAATGTTATATGGTTCTTTCCCTTTTCAATGCTAAGTCTTCTGCGTATGTTATTTCTTCTTAAATTTAAATGTCATGGGAGTGGGGTGTTTCATCCACCACCACCACCACCACCCGGATATCCCGCCACTACTTATACTTAAATTATAATTCACCCAAGTGTAGGTTTTCTGCAAGTAATATGTTTCGTAAGTACGAGATCAATCCACAGAGAGGTTAGTTTAAGTTTAAGTTTATTAATTTATAAATTACCAAATGCAAGAATGAAGTTTACAAATTATAAATTTGTCAAGGCTCAAAGATTTATTCTTGGTTTATGTAATATTGTTTAATTAAAAGTAAAACAAAGGAAAACATCATAAATAATAGTTCCAAGAAAATTAAATATTTAAACACACACATAATATGAAATAGTTCCCACTATAGAAAATATTAAATTAACCGATATTTTATATATGGTACATATGATTATATATATAACTATATAAATATATAATTGCATAAATTAAAGTAAATGTTAAATTAAATCATTATCTTTCACTTAGAACAACCGGTAGAGCCACAGTATTGCCTAAATGAAATATATGATTTAATAAGTTAGTTGCAGTAAAGTAAAAGTTAGCTGCGATAAATTAAAAGTTAGATGCGAAAAATAAAAGTTAATTGGGGGAAATTAATAGTTGCAGTAAAGTAAAAGTTAGATGCGAAAAATAAAAGTTAGTTATGATAAAGTAATGTTAGATTGTTAGCTGTTAGTATAATATCATATTATTGTATTTAGAACAACCGGCAGAGCCACGCTATCGTCTAAATGAAATATATATAACAATAATAATAATTGATGAAATATTTATTGTATCAAAATTTAACAACAAATCAAGATAACCACTTCAATGGTATCAAGCATTTGATGTAAATTAATAACAACAAATAATTCATTTTTATAGCTACAATAAAAAGAAGTTAGCTAAATGAAAAGAAATAAAGAAAGAATATACAAAATATAAACAATCTTACTTCACCAAGAATTCATCATCTTCACCTTGACAAAATAGATTTAGCTTGCCATGAGCTTACTTTAGATCAACACTAAAATCATCACTCATAGTTGGGAAAATGAAAAATATATTGGAACTTAGAAATTTTATACACACACACACACACTATATTTTACAATGGGATAGAATGATTCTCAAGCTAGCACAAGGCCTCTATTTATAGGCCAAATGCGAGAAAGGGTCAAAAATTTTATTAATACCATGTAGTTGTAATAGTAGTTTTGGTCTCCTCCAACTTCAATTCAATGACCCTTCGTTCAATGCTATGTTCCATGAATTTTATCTCCGAATTTGACTTTGCTCAAAACAACAAACATGTAGGGCATTGTCTGCAAATGAATTTGGTCATTTGGGTCACCTCATTTGGTTAAATATTTAATTATTCATGATTTTTTTACTATATGCTGGTCAAAGTAAAAGTAAATATGTCCTCCTTTAGATATTTGCACAATTTGATCATCTTAATCAATTTTTTATGTGGGGCCCCGGGTCCGATATCTAATACTAATAATTTTAATTGTATCAAATCAAATGATCGAGTAAAATACATAATTTGTGGTTCACAAATCCACATAAACAACGTCAAAACAATTTAATTGTCTCAAATGTTTGAAATATAATTTTCAACATGCCAAAATAAAGAAATCCCAACATCATAAAATAACTCCTAAGACCCGAGAATCCCACTCTAACTCGTATCTCCTCGCCTTGAGTTGGACTCTGGCATCCCAAGCCTCGCCTCACCTACCGTCAAGCACATGAAAACAAGAAGTACTGGACATGCCGGTGAGTATAAACCAGTATGATACAATCAATAACATATGAGAATTAAAGTGACAAATATTTCATATTAAATTCATAAAGATGCAATATAATGCAATGTATGATCAGAAGCTGTGGGCTATCAATAAATCTCAAGATCAAGTGAATCATCTGGTCATAGGGTACCCAAGGAAAGATAATCCCCCAGCAACATCCACCGACTCATCCGCTCGAGGTGGGGTGCTGTGTTCTACAATCCCAGGACTATGGTGCGCATATAGAGAGTGTTCAGACCATAGCAGCGACCTCCGCATACACTATGCCAACTCAACTATAGCCCCATACGTCCAACAAATCAATAAATCAAGGCGACCTCCGCCATATCAAATCTGAATCAACAAGTTGCTCAATATGCAATGTAATGATGCAAATCAATATCATCATTTCGATATTATAATAAACTCATCTCAAGGCCACAATCATCATCAAATCACAAATAATTCATCGAGCCATAGAATTTTTAATCTAAAATAAAAATGATACTTTTATCTCGTATGTTACCGACCGTAACATACCTTTCAAATATTACCAAAAGAAGATCGAAATGTGTAGGTGAGAAGTCTTGAACCTTCGAAGTCTACTATAACTCAAGAACTCGGATAATCTATCAAAACAGAGTAGTTTCTGTTCAAAATTCATAATTAATTCAATACTGCTTCGAATCAAGATCCGTAAATTTCTTAACCGCAATATGCCAAAAAAACATTTATTGAATCATTTTATCAAACACATGACATGTGTGCTAAAGGGTTAACTCCTTTACTTTGTCATTGGCTTCCATTCCATTTTAAACTTCAAACCAACACAATTTCAACATCTCCAACATCTCAATATCTCAAATATCAACTCAAATATCAATGCTAAACTTCAACCCATTTCCAAACTTGAATAAAAATATAACATACCTACACCATCTTGAAGATCTTGAAGAGAGGATCACAAATCTAACTTCATTTCATAATTTTCTTGAACAATTCTCCCATAGGTTGAAGAAGAAATGTAGAAAATGGAAGGAAGGAGGGTTTCGTTGGAAAAGAAATAAGAAAAATGAGGAAAATTATGATACCATTCGATTTTTTCCAAACACCAAAACACGTTTTTTAACTTGCGGCCCGCCCGATCGGATGTCTTTTTCCGATCGGGCGCGGAACTCTCGGCCAAAACACCATTTTTTCCGAACAAGACCCGCCCGGGCGCACATTAATTTCCGCCCGGGCGCGCACTCTGCGCACATCCACTACAAAGATCGCTTCCGAAACGCCTTTTCCATTCATAATTTGGAAAAGTGGTAAATAGGAAAGTTGTAGCCCTATGTCTTGGCTTGTATCTCCAATTAGCCTCATGTCATTTTGAGGTCTGAGTAAAAATTTATGCTCAATCTCCCAACATGTGTCATTGTAGGAACGACGATGCGCACGACACACTTCGGGGCGCTTTTGGCTAGTCTTCCCTAATGATTTGAACAAAACTCAAAACATGAAAGTTATAGCCTTATGTCTTATCTTTCTGATGAAAGTGGCCTCACATCAATTGGATCAATATACAAAACATTATGCTAAAAACCACAATGACTGCCATATTTTTCATACCGTTTCTGCACTTCCATTACCTATTTAGCTCAAATTCAACCTTTGATTCTACCCATCCATTATCTATTCCATTCTATAACATTCATTACCATTCATACCATAACGTAAAGCCATAAACCATCACAACTACTGCCACATATTAATTATTTTCAAAATTCTAGAATTACAATTCCTCCCCTCTAAAAATAAATTTCGTCCTCGAAATCAATCATCTCTTTTAAGTCTAAGATTTAATAATCAATACTGAAAATAAAACCGAGAATAGAAGCGTACTTCATTTGAATAACTCTGGATATTTTTGTCTCATTTTATCTTCTAATTCTTAAGTTGTCTCCTCGACACCATGTCTGTTCCACTGTACTTTAATCAACGGTATCAATTTATTTCTGAGTTGCTTATCTTTTCTGTCTAGAATTTGAATCGGTCTCTCAATGTAGCTCAAATTCTGATTTAGCTCAACCTCATCGGGTGGAAGTACATGAGAAGGATCTGGATTATATTTCCTCAACATAGACACATGAAAAACATCATGAACACCTGATAATGCAGGAGGAAGAGCTAATTTATAAGACAAATCACCAACACGTTCCAAAATCTCATACGGACCTACGAATCTCGGTGATAATTTACCCTTCTTTCCAAATCTAACTGTACCACGGAAAGGATATATTTTCAGAAAAACTCTGTCACCTTTCTCAAAAAGCAACAGCCGTCTCCTGATGTTCGCATACTTAGCTTGTCTATCTTGAGCAGCTCTCATACGACTCTGAATCAATTTCACCTTCTCTGTCATATCTCTTATCATATTAGGTCCTACAATTGGTGCTTCAGATAAATCGTCCCAATACAGAGGAGATCGACACTTTCTGCCATATAATGCTTCAAATGGTGACATGCCAATGCTCACTTGATAACTGTTGTTATAAGAAAACTCGACCAGTGGTAACGAATCCTGCCAACCAATGCCAAAATCCATAACTACAGCTCTCAGCATACCCTCTAATGTCTGAATAGTATGTTCTGACTGTCCGTCTGTCTGAGGATGATATGCTGTACTCAAATGCAAACCAGTACCAAGGGCCTCTTGTAAACTCTGCCAAAAATGAGAAGAAAATATGTGATCACGATCTGATACAATTGACTTAGGCACACCATGCAATCTCAAAACTTCTCTGAAATATTAGGAACTACAATACGATCATTCACAAACAAAATACCCTCATTATTGACCTGGAATTCTGATCGATGTCCTGATTTGACGAGTTCAACTGATTTCTGAATGCTTTGATCCAACCTTTGGGCCTCTTTAATTTTTACAAACAACTCGGGCTCTGCCTGAATCATAAATACTCTTATAGGTTGAGTATCTACCACAAAATCCAAACAGGAGAAACAACATTCTTCTACTAAATCAGATACACTGCTAGTGATCAAAGACATATTACATACTTTTCTGCTCAAAGCATCGGCTGCTGCATTAGACTTTCCTGGATAATATTTTATTTCGCAATCATAGTCTTTCAACAAGTCTAACCAATGTCTCTGTCTCATGTTCAACTCCGCTTGTGAAAAGAGGTATTTCAAACTCTTATGATCAGTGAATATCTAAAATTTCTCACCATACAAGTAGTGACGCCAAATCTTTAAGGCAAAAACCACTGCTGCTAGTTCCAAGTCATGCACTGGGTATCTAGACTCATGTGGCTTCAACTGTCGTGAAACATAGGCAACAACACGGCCATGCTGCATTAATAACCCAGTCCTTGATGTGAAGCATCAGTGTGCACTGTAAATCCTCCTACACCTGATGGAATAGTCAGAACTGGAGCACTAGTCAATCTCTGCTTAAGTTCAACAAAACTAGCCTCACATGTCTGTGACCAAATAAATGGTGCATTCTTTTGTGTCTGCTGGGTAATTGGCCTCGCAATCTGTGAGAATCCTTTAATAAATCTGCGATAATAGCCTGCCAAACCTATAAAACTACGTACCTCAGGAACTGATGTCGGTCTAGACCAATTGATGACTGCATCAACTTTACTCGGATCAACTGATATACCTGCACTTGAAATCACATGTCCAAGGAAAACCACTCTATCCAACCAAAACTCGCATTTGGATAATTTAGCATACAACTTTTCAGTTCTCAAAATCTGCAAAACAGCCCTCAAGTGCTTGACATGCTCAATTTCCGATTTTGAATAAATAAGAATATCATCAATGAAGATCACAACAAATTGATCTATATACCGTTGAAAAACACGGTTCATCAAATCCATAAATACCGCAGGTGCATTGGTCAACCCAAAAGGCATAACCAAAAATTCAAAATGCCCATACCTGGTACGAAAAGCAGTCTTAGGCACATCTATCTCTTTGACTCTTAACTGATGATATCCAGATCTTAAATCAATCTTAGAATATACTGAAGAACCCTGCAACTGGTCAAAGAGATCATCAATCCTTGGCAAAGGATACTTATTCTTTACTGTGGCTTTATTCAACTGTCTATAATCAACACAAAGCCTCATAGACCCATCTTTCTTCTTTACGAATAAAACCGGAGCACCCCAAGGTGAAACACTTGGTCTTATATATCCTTTAGCCAATAGATCCTCAAGTTGTTCCTTTAGTTCCTTCAGTTCAATTGGCGCCATCCTATAAGGAGCTCTAGAAATAGGCTGTGTACCTGGCATCAACTCAATGTTGAACTCAATCTCTCGGACTGGAGGAAATCCTGGAATTTCATCTGGAAATACATCTGAAAATTCACTAACAATTGGAATATCTGCCAATTTAGGTACTGACCTTGAAATATCAATTGCATAAACCAAGAAACATTCTGCTCCTTTCTGCAACAAACGAGTCATGGACAAAACAGATATCAAAGGAATCTTAGCTCGAGAACCCTTACCATATAACGTCCAATGATCTGTCATATCAGGCCTAAACTTAACAATCTTCTGAAAACAATCTACAGAAGCCCTGTATCTTGTCAGCATGTCAATGCCAACTATGCAGTCAAAATCAGACATCTCCAACACAATACAATCAAGTTCAATGACATTATCCTCATAACGAAATTCACAACCATTTATCATTTCAGCTGACTTCATCACTTTGCCCAGTGGAGTAGAAATAGATAATGTAGATGATAATAGCATAGAATGCAGTGAGTGCAATGAGACAAAGTTCTCAGCTATGAAAGTATGTGATGCACCAGTATCCATCAAAACATAAGCAGGATAACCTGAGAGAAAACAATTACCTGCAATGACATTATCTGGAGCATTATGTGCCTCATCCTCCGTGAGTACAAAAACTCGACCCTGTTGTCTAGGTGACTGTCCTAACCTGTGGCTACCACTCTGTTTGTTCTGATCTGATCGGTTTGACTACTGATAGGAATGAACTATAGGGTTCTGACGATTCTGGTGAGGTGTCTGTCTCGATGATCCCCCACTCTGAGATATATCACTGCCACGGTTAGGACACACTCGAGCATAGTGTCCCACCTGGTTACACAAGTGGCAAGCTCCCGAGATTCCTCTACACTGATCGGTATAATGTCTACCACCACACTTACCACAAGTCGGACTTGAATAACCAGTGCTCTGAACTGAACCAGACTGTCTCGATCCACTAAAACTCGAAAAATTACTGCCATGCCTCTTAAATTGCTTGCCTCTAGCCCGAAACTGCTCTCTGATGTTGCCATTGTTACCGCCATTATTACCCTGTCTGAACTGCTGTCTATACTGTGGCTGTTGGGGTCGTTACGAATACTGAGAACCTCTCTGTCTAATGATCCCAGTTTCAGCTCCCTTGGCTCGATCAAGAGCCTCAGCAAAAGTGTTAGGTCTTCCAGTATTAATCAAGGTAAATATATCTGGGTTAAGACCATTTATGAAGTGACCAGCCTTAGCTTCTTCATCGGATGCTACATGAGGAGCGAATCTCAATAAATTCGAGAACTTAGCAACATAGTCCTCAATATTCAAATTTCCCTGCTTTAAATTTGCAAACTCGGCTCCCCTATCTTTCCTGTAAGAGGTATGAAAGAAACGCTGATAAAATTCAGATTTAAAAATATCCCAGGTAACAATCGTATCTCGACCCTCTAAAGCTTTCTTGGTCATGATCCACCAACTCTTAGCAACATCCAATAACTGATGAACAACGAACTTGATTCTACGATCATCTGGATACTCAAGATATTCAAATAATTGATCCATATTCTCCAACCAGTTCTCACATTCTAATGCATTCTCGGTACCCTTCAACATCGGTGGGTGCAAATACTGAAATCTAGCTAACAGTATCTCCATCGGAGTCAGAGTTATATCCATCTGAGTATGAGTAGCACTGACCTGATTTTGTGCCACTGGTATGTTCTGTCTATGTCTACCACGACCTCTACCTCGAGTAGCCATGTCTGATATACAATATATCAAACACGTATAAAATCACAAAATCACAATCATCTCAATCTTGTATCAATCATCTCTGGCTCTCGAGACTCAACAATCTCAAAAATCTCGAATAAAACTCAACAATATAATATCTCAATTTAAATCATGTATTTCACATCATAGCACAATGAAAATGCTAGCAATTATATCACATGATCAAGCAATTCAAACTGACTCGATCTACCCTGTTCCCAAATATTTTACGCTCTGATACCACCTAATGTGGGGCCCCGGGTCCGATATCTAATACTAATAATTATAATTGTAACAAACCAAATGATCGAGTAAAATACATAATTTGTGGTTCACAAATCCACATAAACATCGTCAAAATAATTTAATTGTCTCAAATGTTTGAAATATAATTTTCAACATGCCAAAATAAAGAAATCCCAACATCATTAAATAGCTCCTAAGACCCGAGAATCCCACTCTAACTCGTATCTCCTCGCCTTGAGCTGGACTCTGGCATCCCAAGCCTCGCCTCACCTACCGTCAAGCACATGAAAACAAGAGGTACCGGACATGCCGGTGAGTATAAACCCAGTATGATACAATCAATAACATATGAGAATTAAAGTGACAAATATTTCATATTAAATTCATAAAGATGCAATATAATGCAATGTATGATCAGAAGCTGTGGGCTATCAATAAATCTCAAGATCAAGTGAATCATCTGGTCATAGGGTACCCAAGGAAAGAGAATCCCCCAGCAACATCCAACGACTCATCCGCTCGAGATGGGGTGTTGTGTTCTACAATCCCAGGACTATGGTGCGCATATAGAGAGTGTTCAGGCCATAGCAGCGACCTCCGCATACACTATGCCAACTCAACTATAGCCTCATATGTCCAACAAATCAATAAATCAAGGCGACCTCCGCCATATCAAATCTGAATCAACAAGTGGCTCAATATGCAATGTAATGATGCAAATCAATATCATCATTTCGATATTATAATAAATTCATATCAAGGCCACAATCATTATCAAATCACAAATAATTCATCGAGCCATAGAATTTTCAATTTAAAATAAAAATGATACTTTTACCTCGTATGTTACCGACCGTAACATACCTTTCAAATATTACCAAAAGAAGATCG
Organism: Primulina huaijiensis; assembly: GCF_012295235.1. Lineage (NCBI taxonomy): Eukaryota > Viridiplantae > Streptophyta > Magnoliopsida > Lamiales > Gesneriaceae > Primulina > Primulina huaijiensis. Next base: position 11,724,622 of record NC_133314.1, on the reverse strand, counting down.
AAATGTGTAGGTGAGAAGTCTTGAACCTTCGAAGTCTACTATAACTCAAGAACTCGGATCATCTATCAAAACAGAGTAGTTTCTGTTCAAAATTCATAATTAATTCAATACTGCTTCGAATCAAGATGCGTAAATTTCTTAACCGCAATATGCCATAAAAACATTTATTGAATCATTTTATCAAACACATGACATGCGTGCTAAAGAGTTAACTCCTTTACTTTGTCATTGGCTTCCATTCCATTTTAAACTTCAAACCAACACAATTTCAACATCTCCAACATCTCAATATCTCAAATATCAACTCAAAAATCAATTCTAAACTTCAACCCATTTCCGAACTTGAATAAAATATAACATACCTACACCATCTTGAAGATCTTGAAGAGAGGATCACAAATCTAACTTCATTTCATAATTTTCTTGAACAATTCTCCCATAGATTGAAGAAGAAATGTAGAAAATGGAAGGAAGTAGGGTTTCGTTGGAAGAGAAAGAAGAAAAATGAGGAAAATTATGATACCATTCGATTTTTATGCCTTTCCAACACCAAAACACGTTTTTTAACTTGCGACCCGCCCGGGCTGATGTCTTTTTCTGCTCGGGCGCGGAACTCTCGGCCAAAACATCATTTTTTCAGAACAAGACCCGCCCGCATTCCCGCCCGGGCGCGCACTTTGCGCACATCCACTTCAAATATCGCTTCCGAAACGCCTTTCCCTTCATAATTTGGAAAAGTTGTAAACGGGAAAGTTGTAGCCCTATGTCTTGGCTTGCATCTCCAATTAGCCTCATGTCATTTGGAGGTCTGAGTAAAAAGTTATGCTCAATCTCCCAACATGTGTCATTGTAGGAACGACGATACGCACGACACATTTCGGGGCGCTTTTGGCTCGTCTTCCCTAATGATTTGAACAAAACTCAAAACATGAAAGTTATAGGCTTATGTCTTATCTTTCTAATGAAAGAGGCCTCACATCAATTGGATCAATATACAAAACATTATGCTAAAAACCACTACGACAGCCACATTTTTCATACTGTTTCTGCACTTCCATTACCTATTTAGCTCAAATTCAACCTTTGATTCTACCCATCCATTATCTATTCCATTCTATAACATTCATTACCATTCATACCATAACGTAAAGCCATAAACCATCACAACTACTGCCACAATTTTATTTTTTTCAAAATTCGGGCATTACATTTTAGGCATTCATGTATTCTGCAAAATTGTAGATAATTTCTCAAGGATTTCAAACATGTTTGAATCACCTCCATTTGAATTTTGTAGCTTGAGTTATCATTATTTTACCAACACTTAGAAAACCTGAAAATAAAGCATATTTAGTAGGACATAAAACATAATTTTATAATTTTAATGAAACTTAAATTTTAAAATACTTGTTTTAACATATAATAAATTATTAATTTTAAGTTTCATCACACCCCATACTATCTTATTACAAGTCCATTAGTAATAAAATAAAATTTATCAGAAAATCACAAGTTAGATTCTTTATTCTTTTTATATATTCAAATATACAAACATATTCATTTTAAAAACAAAATTATATACCGATTTATATATATATATATATATTTTCGTTTAATATAATAATATATAATTAGATATGTTTTTATTATTATTCTTATTTTCACATAATATATAAAGTAACAATATATATATAAAATTTTTAAAATTCTATTTTTTTATAATAATATATTCAAAAATATAATTCACACCACCTACCATAACATGTGTAATATCAAGAATATTATTGTAAAAGACTCAACTCCATATTCTTTCAGGTCAAAATATTTAATGAATAGCTAGTTTTCACTCATGGAGTTGAAATGGATATTAATTCTCATTGAAAAAGACTAAGAATTAAAGCAGACTATTAAATAAACTAATATTGAAAATAAAATTCGAAAATTTACAAAGAATAAAATCCCATTTCTTTTTTTTTCTTCTTCAGTTTTTTTTTTTAAACAACATGACTGCAAAATTTTACAATAACATAAGATTTTTTATTCAAACATTCTACCATAAATGTCAATATATATAAAAAAATTTATATAATGGATACATTCGACTACCTTTGAAACTTATCTAGCACAAACAAATTTTTTTTTTGAATACAATGATTGTACATCAATCAAATCTATAAAAAAAAATTACAATGAACAAAGTACTTTGTAGCCCATTATTTATTTATTTTTTTTACTCTCTTTTTTTTAGGGGAGTTATATTCTTGTAATTAACCATTTTTTATTAATCAATAAATATTTATTAATTGTTTTCTCATTTATCACCACTTACTCACAAAAGATGTGTGAGTATATATTATACTTTTACAAAAAGAATTCTTTCAATTTTACATGTTAACAACCTTACGNCTGTAATTTGAATATAATATATTTTTATTTTCATATAATAAAAAAAATCTAAGAGGAGAAGAAGGAGAAATTATTCATACATTAAAAAAAACATTAAAACGTACTGTTGAATCACAAGTTTAGCATCACATGAATTTTCTTTTTTTACTCTTGGATGTTAGCCAATTAAGTTGAGAAAAGAATGGATTTGGTTATGGCTAAATCCTTACAGTAAATCAATAAGTTCACATTCACCTGTAGCAGAAACTAACATCCATCGTGAAGCTAATTAAATAAATCCATGTTCCACACTTCATCAAGAAACAATAACAGTTTATCATAATAGTTGTTAACATTTAAAAAACCAATTGGCTTATGATGGATATTTGATTGTGCCCAGCAAACAGTATGAAATATTTCCTCCAAAGTACAGAAACCTCCTGGCAAAGCAATGAAAGCATCTGAATGTTCAATCATTTGAGTAATTCGTTCATACACGTTGTCCACTTTTATTTCTTCTCCTATTGTTGGTCCAGTAAGATTGGCTAAAATAGTCGGAATAATGCCTAAGACTTCACTTTCACCTGTATGCGCAGCTTTTGCAACTTTTCTCATGAGGCCAACTTCACCGCCACCATATACCAAATGAATCTTTTTTTTAGCAAGTGTTATTCCAAGCTTTTCTCCTACTTCTTCATAAATTGAATCTTTTCCTGCACTATATCCACAAAATACACAAACATTTTTGATTTTACTTATCGTGGACGTTGACATGTTGAGAAATATGTTTTCTGTAATTGTTAGATCACAAGATATGAATTTATAAGCGTAACATGCCAAAAGTCAATATTTGAACAGGAAATTATTATTATTAAAAGAAAATAAAAATGACATAAATTAAAACACATATATGCAGCGTAGTTGTGATTGTGGCTCACAACTTCCTCTGATTTTACGTTCAATAACGACTTCAATGCCTTCTATGAATCGAGGATATGTTTCCCATCCAATTTTCTTATAAATTGGAAAACATGGTCTTTTAACGTCAGATTCCCAAGACGAAATTGTATATATATATTTACTTATCTACACAGATATGCGTTACTACAATATGATCTTTGTAAGGCTGATTCCACCGTCCATATTGATATTCCTCATGTTGAAATTGCCACCATAGTTTAAGAAGTTCATTTTGCACGTACCCACTAGAATGCGTATCAAGAACATCTAGAAATTTATCCAAAGTCTTTTTACTTAGACTATTTTTAATGAATAAAATTTTATCTTCTCTATTCATTGATGTCATTCCAACATTTTTGCATTTCCCTTTACAATTCTACCTTGCACATTTCTGACATCCACCTATACGTTTAGCTCTTTGCTTTTTGGCATATGTGCTTTTACCAAATTCTGGCATGTGTCTTATTATTATTTCACTTGCTTCCCAACCAATCGGACTTTTGCTTCAATTATCAAACAGATATCATTCGGTATGTCTTATGACACCATCAACTGTACAGCCCAAAATCAGTACACGTAAAACCCATACATTATTTAATTGTCAAATCATTTATTTAATTTAAAATGAGTTTTAGCGATGCATGATTTATCCAAATGCATTATTTTAAATTTATTATGTTTAGGTGATGCATGTTAAAAGTTTTCTTGAGTTTCATGTTTCAGGCGATTATTCGATGCGGGATCGAGGAAAAGAGATCGGTGACGATTTTGGCAATTTTTAAATGTGGTATTTTATTTTTAAGTTAAGTTTTGGGCATATTAATTAATTTAATAATTTTCAGCATTTTAAAGCCTAAATTATGTATTTAGTGAGTTTAGAATTTTAAAACTTTTAAAGTTGTCTTTGTGCATTTTATTTTGTTAAAGAGGAGAATTTTATAAAATCAGTGTGCATTTATTTTAATTAAGGAGTTTGATTAAATTGGTGTGGGTTAACCTTCTAATTAGTATTTTAATTAGTTATTTAGCAATAATTTCTCTTAATTAAAAAACGCACACACGTTACACACACTCACACACACTTACACATTTTTACACACACCAAAACACACAACACACACCTACACATTTTATTTTCAGAATTTGAGAGCAAAAACTAGGGTTCTTGAAGGAGAGAGCAGCCGCCTCATTCCCTTCATTATTCCAGCAAATTTTCGTGAGTTTTATTTCCAGGAAATCGAGCCACAATCGTCCCTGATCAAGCCTTGCTCCGTTTTCGCTTCGGTATCGTCGTATCGTGAGTTTTTCATATCAAAAGGCACGTATATTCTATTTTTCCTACGTCGATCATGTCATAGTACGTGTTGCGCTGTTTTATGCGTAAAAAAATCCATGTATGATGTGCAAGGTTTGGGCAGAACATGTTGGATCAATTTTGAAACGTTTTTAGATCTAAAAATTTTGAAATTTACTGTTCTTTTGAAAACTGCGATTTTTCTGTCGTGATTTAGAGAAAAATATCAAAATTTTAGAACTTTTTAATACCTTCGATTTGATATAAAATTCGAAATATTTGGACAAAAATTGAGTGAGTTATGACCGTTTTTGTGGGACTGCTCAAACTGTGTTTTTCTGAAAATTATGCTATTGATGTTTTCTTGAAGTTTTATGGTTGCAGACATCGTTGGGAGTCGACGGGTGATCGCTGCTGTGTTTAGGTATATTGTTAATGATGCTGGTATTGTCATCGTTAATTTGTTTCGTGTCGTTAGGCACTTGAGTGGGTTAGTAGTCACGAAAATATGGGTTGTGTCAAATGTTGTATCCAGAGACTTGTACTGTGTGGTTTGGGTTGAATATAGTTGCTTGGGGGTGTCCGTACGAGAATGAGTCAATGTAAAAGCCTCCTACGATGAGTCTCGAGGTGTGGGTTTTCGGGCGACGTGATCAAGTTAGGAGAAATAAGCCTTGAGTCTAAGATGTCCCGTCGGTTTTCGTCCACAGTGAGTACACGGACACTGGCACGGGGTCTGTGCCTTTGTTTCCTTCGTAGTGTCAAAATTTCGAGACTACACGGACCTGTACACGTACCCAGGCATGGGGTCCGTGCCCTTTGTTTCTTCCTAAGTGTCAAAAGTCATTGCCTACACAGACCCGTAGACAGACCCTAGCACGGGGTCCGTGTCCTTGCTTCTTTTGAGTATATTTTTTTTACCGAACCTACATAGACCCAAATCTGGATCTGGGCAAGGGGTCCGTGTACCTCCATTTTTGGGAAAAATTCTTCATTCGCCTTAAGATTTGATTTGGGGTTAAAGATCTTGGTTAGTACGATGATTAAACGAGGTCAAGTCCCGAGTAACTTAGAATGTTTTGAGCTATCTCTTTGATTCAGTGGTGAGCACGAATACCTACGTCTGAGTTATGCAAGTTAAGTGTTGAAATTCATGTTAGTATGTGCAGCAGTGGCTCCAAAACGAGATCCAACGGCATAGAAAATACTTTTAAGTTTTTGAGGTATGCTAAATGTCTTGTGACCAAATTTATGTATGGGATTGGAAAGCGGTAAAGTATGACCAGGGACCAATCCACCCGTTACATTATGAATGGGGATCACATGTATGTGGCAGTAGATCTTCCTGTCAGCCCAGTACTGTGGTGTAGTCTGATCAGGCGTATTTATATATGGGTCACTTGCTTTGAAAATGCCTCTACGCAAAATTATGAAGTTTATGTATGTTCAAGTATGTACTAGTATGCTAGCATGTTTAAGAAAAGTTTCACGTTATGGCACGTCTATGTTACGTATGTATGTATGTTCAAGTTTAATTGCAAGTTCAAGTATATACGCTCTATTTTAAAGTCGCATGTGGTTTTATTACGTATTACTTGATATTTCCAGTTTATATGTGTTGAGTCTTTAGACTCACTAGACTTGATCGATGCAGGTGAGGATGAGTTTGAGGCGACGAGAGGTGGGGACTAGTGAGCTGGCTTGGACTGAGCGGGAGGCTAAACCCGAGGACCGCCATGTTTTAAGTCCTTATGAAATGTTCAAAATACTCTGATTTCACGTTTTGATTACAATGTTTAAACAAGTATTTTTCTTTTGCAAATACTTTTGGTTGGACAGCTATTTATGAATGCAAATTGAGAGTTTATTGGTATTTAAGAAAATTTTTAATTTTTCCGCAAATTTTAAGTAGTAAAAAGCACGGTACGTTACAGTTGGTATCAGAGCAGTGTTCTTGTGTAGGGTTATGCCTACTGCCAGTTTCAAGAAGCTCACGAAGTCACACCTCAAGTCTGTAAGTTTTAAAGTTTTAAATTATGTTATGTAGTAAGCATTGAATCATGAGTCCAGCATGTGCATGATTAAAATTCAATTTACGTGTATCTTTTGCTATTAGTATTATGTTCATGCATATGGGTTACGTGTTGGGTAAATTATTGGAACAGTATGCCTCCTAGACGTATGGTTAACCGTGAAGCTAGGGATGAGGACAGAGAGGCTCGGAATGAGGAGAGGGTCACTCCTCCTCGCCCACCCCCAATCATGCAGGCACAGATGCTTGCAGGTATGACGCAGTTCTTCGCACAGTTTGCGGGGAACAAGGCTGCAGCGAATGCAGGGGCAAGGCCCCGACCAGAGGCAGTGTATGAAAGATTTCGGAGGATGAACCCGAAAGAGTTCTCGGGGACGACTGACCCGATGGTGGCGGAATAATGAATTAAGTCCATCGAAGTAATATTTGATTTTATGGAGCTGTTAGATGCAGACAGAGTAAGGTGCGCCACCTTCTTGTTGACCGGAGACGCTAGGCTGTGGTAGGAAAGTGCGTTTGTGTCGGTTAATTTGCAGACGTAGTCTTGGAATGGCTTTAAGGAAGTTTTCTACTCTAAGTACTTCACTGAGGAAGTACGCTCACGACTGACCAGGGAGTTCATGACGCTGCGGTAGGGAGATAGCAGCGTAGCAGAGTTTGTGCGAAAATTTGAGAAGGTGTGTTACTTTGTACCCCTGATAGCTAATGATATCCGGGAGAAACTGAGGCATTTCATGGATGGGTTGCAGCCGGTCTTGCGCCGTGACGTCCAAGTTGCTGGTCCTACTACTTACGCAGTTGCCGTGTCAAGAGCTTTGGCGGCAGAGCAGGATCAGAGAGACATTAAAAATGACAGGCAGGGCAAGAGGCCCTATCAGGCACCTCAACAGTAGCATCAGCGAGCCCAGTTCAAGAAGCCCTTCCAGGGGCATCAAGGGAAGAAGCCATACCAGGGACTACCGAAAGGCAAGGGTCCTGTGCCACAGCAAAAGGTTCCTCAGAGGCCGGGTGAGTACCCAGTGTGCCCGAAGTACAGCCGCCAGCATCCGAGACAGGGTTTATATGGGTCAGGAAAGTGCTTCAAATGCGGAGCAAGTGACCACATGTTGAAGGAGTGCCCACAGTGGAAGCAGCCAACCCAGGGCAGTGTGTTCGCCATGCATGCTCAGGAGGCGAACCCAGACACGACATTGTTGACTGGTAATGTATTTAATTCAGCAGTGTTAAATTTTGCCATGCATGTATTGAATTTAATTGGGATTATTAGTGTGTTAGTTAATATTTTGGTGACTTGGGATAGAATTGTCTGCTTGAGGTTAATATTAGAACTTTTGAGATATAAGTTGTGTTGTGCTAACGTCTCCTAGGAAATATTTTCATTAAGAGATTAGCTACTAAGGCCCTGATAGATTCAGGGGCCACACACTCTTTCATCTCGGAGATGTTCTCTAGTCATTTGGATATGAAGACCATCGGCCTTGACGTGAATTATTCTATAACAGTCCCATCAGGGGAAGAGTTGTCAGCTACTAGCGTGGTCAGGGACATTGATCTCGAACTGCAAGGCCACCTAGTGTATGCCGATCTGATCGTGTTGCCGATGCCAGAATTTTATATTATATTGGGAATGGACTGGCTGACGAAGAACAGAGTTTTGATTGATTTCCAGAAAAGGTCAGTGTTATTAAGACCTTAGGGTATGGAGCAGTTTCTCTTTGAGCCAAATAGATGGAGAAGTTTCCCTTGCATGATCTCATGCATGCAGGCACAGAGACTTATTCACAAGGGTTGTTAGGCTTTCTTGGCCAGCATTGTTTCAGCGCCTGACGCACCCACTCCGTCGATATCTGATGTACCAGTAGTCAGAGATTTTCCTAACATTTTTCCCGATGACGTCACAGACCTTCCACTAGAGAGAGAGGTGGAATTTGCTGTCGAACTTGTGCGAGGCACTGTGACAATCTCTAAGGCACCATACCGATTAGCTCTAGCTGAGATGTTAGAGCTCAAGCAGCAGATTCAGGAGCTACTAGATAAAGAGTTCATCCGCCCTAGTTTCTCACCATGGGGCGCACCAGTACTCTTCGTAAAGAAGAAAGATGGGAGCATGAGGCTGTGTATCGATTACAAAGAACTAAACAAGGTAACAATCAAGAATAAATACCCACTTCCAAGGATCGAGGACTTGTTTGATCAGTTACAGGGAGCTACAGTGTTCTCTAAGATAGATCTTTGATCAGGTTATCATCAACCAAAGGTAAAAGATGCAGATGTTCATAAGACAGCCTTCAGAACCAGCTATGGACATTACGAGCTCTTAGTGATGCTATTCGGACTAACAAATGTTCCAGCAATTTTCATGGACATAATGAACAGAGTATTTCAACCTTATCTTGATCAATTTATCTTAGTATTCATTGACGATACTCGAAGGGCCATGAGAAGCACATCCAGCATTTGAGGACGGTCTTACAGATCTTGCAGAGTCTCAAGTTATTTGCGAAGTTCAGTATGTGTGAATTGTGGTTGGAGAAGGTAGCGTTTTTGGGTCACATAGTGTCTAGCAGTGGGATTGAGGTGGATCCAGAAAAGGTGGCAGCCGTTAAGGAATGGGTTGATCCGAAGAATGCTTCAGAGATCCGCAGTTTTCTGGGCTTAGCCGGTTACTACCGTAAGTTTATTCAGGGGTTTTCGTCGATAGCAGTGCCACTCACTTCACTGACCAAGAAGAATGCTAAATTCATGTGGAGTGAAGAGTGTCAGAAGAGCCTTGATACTGTAAAGTAAGCTCTTATTTCAGCGCCAGTTCTAGCCATGCCATCAGGGCAAGGTAATTTTGTGTTATACACCGATGCATCTAAGCTCGGGTTAGGCGCAGTGTTAATGCAGCACGGTCGGGTTATAGCTTATGCTTCTAGGCAGTTGAAGGTGCACGAGAAGAATTACCCGACTCATGATCTAGAATTAGCCGCCGTTGTCTTTGCATTGAAGATTTGGAGACACTACTTGTACGACGAGAAATGCCATATATTTACCGATCACAAGAGTCTCAAGTATTTCTTCACGCAGAAAGAACTGAATATGAGACAGAGACGGTAGTTAGAGTTAGTGAAAGACTATGATTGCGTAATTAGCTACCATCCAGGGAAAGCTAATGTTGTCGCAGACGCCTTGAGCAGAAAAGTGGCAGTTGTAGCACAGTTGTCAGTGCAGAGACCTCTTCAATATGAAATTCAAAGATTTGGTCTAGAGGTTTACCGTAAGGGCAGAACTCCTAGGCTGTCTAACCTGACAGTCAAGTCTGATTTGCTAGACCGTATCTGTTGAGGACAGTCTTCAGACAAGCAGTTGCAGAAATGGAGACTGAAGGATGAAGCCAAGGACAGTGTACTCTACACAGTGTCTGATGGTATCGTGAGATACAGAGGTAGAATGTGGGTGCCTAGTGTTGATTCGATCAGAGAAGATATCTTGTCAGAGGCACATGAATCTCCGTATTCCAATCATACAAGAAGTACAAAAAAGTACAAGGATCTGCAGATTTTGTATTGGTGGCCAGGGATGAAGCGAGACATGCATCGATTTGTGTCTGAATGTCTCACTTGTCAGCAGGTGAAGGCAGAGCATCAGAGGGCAACAGGGATGCTTAAGCCACTCTCTATCCCCGAGTGGAAGTGGGAGAATATCACCATTGACTTCGTTGTTGGTTTGCTGAGGTCGGTCAGAGGATCCAATGCCATTTGAGTTATAGTAGATCGACTTACTAAGTCAGAACACTTCTTGCCAGTGAAGACGACTTTCTCCATGATGCAGTATGCAGAGTTCTATATCAGGGAGATAGTTCGATTGTACGGAATCCCAATTTCTATTGTGTCCGACAGGGACCCGAGGTTTACATCGTCCTTTTGGAAGATTTTGCATACAACCATGGGGACGAAGTTTCTATTCAGTACAGCTTTTCACCCTCAGACAGATAGCCAGTCTGAGCGAGTGATTCAGATTTTGGAGGATTTATTGCGAGCATTTATGATCGATTTTCATGGGACTTGGGAATCGAAGCTACCTCTAGTGGAGTTTACCTACAAAAACAGCTTCCAAGCATCTATAGGTATGGCTCCCTATGAGGCACTGTATGGAAGGAAGTGCAGATCACCAATTCATTGGGATGAGGTTGGTGAGAGAGCAGAACTGGGTCCAGATATAGTTCAGCAGACTGCAGATGTGGTGGTCAGGATACAAGACAGAATGAAGACCGCCCAGAGTCGTCAAAAGAGCTATGCTGATAAGAGAAGGAGAGATCTAGAGTTTGCCGTAGGCGATCACGTTTTCGTGAAGATAGCACCCATGAAGGGTGTTATGAAATTTGGGAAGAGAGGCAAGCTCAGTCCGAGGTTTATTGGACAGTTTGAGATTCTTGACAGAGTTGGGACACTAGCTTATCGTTTAGCCCTACCGTCGAATCTGGTCGGTGTACACAATGTGTTTCATGTCTCGATGTTGAGGAAGTATTTAGCAAACCCTTCACACATTTTGAGCTACGAGCCGTTGCAGTTGACTCCAGATCTGTCATATGAGGAAAGACCCATCCAAATCCTAGACAGATAGGAGCGTAGACTTCGGAACAAGGTGACGAAGCTAGTCAAAGTTCGGTGGCTAAATCAATCAGTTGAAGAGGTAACTTGGAAGACCGAAGCGGATATGAGAATTCGCTACCCGGAGTTGTTCGGTAAGATTTAATTTCGAATACGAAATTTATATAAGTGGGGGAGGAACTGTAGAACCCAAAATCAGTACACGTAAAATCCATGCATTATTTAATTGTCAAATCATTTATTTAATTTAAAATGAGTTTTAGCGATGCATGATTTATCCAAATGTATTATTTTAAATTTATTATGTTTAGGGGATGCACGTTAATCGTTTTCTTGAGTTTCATGTTTCAGGCGATTATTCGATGCGGGATCGAGAAAAAGAGATCGGTGACGATTTTGGCAATTTTAAATGTGGTATTTTATTTTTAAGTTAAGGTTGGGGCATATTAATTAATTTAATAAGTTTTAGCATTTTAAAGCCTAAATTATGTATTTAGTGAGTATAGAATTTTAAAACTTTTAAAGTTGGCTTTGTGCATTTTATTTTGTTAAAGAGGAGAATTTTATAAAATCAGTGTGTATTTATTTTAATTGAGGAATTTGATTAAAATTGGTGTGGGTTAACCTTTTAATTAGTATTTTAATTAGTTAATTTAGCAATAATTTCTCCTAATTAAAACACGCACACACGTTACACACACTTACACGTTTTTACACACACCAAAACACACAACACACAACTACACATTTTATTTTTAGAATTTGAGAGCAAAAACTATGGTTCTTGAAGAAGAGAACAGCCACCCAATTTACTTCAGTATTCCAGCAAATTTTCGTGAGTTTATTTCAAGAAAATCGAGCCACAATCGTCCCGGATCAAGCCTCGCTCCGTTTCCGCTTCGGTATCACCGTATCATGAGTTTTTTATATCAAAAAGCACGTATATTATATTTTTCATGCATCGATCATGTCATAGTATGTGTTTCGTTGTTTTATGCGTAAAAAAATCCATGTATGATGTGCAAGGTTTGGGCAGAAACATGTTGGATCGATTTTAAAACGTTTTTAGATCTAAAAATTTCAAAATTTATTGTTCTTTTGAAAAATGCGATTTTTAGGTCCTGATTTTGAGAAAACTTCAACATTAAAATTGTCGAAAATTTTTATACCTTCGATTTGATATAAAATTCAAAATATTTGGACAAAAATTGAGTGAGTTATGACCGTTTTCGTGGGACTGCTCAAACTCTATTTTTCTGAAAATTATGCTATTGATGTGTTCTCAAAGTTTTATGGTTGCAAACTTCGTCGGGGGTCGACGGGTGATCGCTGCTGCTTTTAGGTATATTGTTAATGATGCTGGGATTATCATCGTTGATTCGTTTTGTGTCGTTAGGCACTTGAGTGCGTTAGAAGTCACGAAAATAAGGGTTGTGTCAAATGTTGTATCCACAGACTTGTACTGTGTGGTTTGGGTTGTGTAGTTGCTTGGGAGTGTCCGTACGGGAATAAGTCAATGTAAAAGCCTCCTAAGTTGAGTCTCGAGGTGTGGGTTTTCGGGCGACGTGATCAAGTTAGGAGAAATAAGCCTTGAGTCTAAGATGTCCCGTCGGTTTTCGTCCACAGTGAGTACACGGACACTGGCACGGGGTCTGTGCCTTTGTTTCCTTCGTAGTGTCAAAATTTCGAGACTACACGGACCTGTACACGTACCCAGGCATGGGGTCCGTGCCCTTTGTTTTTTCCGAAGTGTCAAAAGTCAGTACTTACACGGACCCGTAGACGGACCCTAGCACGGAGTCCGTGTCCTTGCTTCTTTTGAGTAGATTTTTTTATACCGAACTTTCACGGACCTAGAGCCGGACCTGGGCACGGGGTCCGTGTACCTCCAGTTTTGGGAAAAATTCTTCATTCGCCTTAAGATTTGATTTGGGGTTAAAGATCTTTGTTAGTACGATGATTAAACGAGGTTAAGTCCCGAGTAATTTAGAATGTCTTAAACTATCTGTTTGATTCAGTGGTGAGCACGAATACCTACGTCTAAGTTATGCAAGTTAAGTGTTGAAATTCATGTTAGTATATGCAGCAGTGGCCCCCTAAACGAGATCCAATGAATCCCTCAACGCCAAGTAAGTATGTTCGACGTGCAAAGAAAATACTTTTAAGTTTTTGAGATATGCTAAATGTCTTGTGACCAAATTTATGTATGGGACTGTAAAGCGGTAAATATCACCAGGGACCAATCCACCCCGTAAAATTATGAACGGGTTTAGATCAGGATTGGAAAGCGGTAAAGTATGACCAGGGACCAATCCACCCGTTAAATTATGAACGGGGATCTCATGTATGTGGCAGTAGATCTTCCCTGTCAGCCCAGTAATGTGGTTTAGTCTGATCAGACGTATTTATGTTTGGGTCACTTGCTTTGAAACATGCCTCTACGCAAAATTATGAATTTTATATATGTTCAAGTGTGTACTAGTGTGCTAGCATGTTTAAGAAAAGTTTCACGTTATGGCACGTCTATGTTATGTATGTATGTATGTTCAAGTTTAATTCCAAGTTCAAGTTTCAAGTATGTACGCTCTATTTTAAAGTCGCATGTAGTTTTATTACGTATTACTTGCTATTTCCAGTTTATACGTGTTGAGTCTTTAGACTCACTAGACTTGATCGATGCAGGTGAGGATGAGTTTGAGGCGACGAGAGGTGGAGACTAGTGAGCTGGCTTGGACTGAGCGGGAGGCTAAACCCGAGGACCTCCATGTTTTAAGTTCTTATGAAATGGTCAAAATACTCTGATTTCATGTTTTGAATACAATGTTTAAACAAATATTTTTCTTTTGCAAATACTTTTGGTTGGACAGCTATTTATGAATGCAAATTGAGATTTATTGATATTTAAGAAAATTTTTAATTTTTCCGCAAATTTTAAGTAGTAAAAAGCACGGTACGTTACATCAACCTTACTCGCTCACATCTAGCTTTATAATTTTTTTTCAATGCTTTATCAGGTAAACAAGCAAAATATTTACGAAGATTCACAATTCAAGCATCCATATTATTATTATTATATATTTCAATTATTTTGGGAAAACTGAAGAAACCGACTCAGACAGTCACGGAGTACCGTTATCCGTTACTTAATAGGGAAATGAACTAGAACCTGCAAAAACAAAATGAAAATATCAAAGAACAATTGTGGATCATATAAAGGCATAAACTCATCATTTCATTTTCAATAAAAGGCTTAAGTCTTGGTCCATTAACTTTAAACAAATCATTATTTTTAGGATTTTCAATATCAACAGCACCATGAGGATAAATAAATTTAACAATAAATGGTCATGACCATCTCGATCTTAGCTTTCTTGGAAATAAATGCAAACAAGAATTATAAAGTAAAACTTTTTGTCCAATTTCAAATGACTTTCTCATAATATTTTTAACATGAAAGGATTTAGTTTTATCTTTATAAATCTTTGAATTTTCATATGCATCATTTCGTAATTCTTCAAGTTCATTTAATTGCAATTTTCTTAATTTAGATGCATCATCTATATTAATATTAAATTCTTTAATTGCCCAATAAGCTCTATATTCAAGCTCAACCAGTAAATGACAATGCTTACCAAAAACTAACCTATATTGTGACATGCCCAATGATGTTTTAAATGTAGTTCTATATGCCCATAATGCATCAGTTAATCTTAAAGACCTATCTTTTCGATTTGGATTAACTGTTTTTTCTAAAATTTATTTTATTTCACTATTTGCAAGTTCAACTCGACCATTACTTTGAGGATGATATGGAGTAGAAACTTTATGTGTAATGTCATATTTTGTTAACAAAGAAGAAAATGATTTATTTCTAAAATAACTTCTCCCATCACTAATTATTGCTCTAGGCATTCCAAATCGGCTAAAAATATTTTCTTTTAAAAATTTTATAACAACTTTATTATCATTACTTCTACATGCAATCGCTACAATCCATTTTGAAACATAATCAACATCGACTAAAATGTAGGTAAATCCAAAAGATAATGGAAATGGACCCATAAAATCTGTCCCCCAACTATCAAATATTTCAATACTTATGATTGGATATAAAGGCATCATGTTTCGTTTTGAAATTGATCCTATTTTCTGACAGTTTTCACAATATTTGCAAAATAAATGCGTATCTTTGTGTGAGAGACCGTGCTCCTGATTAATTTTTAATTATCAAACAACCAGGATTTATTAGCGTAAACAGCGAAAACGAGTAAAAATTTTCCATTTTGGGCCAACATAAATTTCGGCATGACCTCCCCGTAAATAGGACATATCAAAAATTTCTAAACAACACAACAAAACATTTATACTCGAAAATAGAGTCCAATAAAACAACCAGAATACCAACCGCAAGCAGAGCCAGCCAGGCTCGATCACACCAAATAAGATCCAACACTCAATAATACAACCATACAAATACACGAGGCATCTCCTCGGCAAATGACTCAATAAATAGAGTATAAATATCTGGGGACTCCCAACTCAAACTGACTCACTGGGCTCCACTGGAATACGCTCCGCCAGTTGCATCAGAACCACCTATATAACCTGCCATGGAATCACAAAACAAACCACAGCAGCCCCGAGGGATAGGGGTCAAAACCCAGTACGAAGATCAACTAAATTACCGCATAAATAAATGGCATGTAATGAAATCAATGCAATGCAATTCATGTAGGGTACCGATAATCTCAGGTATCAAACTGGATCCAAAGAACGGTAGCAACTACTTTGCCACATGTGCCAGGTTTGTGACGTGTCAAATACGTCCTCGACCCTGCACATCTGCTTTAGGGGAGTTAGTCTGCAGAACTGCTCAGCCCTTCCGCTAGTCATCAGAGATGTGAAGCTTAAACGCCCTCAGCTCTGATATCTAAATAACTCATCCAAGAGTAAACAGAAATCTCGGAAACAACGGAGTCATGGCTCGATATGAATGTGTGCTCAACAATGCATATAAATCCCCAGATTATTCCAATATATTTAAAAACTCACATTTATTTTTTGAAAAAAGAGGAATAATCTTAAAATACACCCAAACAGTACAAAGAGCCCATAAACACATAATTTTCATAAAATCACATCAATTTAATTACACGTCGTTATAGACGCTGTAAGGAATCGATCAATCCGTACCTTAATATTCAAATTAAATTACCACAATAACTTATGAACTCCTCAGTGCTTCCTGGCTACTAAAACCTATGGCAAATAATTTATTTCCGTCAAATAAATATTCCACTCTTAGCCAAAAACAAGTTACGAATTCCAGCTTGTACCTAAGTTCGGTTTTAAGGCCATAACTCAACCAAAACTTAACCTAAACACACTTATCATACATGGCTGGAATCCTACTCAAAATCTCATATTTCATTAGAAGACATTAGAAAGAAATTCAATTATCTCGACACTGAAAAAACGCCCAAAACCAGAAGCCATGGGCAATGAGTTCTGTGACAGATTCAGGTTAGACACTTATGAGTTTAAAATTCATATCTAACCCATCATTGACTCAAATTGATATCCGCCAATTGGAGATGAAAAAAAACTCAAATATCTAAGTTTTTCTAGAAGAAATAATTTCCAAATTCTTAACAGATTAATCACATATTTATCAAGAAAACTCTATTACCTGGCACCTCGCGGACAGAAAACTGTAACTGAGCAGTTTCGGCAAAATGAGCGTAACTACCACAATTCTTAATGGAATTTAACGAATCTTATATCAATACGAAGACAACACATAGCTATACAACTCTTATTTGAATCATAAGTCCAGAAGCCAAGCGTATAAATGTCATAAACTCAAATTACAGTAGCTAATCTACAAAGTTCCAACACAGAATTCCATTTTGACACATTTTGGTAGAAAAATCATATCAAATCCTTTTTAAATTGGAATTCCATTTTGTCAGTGGCTATAGAAAGCTAGCACGTATATATATAAGTTCTATTAGAACCACAAGTCAAGATTCTTAGTGAAAATCACACAAAAAAAAACCCAAAAATCAGAAGCCAAAACCTGCAACTCGAAAACAGAAACCAACTTCTTCTTCCTGGAACAAATTTGCAAACCTAGGTTTAGAGATTAAATTCAAAAGCTTCCCTTGAACTGAAATAGAGCTAGAATCGACCTCTTTACACTATAAAGAACCAAGAAAAATGACAAGCAAGAAGCTGGAAAAGAAAATAATGAAGCAACAGCTCGGCGACTTGAAGAGATGAGCAAGAAAGAGAATGAGATGGATGCTTGTAGAAGAAACGAGTAGATTAAAGGAGGAAATGGATTGGCCATGTGGAAAATGGGCTTCCTTCTATACACATATCTATATACATGAATTTAATGATTTAGCCCAAATGCTAGAATGTGACCCGATCTAAATATTACAACTCTCGTGTGCTTAAAAAAAATTCCGATATGTATTTTAATATCGTCTATAATTCTGATATTTTCTAATACATATTTAAAACACACAAGTATAATTATTTGGCTTAATTATTTTAATTTAGCACTTTAAAATAATTATTTCTATTTCTTGCCAAATATTGAATAATTAAATTCGGGTTCTCACAATCTCCCCTCTTAATAAAAGATTTTCTCCTCGAAATTTGACATACACAACACTTATCCACAAAGTGGTTAAAACATTTACCACTGATAATACATAGGAAAATCTTAGTACATGGAGTTATTCATCATATTTTCAAACAAGTGAGGCCACTCTTGACGCATTCTAGCTTCTAACACCCATGTAGCATCTTCTATCCCATGTCTACTCCACTACACCAAAACCAAAGGAATCGTCTTGTTCCTGAGTTGCTTCTCTTTGAGATCAAGAATTTGAAGCGGATGCTCAACATAACTTAGAGAACTATCTAACTCCACAACCCCGGTACTCAAAACATGAGATTGATCTGGCTCGGACTTCCGCAGCATAGATACATGAAACACATCGTGTATCGCAGACAAACTCTGCGGCAAGTCCAAACGATAAGCCAAAGTGCCAATCCTCTCAACAATTTCATACGGACCAATATAACGTGGAGCTAACTTCCCTTTGCGTCCAAATCTCATAGTACCACGAAACGGTGATAATTTTAAGAAAACATAATCACCAACCAGGAACTCTAAAGGTCGACGCCTTTTATTAGCATAACTTGCTTGACGATCCTGGGCTGCTTTCACTCCTTTACTAATCAATTAAACTTTATCTTTCATTTCTTGCACAAATTCTGGTTTAGACATCTGTCGTTCTCCTACATCTTCCCAACAAATCGGAGATCTGCACTTTCTGCCATATAAAGCTTCAAATGTTGCCATACCGATCGTTGTCTGAAAACTATTTTTGTAAGAGAATTCGACCAGAGACAATGATTCTAACCAACCACCACTGAAATCAATTACAACTTCTCGTAAACCTTGTATCGCGGTCTGATACTATGGTTATTGGCACACCATGCAATCTCACCACATGATCTGAAACCCCTGCTTATTCGTTTTCTAAAAAAGTACTAGAAATTTTTTTTTTTTTTACCTAAATTTTTTGACCTCTACATATACATATAAATAAAATACTTTTGCACCATTTTATTTTAAAATAAAACATCCAACTAGTACTTGAAATCCTAGAGGAAAATAGTCAAGATAATAAATCGTAAAGCGTTTTACCAAACCTAAAAAGCAATAAGGGTTGAAAAGTGTAGTCATACTAAACCTCTCAAAATCTCTCATAAATCATAAATAAAATGTCGTAAAAATCTTTTACTTAAAGTCATAAACTTAAATGCGGAAAATAGAAGCGCCGGTCCTCGGGTTATGTGCACTGACAGTCCAGCAAGGTCACCCATCAAGTACTCCAACATCATAATTATTAATATCACCTGCATCATACACACCTGGTGAGTCTAAAAACTCAACACATCATATCCTTGATAACAAGTAATACGGAATACAGTTAACATATAACAGTGAAAAATACTTATACTTAAAATAACGTTTATTTAAACATTTTAATGATACATAAACTTTAAATAAAAACCTTTTCTTAAACATTTTCATATCAACATTTTAACATATTCGCATTCATGTTTGTTGAATTCAGATTGTTATTGTGACTCGTATTCTTAATCGTATTGAGGCGATGTATCCATCTATAAAAACCACAGTACTGGGCGGCAAGGACACCAGCGACACTCTCACCGGTCAACTGGGCCTTGGCCAACGTATTAACATATTCGTATTCGTATTCGTATCTATATCCAAGTAAACACGATCGTCGGGCTCCCACTGGGACCATAACCCTCACGATATCTCCAACATGTAGTAGTCACAATCCCTTCACATCCTTCAACATGTTATCATCACTTAATAAAAATCATGCATATACATATCATTTTATTTTTGAAACCAATCATACAACATATCTTTTAAATGTCCAATTTAAACTTAATAATTCTTGAACATCTAAAAAATCATATTTCAACATATAAAAATTGATAAACATCCACTATCATTGAAAATAATCATATTAGCATATAAAATGGCATTTAGGACACTGCCATGACGTTACTAAATTTTCTGTGTAAAAAGACCGTTTTACCCTTGACGTATAATTTTACGTTTTTGACTTTTCTTAATTTCTTTGACTCTAACATGTCCCAAATAATTATTTAAGCCTAACTTAAAATTCTCATACTTTTATTTAGCATAAAAACTAGTCTTTTTATTTAATTCGTAATTAATCGTTTTGAAGGCGTTTTAATCCCGAAAAATTCCAAACTTTATTATAAAATTTCTAAATTTAAAATTTATTCTTTTTATATTATTTTAGCTCTTATGAACCATGACTCGACCCCCGTGAGCCATGTTTCAATTAATTAAGCAATTAAAACCCTTACTTGACCCTAAATTGTTTGCACCGAGCCATCATCTGATTCTCTCGAGCCACCCTCGAACCAAGTTGGTCCAGACCCTGACCAGCCCCCTTAGGCACCCTTTTGAACCCTAGGAACCCACAGACTAGCCCCCAGCAACATAACCGAAGCCAGACACTCCAAGTAGCCGCAGCCGAGAACTCCCACAACGCATCGGTTCTTCTTTTCGTAACGAGCACTCTACTAGCGAACCCAGCCCCTGTACCAACCACTAACCCACCTTACTAAGACCCTTAAGACTCACCGTAGCCCTGCCCCTAGACCACAGTCAGAGCCCCTTAACCCTTGAAAGCCTGCACACCCCCGCGCATGCCTTACGTGACTCTCGGGTAGGAGTCCTTGTTGGCAAGGACTCCTCCCAGCCCCTCAAACTCGAGTCTTAGCATGGCTAGGGCTCTACCCTGGACTCCCCCATGGCCCTAGCTAGTCCCTGGTCCCAGCCGAACCAAGCCCAGCCTTCTACACACCCAAAACCGTGAGCCAAGAAGCACACCAGTCCACATACGATTGCAGTTTGATTGCACCATGTTTTATAACATCTTTAGTGTGTTCCTAGGACTCTATATTTTGTGTAAAACAATGCTTATTCATCCCCTACATCATGGCAGCCCTTAAACAATACAAACACATGGTTTTTGAAGTAAAAAACACAAGTTTAAAGCATGTATGCACATAGTTACGAAAATAGAACTTGTGTGACTTGTTTTCATGAAAAATCATAAATAATTACATAATATGGCGTGCCTTTGCATTTTAAACGCACGATTATTCGATGGTGATGCGAAGAACGGCGGTGAAGAAAAACCCTTGGCTGAACTCCCTTGAAATTTCGAACTTCCTCTTCAATCTTTTAGGTGTGTGTCATGTGTTATTTTGGAGGAAAGAGTTTGGATGGAGTAGGGAAGTGGGCGTGACTTGCAAAGGGTTTTGGGGTGGAATTAAATATCATATAGTTAATTATTTACTAATAAGACTTTAGGCCTATTAAGCATAGTTTAGGCCCATTAGTACTAGATTAGGATTTAATTAAAATACTAAAAATAGTTTTATTTAATTAACTTTGTCAATTTATTAGCCGGGTTGTCAAAAAGTTCGTATTTTTGTTGAAAAACCAACACCGATAAAAATTATGTTCCGGCGTATAAAATCACCTCAAAACTCCTTATTTTCAAAAATATGAATAAACATCGTTCATTTTTTAAATAATCAAATACAATTATTTAATAAAAATATTTTACGTTTTTCATCACTCGGTCTCCGTTCTTCGATCGCAACTTGAATAATCCTTTAAAAATAATATTCTATGCATCATGACAATTAAATCCTGTTTAACATCTAATCATGCATGTCACATAATCAATTAAGCAATTAAATCAATTAATCACTTATTTTTCATATTTCTTGGATTTGCATGTCGTTGGGTTACGTCGTCTTAATTTTGGACCTTACAATTCCTCCTCCCCTTAAATAAAATTTCGTCCTCGAAATTAGAACTTACCGAATAGTTCTGGATAGCGATTATTCAAGTCTCTCTCGGTTTCCCAAGTGGCTTCTTCTTCCGAGTGATTCAGCCACTTGACCTTGACCATTGGAATGACTTTGTTTTGGAGTCTCCTTTCTTGCGTTGCCAAGATTTGGACAGGTCTTTCTTCATATGTCATATTTTGAGTCAATTGTAGAGGTTCATAGTTTAGTACATGTGACGGGTTTGACATGTACTTCCGCACCATCGAAATATGGAACATATTGTGAACTCCTGATAGCATTGGTGGCAACACCATACTATAAGGTATTGTCCCAATCCTCTCTAAGATCTCGAATGGACCAATAAATCTCAGACTAAGCTTTTCTTTCTTGCCAAAATGCATAACACCATTCATAGGCGCTATTTTCACAAATACATGATCTCCCACTGCAAACTCTAAGTCCCTTCGTCTTTTGTCTGCATAACTCTTTTGTCGGCTTTGCGTCGTCTTCATTCGGTCATGAATTTTGACTACAACCTTGGTAGTCTCTTTCATCACATCTGGACCAATCTCCCTTCTTTCACCAACCTTGTCCCAATGAATAGGAGATCTACATTTTCTTCCATAAAGTGCCTCGAAAGGAGCCATCCCAATTGATGATTGATAGCTATTATTGTAGGTGAACTACACTAGAGGTAATTTCGGTTCCCAGCTGCCTTGGAAGTCGATAACACATGCTCGCAGTAGATCTTCTAGAATCTGTATAACTCTCTCAGACTAACCATCGGTTTGAGGATGAAATGTTGTACTGAATAATAACTTGGTCCCCATCGCTGCATGTAAGCTCTTCCAAAAAGATGACGTGAATCTTGGATCTCTGTCAGACATGATAGATACAGGAATTCCATGTAGACGTGCTATCTCTCGAATATATAAGTCAGCGTACTGAATCATGGTAAAATTCGTCTTAATAGGTAGAAAATGCGTTGATTTTGTAAGACGATCCACTATTACCCATATAGCATTGAATCCCTTAATAGTCTTTGGTAATCCCACAACAAAGTCCATAGTGACGTTTTCCCATTTCCACTCGGGGATGGGAAGTGGCTTAAGTTTTCCCGCTGGTCTTTTATACTCTGCCTTAACTTGTTGACATGTCAAACACTCGGATACAAATCTCAGAATGTCTCTCTTCAGACCTGGCCACCAATATAACAACTGCAAACCTTTGTACATTTTCGTGCCCCCCCAGGTGAATGGAATAAGGTGTGTCATGAGCTTCCTTCATAATAAGGTCTCTCAAAGAATCATCATTAGGAACCCATAACCGATCTCGATAACGAACTATACCATCCACCTCTGAATATAATTTCCGACCCTTGGCTTCATCTCTAGCTCTCAACTTTTTCAATTGCTCATTGGTAGACTGTCCATCACGAATTCTGTCTCTCACAGTCGACTGTACTGATAATGTGGCAAGATTAGGGGCCTCGCCCCTAGCATAGACTGTAAGCTCAAAACACTGTATCTCGGACTGCAATGGTCTTTGAAGTGATAGTTGAGTGATGACTGCTGTTTTTCTACTCAATGCGTCTGCCAAAATATTAGCTTTCCCCGAATGATAGCTAATCTCACAGTCGTAGTCCTTTACTACCTCAAGCCATCTGCGTTGTCTCATATTCGGTTCCTTTTGGGTGAAGAAGTATTGCAGACTTTTATGATCGGTGAATATTTTGCACTTCTCCCCATAAAGGCAGTGTCTCCAAGTCTTCAATGCAAAAACTACTGCTGCAAGCTCAAGATCATGAGTAGGGTAGTTTTTCTCGTGAATTTTCAGTTGTCTCGACGCATAAGCTATAACTCGGTCATTTTGCATCAGGATTGCGCCCAAACCAAGTTTATAATCATCGGTATAAAGAACATACTCTCCTTGCCCTGATGGCATAGATAACACTGGTGCTGATATCAAGGCTTGCTTCAACTTATCAAAACTGTTTTGACACTCGGATCCCCAAACAAACTTTGCATTCTTCTTAGTCAAGGATGTCAATGGTACTGCAATGGATGAGAATCCCTTGATGAATTTGCGATAATAGCCAGCTAGTCCCAAGAAACTGCGAATCTCGGTAACACTCTTCGGTACTGGCCACTGTTTCACTGCCTCGATTTTGCTTGGATCAACTTCAACGCCATCACTAGAAATGATGTGGCCTAAGAAAGCCACTCTATCAAGCCTAAACTCGCACTTACGGAATTTTGCATAAAGTTTTCTGTCTTGTAGTACTTGCAGTGCTGTCCTCAAATAATGACTATGCTCCTCTTTATCCCTCAAATAGATCAATATATCGTCAATGAAGACTATAATAAACTGATCTAGATACGGGTGAAACACGCGATTCATTAGATCCATGAAGATCGCTGGCGCATTAGTCAGATCGAATGGCATGACTATAAACTCGTAGTGCCCATATCTAGTACGAAATGACCTCTTGTGAACATCTGACTCTTTCACTTTCAACTGGTGGTACTCGGATCGAAGATCAATCTTAGAAAACATCGCTGCACCTTACAACTGATCAAATAAATCTTCAATTCTTGGCAGTGGATACTTATTTTTGATAGTGACCTTGTTGAGCTCTCGATAATCGATGCATAGACGCATACTCCCATCTTTCTTCTTCACAAATAACACTGGTGCGCCCCATGGTGAATAACTAGGGCAAATGAAACCCTTGTCTAGCAATCCCTGGATTTTATCTTTTAATTCTTTCATTACAACTGGTGCTAGACGATAAGGTGCTTTAGATATAGGAACAGTGCCCGGCATCAGATCAATAGAGAATTCCACTTCACGATCGGGTGGAATGCCAGAAACGTCTTCGGGAAAGACGCTGGGAAAATCTCTGACAATATCAACATCTTCCAATTTCTGACTGGTAGGAGCATGTGCGGTAGTGATACACGCTAGAAAAGCTTGGCATCCGTGTTTAATAAGCTTCCTCGCATGTAGACAAGAGATAACATGCGACATTTGCTTCTTTCTTGCCGCCTCAAAGACAAAAAATTTACCACTAGGCGGTCGAATAGACACTGATCTCTGATGAAAATTAATCGAAGCTCCATTCGCTGATAACCAATCCATTCCAAGTATGATATCAAATTCGGGCATAGGAAGCACAATAATATCTGCCCGAACCACATCTTTGAACAAACGAAGCTCCAGATCTTTGACAATTCTAGATGTGAACATTTGATCACCGGAAGGAATAGAAACTTTGAAACCCAAACCCATATCTTGAGGAGTAATATTCAGTCTTTTGATGAAGGTTTCAGATATGAATGAATGTGTAGCTCTGGAATCTAGAAAAGCGTAGGTAGCTACTCCTTGAATGATAATTCTCCCTGTGGTGGAAACGTCTTTTAAATCTTTTCGTGATGAAGCTTAAGGATTTACTATCATTAATTTCCCAAATATTCGAATTATTACAATTGAACCATGTGTCTTTTTCGAAAATCTGGACTTTAACTCCTTAAATTTCGAAATTTAGGTTTTTGGTCCTTAAGAATGCGAAAATTGAACTTGGGTTCCTCATCTCTCGGTTAATTGCATTTTGGTCCCTTAATTTCCAAAAATTTCATTGTAGACCCTTAAAATTTCGAAAGTTGCATATTGACCCCTTTAAAAAAATTTGAAACCCCCAATACCCTTGATTGTGGCTCTCTTAATTTTTGGCCATAAAGCTTTTTATTTGGAATTATTTCCTCATTTGCATAAATTAATGCACCAAATTAAATATCGTTATAGGGTTTTCTAAATTCGTAACTTAAATCCAACTAGGGTAGAACATGCAACCTAAATTCCACTAGGTTAGATCTTGTTCGCATTTCAATTCTGATAACCAATTTAACATTTCATGCAATTAAAAGCAATAATAAAATGTTAAATGACTAGGTTACCCGTGATGAGCGTAGTGTCTGCCTCCTCTTCAGCTTCCTCGGCATTCATAACGTATGCTCGACCCATAGTAGGTGCATTCTTCTTTGGGCAGTCCGCTGCTTTGTGCCCTTCTTCCTTGCATATGAAACACCTAGAAGTACCCCACACACATGCTCCATAGTGTAGTCGATTGCACCTCTTGCATGGTTGTCCTTTTGCCGTCTTTGGGGCTGCAGGTGGTGGATTTGACGGTGCTTGCTTCTTGACTTGACCTTGGGGCTTTCGAGGCCCTTGAGGTCTAGGAAGACCCGCATATGGCTTCTTATTTGGTTGATTGTTGTTCTGATGTTGTTGCCTCTTGCGCTGTAACTCAAACTCGATGTCTTTCAACGATTGCTCACATTGGAATGCATAAGTGACTGCAGTGGCATAATCCGAAGGACGCATCATCATAACATTATTCTGTATGGTAGGTCGTAGACCATCCATGAAGTGTCTAAGCCTTTCTTCGGCATCCCTGGCAATAAGGGGTACAAAGTGACAACCCCTATCGAATTTCTTCACAAATTCAGCAACAGTAGCGTCTCCCTGATGGAGAGTCATAAATTCCCTCTTTAATCGGCTTCTAACATCAGCTGTAAAATATTTCTCGTAGAATATAGTTTTGAATTGGGCCCAAGTAAGTGTGCAAGGTTAACACCCTGCTCGGCTCCTTCCCACCATAAAGAAGCGTCATCCCTAAACAGATAAGTAGTACACCTCACACGGTCAGCATCCCCCATATCCAGATAGCGAAAGTGTACCTCGAGTTAACGAATCCACCCCTCCGCAGAAAAAGGATCGGTAGTGCCAGAAAATTCCTTCTGCGCTAGCCTCCGGAACTGGTCATATAAATCATGTTGTGGCCTCGGTGCCTGTTGCATCTGCTGTAACTGCTGTTGCGTTAACTGTTGATGTTGTAACTGTTGCTCAAAGAGACGAGCCATCCCCTCTAAAGCACGAGTAGCCGCATCCCCCGGAGGAGGTGGTGGTGTTGCATTCCCTTGATGATTCACGCTGTTCTCGGCTTGATTCTCATTAACAAGGGCACGTCTAGGAGGCATTTTATCTGAATGTTTTCAAAATTCTAACGTGACCAACTTGCATTTAAATCTAAGTTTTCTAATCATGTGACATATCCTACTTCATTTTTAGCAATTTACGCATGCAAAACATAAATACTCAAAAAGCTAGTAAACATATAACGTAAACATATTATTCGTGTCAATATGCAGGTAACATCATATCAAATCATATAAAGCATGTAAAACTTACAAATGGAGGCTTGACGACTGATCTTTCCGGCGCTGATGGTGGCACAACCCTTTACAGGACCTTTGCTCTGATACCAACTGAAACGTCTGCTTATTTGTTTTTTAAAAAGTACTAGAAATTTTTTTTTTACCTAGAATTTTCGGCTTCTACATATACATATAAATAAAATACTTTTGCACCATTTTTTTTTTAAAAAAAAACATCCAATTAGTACTTGAAATCCCAGAGGAAAATAGTCAAGACAATAAATCGTAAATCGTTTTACCAAACCTAAAAAGCAATAAGGGTTGAAAAGTGTAGCTCATACTAAACCTCTCAAAATCTCTTAAAAAGCATAAATAAAATGTCGTAAAAATCTTTAACTTAAAGTCATAAACTTAAATGCGGATAATAGAAAGCGCCGGTGCTCGGGTTATGTGCACCGACAGTCCAGCAAGGTCACCCATCAAGTCCTTCAACATCATAATTATTAATATCACCTGCATTATACATACCTAATGAGTCTAAAAACTCAACACATCATATCCTTGATAACAAGTAATACGTAATACATTTAACATATAACAGTGAAAAATACTTGTACTTAAAATAACATTTTCATAAACATTTTCATGATACATAAACTTTAAATAAAACCTTTTCTTAAACATTTTCATATCAACATATTCATATCAACATTTAAACATATTCGTATTCATATTCGTATTCATGTTTGTTTAATTCAGATCGTGATTGTGACTCGTATTATTATTCGTATTGGGGCGATGGATCCATCTATAAAAACCACAGTACTGAGAGGTGAGGACACCAGCGACACTCTCACCTGTCAACTGGGCCTTGGCCAACGTATTAACATATTCGTATTCCTATTCGTATCCGTATCCAAGTAAACACGATCGTCGGGCTCCCACTGGGACCATAACCCTCACGATATCTCCAACATATAGTAGTCACAATCCCTTCACATCCTTCAATATGTTATCATCACTTAATGAAAATCATGCATATACATATCTTTTTATTTTTGAAACCAAGCATACATATCTTTAAAATGTCCAACTTAAACTTAATAATTCATGAACATCTAAAAAATCATATTTCAACATATAAAAATTGATAAACATCCACAAACATTGAAAATAATCATATCAGCATATAAAATGGTATTTAGGACACAGCCATAACGTTTACTAAATTTTCGGTGTAAAAAGACTATTTTACCCCTGACGTATAATTTTACGTTTTTGACTTTTCTTAATTTCTTTTACTCTAACATGTACCAAATAATTATTTAATACTAACTTAAAATTCTCATAATTTTATTTAGCTTAAAAACTAGGCTTTTTAATTAATTCGTAGTTAATCGTATTGAAGGCGTTTTAATACTGAAATATTCCAAACTTTATTATAAAATTCCTAAATTTAAAATTTAGTCTTTTTATATTATTTTAGCTCTTATGAACCATGACTCGACCCCCGTGAGCCATGTTTCGATTAATTAAGCAATTAAAACCCTTACTTGACCCTAAATTATTTGCACCGAGCCATCATCCGATTCTCTCGAGCCACCCTTGAACCAAGTTGGTCCAAACCCTGACCAGCACCCTTAGGCACCCTTTTGAACTCTAGGAACCCATGGACTAGCCCCCAGCAACAGAACCGAAGCCAGACACTCCAAGTTGCCGCAGCCGAGAACTCGCACAACACATGGGTTCTTCTTTTCGTAACGAGGACTCTACTAGCGAACCCAGCCCTTGTACCAACAGCTCACACACCTTCCTAGGACCCTTAAGACTCACCCTAGCCCTACCCCTAGACCACAGTCAGAGCCCCTTAACCCTTGAAAGCCTGCACACCCCCGCACATGCCTTACGTGACTCTCGGGTATGAGTCCTTGTTGGCAAGAACTCCTCCTAGCCCCTCAAACTCGAGTCCTAGCATGGCTAGGGCTCTACCGTGGACTCCCCCATGGCCCTGGCTAGTCCCTGGTCCCATCCGAACCAAGCCCAGCCCTCAGCACACCCAAAGCTGTGAGCCAAGAAGCACACCTGTCCACATACGATTCCAGTTTGATTGCACCATGTTTTATAACGTCTTTAGTGTGTTCCTAGGACTCTATATTTTGTGTAAAACAATGCTTATTCATCCCCTACATCATGGCAGCCCTTAAACAATACAAACACATGGTTTTTGAAGTAAAAAACACAAGTTTAAAGCATGCATGCACATAGTTACGAAAATAGAACATGTGTGACTTTTTTTCATGCAAAATAATTAATAATTACATAATATGGTGTGATGATAAGTAAAGAGAGAATATGGCGTGCCTTTGCGTTTTAAACGCACGATTATTCGATGGTGATGCAAAGAACGGCGGTGAAGAAAAAACCCTCGGATGAACTCCCTTGAAATTTCGAACTTCCTCTTCAATCTTTTAGGTGTATGTCATGTGCTATTTTGGAGGAAAGAGTTTGGATGGAGTAGGGAAGTGGGTGTGACTTGCAAAGGGTTTTGGGGTGGGATTAAAATATTATATAGTTAATTATTTACTAATAAGACTTTAGGTTTATTAAGCATAGTTTAGGCCCATTAGTACTAGATTAGGATTCAATTAAAATACTAAAAATAGTTTTATTTAATTAAATTTATGAATTTATTAGTCAGGTTGTAGAAAAGTTCGTATTTTTGTTAAAAACCAACACCGATAAAAATTACGTTCCGGCGTATAAAATCACCTCAAAACTCCTTATTTTCAAAAATATGAAAAAGCATTGTTCATATTTTAAATAATCAAATACAATTATTTATTAAAAATATTTTACGTTTTTCAGCCATCGGTCTCCGTTCTTCGATCGCAACTTGAATAATCCTTTAAAAATAACATTTTATGCATCATGACTATTAAATCCTGTTTAACATCTAATCATGCACGTCACATAATCAATTAAATCAATTAATCACTTATTTTTCATATTTCTTAGATTTGCATTCCGTTGGATTACGTCGTCTTAATTTTGGACCTTACATGATCAATGTACAATTTTGCCATTTTCTTGTAAGTATAAGTACATCATATGGAATAAAATGGGCTGATTTAGACAATCTATCAACAATCACCCAAATTGCATCACAACCACGATTAGAACGAGGTAGGTGTGTCACGAAATCCATAAAATGGGCTGATTTAGACAATCTATCAACATACCGCTAGGTCTCATTCGTTCAGCTTTAACCTGTTGGCAAGTTAAACATTTAGCCACGAATCAGAAATTTCCTTTTTCATACCTTCCCACCAATAATGAGCTCTCAAAGTATCATACATCTTTTGATTTCTTGGATGATTGCTATGTCGACTACAATAAGCTTCACATAGTATAGCTTCTTTCAGATATATCAAATTAGGAACCACAAGTCTCCCATTAAAGCGCAGACTACCATCTGAAGCAACACTAAATTTATCTCACTGATCTGTTTGAGCCAATTCTTTCAATCTATGAATGTGCGGATCAGTTCTCTGCACTGCTTTAATGCTTGATATTATTTGTGGCTCGACTTTGATATAAGAAACTATAAAGTAATCTCCAGTTGTTTCATAAGTCAATCCTGATGTTCCCAAATGCTCGTGGACTTTAGAAATATTCAGAGATGTCAACATAGCGTTTTGAGCTTTCCTGCTAAGTGCATCTGCAACTAGATTCATTTGTCCTGGTTGATATTGAATCTCACAATCAAAGTCTTTAAGCAACTCCATCCATCGATGCTGTCTCATGTTCAAGTCGAACTTTGTGAAAAGATATTTAAGGCTCTTGTGATGAGAATAAATTACAAACTGTTCACCGTACAGATAATGACGTCATATTTTTAACGCAAACACAATGGCAGCCAATTCTAAATCATGAACTAGATATCGAGTCTCGTGTGGCTTCAGCTGTCGAGATGCATATGCAATCACTCGCCCATTTTGCATTAAAACACATCTCAGTCCATTCAGAGAAGCATCTGTACACACAACAAATCCATCTGAGCTGTACACACAACAAATCCATCTGAGCCTGAAGGTAAAGCTAACACTGGAGCTGTTGTCAACTTTTCTTTCAAAGTCTGAAAACTTGATTCACATTCTGTAGTCCACACAAAACGTCGATCTTTTTGTGTTAATTGGGTCATAGGCCTTGCAATAACGGAAAATCTTTCAATAAAACGCCTATAATACCCTGTTAATCCCAGAAAGCTGCGAATCTCAGAAACATTTGTTGGTGCTGGCCAATTAATAACAACTTCGACTTTAATGGGATCCACTGAAACTCCTTAAGCGAATATAACATGACCCAGAAATACAACTCTGTCCAACAAAAATTCACACTTAGAAAATTTAGCATATAATTGTGCTGCTCTGAGTGTTTGGAGGACTAGTCTTAAATGTTCTTGATGCTCCTTCTTTGTTTTTGAATAAATCAAAATGTCATCGGTAAATACAATAACAAATTTGTCTAAAAATTCTCGAAAAACACGATTCATCAAATCCATGAAAACCGCTGGAGCATTAGTCAATCCGAAAGGCATGACTAAGAATTCATAATGCCCATAACGTGTCCGAAATGCAGTTTTAGGAACATCTTACTCTCTAACTCTAAGCTGATGATATCCAGAACGAAGATCGATCTTGGAATACATGGATGTACCTTGCAACTTATCAAACAAGTCATCGATACGCGGTAGAGGATATTTATTCTTCACTGTAGCTTTATTCAATTGCCGATAATCAATACACTATATCATCGTCCCGTCTTCCTTCTTTACAAACAATACTGGAGCTCCCCAAGGTGACATACTTGGTCTAATATAACCTTTTTCCAGTAAGTCTCATAATTGTTCCTTGAGTTCTCTAGCTTAGAGCCCAACGATACGGTGCTCTAGAAATAGGATCTGTCCTTGACATTAACTCAATACTGAAATCTATTTCCCTTTGAGGCGGAAAGCCTGGAATTTCATCAGGAAATACATCAGAAAAATCCTTTACCACAGGAATATCTGAAACTTTCAACATTTCTTCCTGTGTCACATCGACTACATAAATCATGAATCCTTCATTCCCTGCCGATAGCAGTCTAAACATTTCCATTACTGATACTAATGGAATGTGTGACTGAGAATCATTACCATAAAAGTTCCACTTATTGCCATAATAAGGTCTAAATCTGACAACTCCATGGAAACAATCAATGGTGGCTCGATAATTCGTCAAAGTATCCATTCCCAAAATACAGTCGAAGTCAGACATAGATAATTTGATTAGATTAGTTATCATAAGGTTATCATCAAATCTAATCACACAGTTTAGAACTATCTCATGAGACATCAAATACACACCAGCAGGGGTAGACACCGACACCGTATCCAACAAGGTAGTAGCAATCTCATGCTCATCGATAAATGTAGCAGACAGAAATGAATGAGATGCTCCCGTGTCTATCAATATACGTGCAGGATGATAAAAAATAAAGCATATACGTGCAATGACCCCTCCGGGCGTCTCATAAGCCTGGTACTGTGTCAAAGCATGCACCCTAGCCTGCTGAGGTCTTTTTCAAAATTTAGTATACATAACATTGACCTTTGAATCATCCAAAAAAAAGCCAAAAGCCAACATAAATTTTTTTAAATTTTTTTTTCTTTTCCAATATTCATTTGCAACATACAAAATTATTAACACTTCCTGTAACGTAGCGTACTTTTTATTACTTAAAATTTGAGGAAGAATTAAAAATTTTCTTAAATACGAAGGTGAACCATCAATTCGGTTAACCACTCGTTGTTCAACCAAACTATTTGAAATAAAAGATCACCAATAAAATTTTGTTAACTTAAATGCTTGTTCAAAACATCATAACCAAAACATCAAATAAATGTATTTTAAGCATTGCATGAAAACTTCAAAACATGGCGGTCCTCGGGTTTAGCCTCCCGCTCAGTCCAAGCCTGCTCCTTGGTCACCACCCCTAGTCTCCTCGAAATCATCCTCACCTGCATCGATCAAGTCTAGTGAGTCTAAAGACTCAACATGTATAAACTAGAAGTAACGAGTAATACATAATAAAACCACATGCAGCTTTAAAATAGGGCGTACACACTGAAACTGAACATACATCAAAACTTGAACGTACATACATACATAGACGTGCCATCAACGTAGAATCTTTCATAAACATGATTGTTTCATACATACATGGGCATACATAACATAGTTTTGCGTAGAGGTATGTTTCAAAACAAGTGACCCATAACATAATCGCCCGATCAGACTAAACCACAGTACTGGGCTGACAGGGACGAATCCACTTCTACATACATGAGATCCCGTTCATGCTTTAATGGGTGGATTGGTCCCCGTTCATGCTTTAACGCTTTTCAATCCTGATCTAAACACGTTCATGCTTTAACGGGGTGGATTGGTTCCTGGTCATGCTTTACCGCTTTCCAACCCCATACATAATTTGGTCACAAGACATTTAGCATACCTCAAAAACATGAAAATATTTTCTTTGCTCGTCGAACATACATACTTGGCGTTGAGGGATTCGTTGGGTCTCGCTTGAGGCCACTACTGCAACATACTAACATGAATTTCAACACTTAACTTGCATAACTTAGACGTAGGTACTCGAGCTCACCACCGAAGTGCATAAATAGCTTATGACATTCTAGATCACTCGGGACTTGACCTCGTTCAATCTTACTAACCATGACATCAAACCCCGAAACAAACTCTAAGATGAAGTGTGAACATTTCCCAACCATAAAAGACATGAACTTACTATTTTAACTTGAAAAGAAGGGGAAACCAAATATTCGGACAGAAGGAGTGGCGCTCGGGCGGTAAAAAATTATCGCTCAGGCGCCAAGCTTTCTGAAGCTCTACTATCAGACAGAATGAGTAGCGCTCAGACGGTAAGAAATTATCGCTCGGGCTCCGAGTGTACTGAAACTCGCGATTTGCCTCTTAATACGCTTAACCAATAATACGATTCATGAACCAATCCATCGAGACTCATCCTAGGACACTATGAAACTGAATCAACTCCATAAAATGACCCAAACATTCCCAAAGAAACGACGCACCACACGCAAGGCAATAAAACCCATAAACTCAAACTTTGACAGCAAAATAGTTTTCACGACTACTTGTTCTCCCAAGTGCCTGACGACGCGAAACAAAACATCAATGACCTTTCCAACATCATTAACCACATACCTAAATGCAGCAGCGATCACCCGCCAATCCCCAACAAAGCCTGCAACCATAAAACTTCAAGAACACATCACTATCATATATTTTCAGAAAACGCAGTTTGAGCAATTCCCATAAAAAACGTCATAACTCACTCAATTTTTATCCAAATATTTTGAATTTACTGTCAAATCGAAGATATCAAAAAATTCTACAATTTTTATGTTGAAAGTTTTCTCAAAATCAAGACCGAAAAATCGCAGTTTTTGAAAAGCCAGTAGAAACGTGATTTGTGATCCAAAAACCATTTCAAAATATCGTTTCTCAAACTTCTACACATCACACATGTATTTTTATCCATAAATAACAACACAACAAATAATATGATGAGATCAATGCATAAACTAAAGAATATACGTGCCTTTTGATATTAAAAACTCACGATACGGCGATACCAAAGCGAAGATGATGCGAGAGACGATCCCGGACGACTTGGCTCGATTTTCTTTGAAGAAAACCAACGAAATTTTGCTGGAAATTCTGAGGAGTTGGGCGGCTGCTACTAGAGACAAAAACCCTAATTTTCTTCTCTCTCAAAAATAAAAATCTGAATAATGAAGTGAGTGAGTGTGTTTACGCGATTTTTAGTGTGTGCAAAAGTGTGTGTGCATGTGATTAGTAAATTAGGGAGAGTAAACGCCTGAAACATGAAACTCAAGAAAACATTTTAACGTGCATCACATAAACATTAAAATAATGCAATTTAAATAAATCATACATGGCTAAAACTCATTTTTAATTTAAATAAATGAATTAACAATTAAATAAATGCATGGGTTTTACGAGTACTGAATTTTGGGCTCTACAGTTCCTCCTCCCCTTGTAAAATTTCGTCCTCGAAATTAAATCATACCGAACAACTCCGAGTAGCGAATTCTCATATCTGCTTCAGTCTCCCAAGTGTCCTCTTCCACTGATTGGTTTAGCCACCGGACTTTGACTAGCTTGGTCACTTTTTTCCGAAGTCTACGCTCCTGTCTGTCTAGGATTTGAACAGGTCTTTCCTCATACGACAGATCTGGGGCCAACTGCAATGGCTCGTAGCTCAGAACAAGCAAAGGATTCGCTAGGTAATTCCTCAGCATCAAGACATGGAACACATTGTATAACCCGGGCAGATTCGGCGGAAAGGCAACACGATAGGCTAGAGTCCCAACTCTGTCCAAAATCTCGAAAGGTCCAATGAATCTCGGACTCAGCTTGCCTCTCTTCCCAAATCTCATAGCACCTTTCATAGGTGCTATCTTTATAAAGACGTGATCACCTACGGCAAACTCTAGGTCTCTTCTCCTCTTATTAGCATAACTTTTCTGATGACTCTGGGCGGTCTTCATCCTGTCTCGGATCTTCACCACAACATCTGTAGTCTGCTGAACAATTTCTGGACCAAGTTATGCTCTCTCACCGACGTCATCCCAATGAATCAGTGATCTGAACTTCCTTCCATACAATGGCTCATAGGGAGCCATACCTATAAATTCTTGAAAACTGTTGTTGAATGTAAACTATACTAGAGATAGCTTCGATTCCCAAGTCCCCTGGAAATCGATCATACAGGCTCTCAGCAAATCTTCTAATATCTGGATCACACGCTCAGACTGGCCGTCTATCTGTGAGTGAAAAGCTGTACTGAATTGCAGCTTCGTCCCCATGGCTGCATGTAGGCTCTTCCAAAATGACGATGTGAATCGCGGGTCCCTGTCGGACACAATGGAAGCTGGGATCCCATGCAACCGAACGATCTCCCTAATATAGAGCTCCGCATACTGCGTCATCGACAAAGTTGTCTTTATTGGCAAAAAGTGCGCTGACTTAGTGAGTCGATCCACGATGACCCAAATGGCATTAAAACCTCTGACTGACTTTGGTAAACCAACGACGAAGTCCATGGTAATATTCTCCCATTTCCACTCAGGGATAGGGAGTGGCTTAAGCATTCCTGCCGGCCTCTGGTGTCCTGCCTTCACCTGTTGTCAAGTGAGGCATTCAGACACAAATCTGCGGATGTCTCTCTTCATCCCTGGCCACCAATACAAGATATGCAGGTCTTTGTACATCTTGGTACCTCCTGGATGAATAGAATACGGAGATGCGTGTGCCTCTGACAAGATATCTTCTCTGATCGAATCAACTTTAGGCACCCACATTCTGTCTCCGTATTTCACAATACCATCTGACACCGTGTAGAGTACATTGCCCTTAGCTTCATCCTTCAGTCTCCATTTCTGCAACTTCTCATCTGAAGGTTGTCCCCTACGGATTCGGTCTAGCAAATTGGATTTGACTGTCAGATTAGATAGTCTGGGAGCTCTGCCCTTATGATAAATCTCTAGACCAAATTTCTGAATCTCGGACTGAAGATGTCTCTGCACTGACAACTGTGCTATGACTGCGACTTTTCTGCTCAAGGCGTCTGCGACAACATTAACCTTTCCCGGATGGTAGCTGATTTCGCAATCGTAGTCTTTCACTAACTCCAACCACCGCCTCTGTCTCATATTCAACTCTTTCTGCGTAAAGAAATACTTGAGACTCTTGTGATCAGTGAATATTTGGCATTTCTCGCCATACAAGTAATGTCTCCATATCTTCAACACAAAGACGACGGCAGCTAACTCAAGATCGTGAGTCGGGTAGTTCTTCTCATGCACCTTCAACTGCCTAGAAGCATAAGCTATAACCCGACCATGCGGCATTGATACTGCGCCTAACCCGAGCTTAGATGCATCAGTGTATAGCACAAAGTTTCCTTGCCCTGAAGGCATGGCTAACACTGGCGCTGAAATAAGAGCTCGCTTCAAAGTATCAAAGCTCTTCTGACATTCGTCACTCCACACGAATTTTTCATTCTTCTTGGTCAGTGAAGTGATCGGCACTGCTATCGCCGAAAACCCTTGAATAAATTTCTTGTAGTAGCTTGCTAGGCCTAGGAAACTGCGAATCTCTGACGCAATCTTCGGCTCAACCCATTCCTTAACGGCTGCCACCTTTGCTGGATCTACCTCAATACCACTGCTAGATATTATATGACCCAAAAACGCTACTTTCTCCAACAAAAATTCACACTTACTAAATTTTGCAAACAATTTGTGCCTCTGCAAGATTTGCAAAACTATACCCAAGTGCTGACTGTGCTCCTCATGGCTCTTTGAGTAAATGATAATGTCGCCAATGAACACTATGACGAACTGATCTACGTAGGGCTGAAATACTCGATTAATAAGGTCCAAAAAAAAATCGCTGGAGCATTTGTCAGTCCAAACGGCATAACTAAGAACTCGTAATGCCCATATCTACTTCTGAAGGCTGTCTTAGTTTTACTTTACTATGACCTCGAATTCTGACTTATCTCACAATTCCCAATATTAGAAATGGAGGTTCAAACTTATCGTATCTTAATTTCATTATACTATACCCATAATGTTCATCGATCTATTACATTAGCATTTATGCAGTTCAACCTAAGAAATGTTGGCACCAAAAGTTACTGATCAACTTCTATCCTTGGTACTACACTCAAAAGTTAAACTTTATCTTAACCCCGTAATAATATCGACCTACGATCTTTGAACTGAATCCTTACCTTATGACACCAAACTTACGTAACTTAGCTATTTACAAGTACATCCCAAATATAAAATTGTTGCTAATCTTAAATTTCGAGTAACATTAATCCATAAAATCCCAAAATATACAATATCGATCTTCTGCTTAAATAATAAAATCTTCCTAGCATAAAACACATGTTTAAGCTATTTCCTTTCCAATTACGTTGTAGTTGAGGCCTAAGATACTTAAAACTTCCTAATTGGAACGAATGCCACACTTTGACCTATCCTCAATACTTAATTCATTCTAACGTATAAAGTTTAATAAGTTTCCCACTGTTAATGATGGACTAACTCTAACAAATCAACTTCATTTAAAACCCATAGAATTCTAGAATCCTCATATAAAGATTTTAGATTTTCATACTCGATAAAAATCTTAATATTCGACCATTTGTAACCTATGTTGAATACAACTGATTCCCTTTTGTTTTTATTTCACCCAATATCCCCGTATGAACACCTATTTCATAAACTTGAAATTAAAACTTACACAACCCAAGTAGTCTTAGATAACCTAATTCCAGTACTCATATCCACTTAATCCTAAGTTTCTTAATGACTTACAAAGGTTCCTCAAGACAATGTGCGTGATAGGGTCTCTTTCCCTGCCTATCGACCTCAATGTCCCTCTGGTCCTGCCCTGCCACCAAAGCTCTCGACACGGCAACTGCATAATTCTTCGGACCAGCCACCCTGACATCACAACGCAAGATCGGCCGCAACTTATCAATAAAATGCCTCAGTTTCTCTCGGGCATCATTCGCAATCAGGGGTACGAAGTGACACCCCCTCTCGAATTTCCTCCCGAACTCAGCTACGCTACTGTCTCCCTGACTCAACGCCATAAACTCTCTAGTCAGTCTGGATCGTACTTCCTCAGTGAAGTACTTGGAGTAAAAGACCTCCTTAAAGCCATCCCATGACAGAGTCTGCAGATTCACCGACACGGACGCGCTCTCCCACCATAGCCTGGCGTCCCCTGTCAACAAAAAGGTGGCACATCTAACTCTGTCTGCATCTTGCAGCTCCATGAAAGCGAAAATCACCTCGATGGACTTAATCCATCCTTCAATTATCATCGGGTCAATAGTCCCCGCGAACTCCTTCAGATCCATCCTCCTAAACCACTCGTAAACAACCTCTGGTCTGGGCCTTGCCCCTGTATCCACTGGAGCATGGTTCTCGCAAACTGTGCGAAGAATTGAGTCATCCCTACAAGCATCTGAGCCGGCATATCTGGAGGTGGACGAGGAGGAGTGACCCTCTCCCCATCATGGGCTTCCCTATTCTTATCGCCTGCTCCACGACTAACCAAACGTCTTGGAGGCATAATGTTCCAATAGTTACTCAACACGTAAACCCATATGCATGAACATGATACTAATAGCATAAGATGCACGTAATTTGGATTTAAATATGCACATGCTGAAATCATGACATGATGCTTACTACATAACATAATTCAAAATATGAAAACTTACAGGCTTGAGGTGTGACTTTGTGAGCTTCTCGCAACTGGCAGTAGGCATAACCCTTTACAAGAACACCGCTCTGATACCAACTGTAACGTACAGTACTTTTTACTACTTAAAATTTGCGGAAGAATTAAAATTTTCTTAAATACGAAGGTGAACCATCAATTCGGTTAACCACTCGTTGTTAAACCAAACTATTTGAAATAAAAGATCACCAATAAAAATTTTGTTAAGATAAATGCTTATTCAAAACATCATAACCAAAACATCAAATAAATGTATTTTAAGCATTGCATGAAAACTTCAAAACATGGCGTCCTCGGGTTTAGCCTCCCGCTCAGTCCAAGCCTGATCCTTGGCCACCACCCCTAGTCTCCTCGAAATCATCCTCACCTGCATCGATCAAGTCTAGTGAGTCTAAAGACTCAACACGTATAAACTAGAAGTAACGAGTAATACATAATAAAACCACATGCAACTTTAAAATAGGGCGTACATACTGAAACTGAACATACATCAAAACTTGAACGTACATACATACATAGACGTGCCATCAACGTAGAAACTTTCATAAACATGATTTCTTCGTACATACATTAGCATACATAACATAATTTTGCGTAGAGACATGTTTCAAAGCAAGTGACCCATAACATAATCGCCTGATCAGACTAAACCACAGTACTGGGCTGACAGGGACGAATCCTACTGGGCTGACAGGGACGAATCCACTGCCACATACATGAGATCCCCGTTCATGCTTTGACGGGTGTATTGGTCCACGTTCATGCTTTAATGCTTTCCAATCCTGATCTAAACCCGTTCATGCTTTAACGAGGTGGGTTCGTCCCTGGTCATGCTTTACCGCTTTCCAACCCCATACATCATTTGGTCACAAGACATTTAGCATACCTCAAAAACTAGAAAATATTTTATTTGCACGTCGAACATACATACTTGGCATTGAGATATTCGTTGGATCTCGCTTGAGGCCACTACTGCAACATACTAACGTGAATTTCAACACTTAAATTGCATAACTTAGACGTAGATGCTTGAGCTCACCATCGAACTGCATAAATAGCTTATGACATTCTAGATCACTTGAAACTTGACCTCGTTTAATCGTACTAACCATGACATCAAACCCCGAAACAAACTCTAAGATGAAGTGTGAACATTTCCCAACCATAAAAGACATGAACTCACTATTTTAACTTGAAAAGAAGGGGAAACAAAATATTCGGACAGAAGGAGTGGCGCTCGGGCGGTAAGAAATTACCGCTCGAGCGTCAAGCTTTCTGAAGCTCTACTCTCAGATAGAATGAGTGGCGCTCGGGCGGTAAGAAATTACCGCTCGGGCGCCGAGTGTACTGAAACTCGCGATTTGACTCTTAATACCCTTAACCAAAAATATGATTCATGAACCAATCCATCGAGACTCATCCTAGGACACTATGAAACTGAATCGACTCCATAAAATGTCCCAAATGTTCCCAAAGAAACGATGCACCACACGCAACGCAATAAAACCCATAAACTCAAACTTTGACACCAAAATAGTTTTCACGACTACTAGTTCTCTCAAGTGCCTAACAACGTGAAACAAAACATCAATGACCTTCCCAACATCATTAACCACATACCTAAACACAGCAGTGATCACCCGTCAATTCCCAACGATGTCTGCAACCATAAAACTTCAAGAACACATCACTATCGTATATTTTTTCAGAAAATGCATTTTGAGCAGTCCCACAAAAAACTTCATAACTCACTCAATTTTTATCCAAATATTTCGAATTTACTGTTAAATCAAAGGTATGAAAAAGTTCTACAATTTTTATGTTGAAAGTTGTCTCAAAATAATGACTGAAAAATCGCAATTTTTGAAAAGGAAGTAAAAATGTGGTTTGTGATCCAAAAACCGTTTCAAAATTGATCCAAACATCGTTGCTCAAACTTCTACACATCACACATGTATTTTTATGCATAAATAACAACACAACACATAATATGACGAGATCGATGCATAAACGAAAGAATATACGTGCCTTTTGATATTAAAAACTCACGATACGGCGATACCGAAGCGGAGATGATGCGAGAGACTATCCCGGACGACTTGGCTCGATTTTCTTTGAAGAAAACCAACGAAATTTTGCTGGAAATTCAGAGGAGTGGGGCGGCTGCTACTAGAGACAAGAATCCTAGTTTTCTTCTCTCTCAAAAATAAAAATCTTAATAATGAAGTGAGTGTGTGTGTTTAGGCGATTTTTAGTGTGTACGAAAGTGTGTGTGTGTGTGATTAGTTAATTAGGGAGAGTAAAATTTGCTTAATTATTAATTAGCAACTAATTTTAAAATACTAACTCTCCCTTAACTTTAACAAAATTCTAATTTAAAATAAAATGTACATGTGCTAGACTTTAAAATTTTTAAAATTCTAAAATCGCCTCCTTATAAAAAATTTTGTCCCCGAAATTTGCTTACCGTCGAATAAACTCGGATAACGATGTTTCATGCAATGCCCGAGATTTTATCCTGTTAATCTGAGATGAGTATTTGATTGATTGAAATGATTATAGATAGAGCACGTCGAGATTGGATTGGAATTGTTGAGTTGTGAATATGTGCGAGGACAGAAGGTCTCGCGCATATGCACGACTGGTGGGCGCGCATATGCGCGAGCTGTGTGGTTCCAAGATGTGCCGAGACGAAGGTCTCGCGGCGCGCATATGCGCGAGGTGTCCAGTAGCCAAAGTGTTTGTCCAGAGAAGTTGGCGCATATGCGCCGAGAGAGGGCGCGCATATGTGCCAGCAGCTGAAATTGTCAAGTGGCGAGACAGAGCGTCTCGCGCATACGCGCCGGTGATGGTCGCGCATATGCGCGAGACGTGTGGAACAAAGAATAAGCCACCTACCCCTTAACATGCAAGATATATATATATGAGTTGTACTGCAATTCTTCATTCTTCAGGAGAAAGAACCGAGAGAGAGAGCTTCAGAATTCCTTCAAGTTTCATCATAGTTTAGATTTTGAATTGTGAAAGATCTAGCCGTCCGATTATCAATCCGAGTGTAGATTCTTGTTCCTCTCATCATAAGCTTTCAAAGGATGTAAGTTTTATTGTTTTCTAGCATGGCTTGAAATTCAGATGTTGGGGGAATTATAGTTTGGTTGATAATATGTGTTCGTGAGTTTACGGTAAACGCATAATCGAAAACGGATTGACGAAATGATACCGTATGTTATTGTTCTCATTTTCCAGCTTATATGACATGAGTTGTGCAGAATTTTGAGGTTGTG
This sequence comes from Primulina huaijiensis, assembly GCF_012295235.1. NCBI lineage: Eukaryota > Viridiplantae > Streptophyta > Magnoliopsida > Lamiales > Gesneriaceae > Primulina > Primulina huaijiensis. Next base: position 11,681,967 of record NC_133314.1, on the reverse strand, counting down.
ATATGCATATGATTGTTGTTATGAATTGGTGATATTGATCTTATGATGTTTGAGTTACCGATATCGCAAGATTACGCCGTTATGCCGTCAAAATGTACCGAGATTGAATATTGATCTGTATGTGTACTCCTTTGAGTTAGAGGTTGATATGGTACATTGTATATATGTCTTTTCGGATTGGTATTGACAGATTGGATATCGAGATTTCAAGACTTCGACTTGTTCAAACCGAGACTACGACAAGAAAGGTATAATTCATGTTGATTCGGGAAGATACAACTCGAGTTAGATTTGATTCGAGTTTCCCAAAATCACATACTAGATTTCTATACTTTGCTATGCTTGTGCTTTATCTTGATTTATTTACACGCATTGAGATAGGAGAGTCATTGGCAGATTTGCCAAACTTTTCCAGATGTTCGGTGGTATCGAAGCATGGGAGAAGATCGACTCCGATTGTAGAGATTC